>NW_028270186.1:51272170-51587170 GCF_037043375.1 Chiloscyllium plagiosum | reverse complement strand
ATCTGGCTGCTGTCTGGCTTTTGTGATTTGGGAGTATAACTTGTCCAATATACCCAGCATCTCTTGGCTGTCTATCTGTGTTTTAGCAAGGAGGCTGCAACACTTCACCCATTCCCCCTCCCCCACCCAGTCTTTTGAATGGAAAGAAGTTTATACAATGAATTACAATCTTAATTTTAAAAGCTGGTTATGTTTGTTGTCAGAGTAGCCTGATGTTTGAGTGAAAGACACTTTGTACATTGGTCAAACCGATTGTCATATGGCTGATAAGTGATATCATAGAATCCCTACTGAGCAGAAACAAGCCCTTCAGCCCATCGAGTCCACAATGACCCTCTGAAGAGAATCCAACTCAGATCCATCTCCTGATGATATCCCTGAAACCCTGCATTTCCCATGACTATTCCAGCTAACCTGAATATCCCTCGACACTATGGGCAATCTGTCAAAAATGTGCAGATGCAGGGAGAATGTACAAACACCACACAGACAGTCGCTCAGGAGTGGAATCAAACCCAGGTCTCTGGCGCTGTGAGGTAACAGTGCTAACCACTGAGCGACTGTGGCACTTGTAACTGTTTCGACAAAACATATTCCGTTCTGAGAATCCATACAGAATTGGGATGCATAGCCAACATCCAGTGAGCAGAATAAATGCAAGGGAATGAGACCTGCTGGCTCAAACTCCTGGAATTCCCTCCCTGAGGACCTTGTGTGTCCACCACCTGCAACAGTTCAAGGAGGCAGCTCACCACCAAAACCAGCTCCCGAGCAGCTACGGACAGGCCATCAATACTGGGCCCAGCCAGGAACACTCAAACGTTGCAAATGAATGAAACTAAGGTGATCACCCGGGGAGTTCCATCTACCTTCCAGCCCCTGGGGGTGTGTCCAGGTATTATTCACCATGACCGTACCCATCTGTTACAGCCTGCAATCCTAACCACCGGTATCCCGAGATATATCAAGGTGAGTGCAGTTAGGGACACAGCCAATGTGGTCCTCTCTCTCTCTCACTCCTCTCTCTATCTCACCCCTCTCTCTCTCTCTCTCTCCCTCAGCGCTTCTCTCTCACACCGCTTCTCTCTCTCTCAGCCCTCTCTCACTCTCACCCCTCTCTCTCACCCTCTCTCTCTTACCCCTTCTCTCTCACACACACCCCCTCTCTCTCACCCCTCTCTCTCTTCCCCCTCTCTCTTCTCACACCTCTCTCTCTCTCCCTCAGCGCTTCTCTCTCACACCACTTCTCTCTCTCTCTCACCCCTCTCTCTCTCTCACCCCTCTCTCTCTCACCTCTCTCTCTCACCCTCTCTCTCTCACCCCATCTCTCTTGCACCCTCTCTCACCCCCTCTCTCTCAGGCCCTCTCTTTCAGCCCCCCTCTCTCTCTCTCACCCCTCTCTCACTCTCACCCCCCTCTCTCTCACACACACCCCTCTCTCTCTCTTACCCCTCTCTCTCACACCGCTTCTCTCTCTCACCCTCTCTCTCTGTCAGCCTGTCTCTCTCTCTCTCACCCCCTATCTCTCTCACACCCCCTCGCTCCCTCACTCCTCTCTCTCTTTCACCCCTCTATCTGTCACCCCTCTCTCTCAACCTTCTCTCTCTAACCCGTCTCTTCCTCTCTCACACCTCTCTCTCAGCCTCTCTCTCTCACGCCTTCTCTCTCCCTCTCTTTGGCAGCCCTTCTCTCTCTCAGCACCTCTCTCTCCCCAGTCTCTCCCACCCTGATCTCTCTCACAGTCCCTCTCTCTCTCACCCCTCGCGCTCTCTCATCCCTCTCTCTCTGATCCCTCTCTCTCACCCCTCTCTCTCACACACATCTCTCTCAGCCTCTCTCTCTCACCCCTCTCTCTTACCCCTCTCTCTCACCCTCTCTCTCAACCTCTCTGTCACCCCTTCTCTCTCAGCCCTCTCTCTCTCAGCCCACCTAGTCTCTCCAGTCTTTCCCACCCTGATCTCTCTCACAAACTCTCTCTCACCATCTCTCTCTCTCACCCCTTCACTCTCTCATCCTGTCTCTCTGTCAGCCCCTGTCTCTTTCTCACCCGCTCTCTCTTCCACCACTCTCTCTCCCTCAACCCCTCTCTTTCAACCCTCTCTCTCTTAACCCTCTCTCTCACCCTCTCTCTCTCTCACCCTCTCTCTCTCTCACCCCTACTGTGTTAGCCCCTCTCTCGCACCCCCCTCTCTCAGGCCCTCTCTCTCTCACCCCTCTCTCTCTGTTTCACCCCTCTCGCTCTGTTTCACCCCTCTGTCTCACCCCCTCTCTCACCCCCTGTCTCTCTCAGCCTGTCTCTCTGTCACCCCCTGTCTCTTTCTCATCCGCTCTCCCTTCCACCCCTCTCTCCCTCACCCCTCTCTCTCTCACCCCTCTCTCTTTCACTCCTCTCTCTCTCACCCTCTCGCTCTTACCCATCTCTCTCTCTTACACACCTCTCTCTCTCACGCCTTCTCTCTCACCCTCTCTTTCACAGCCCCTCTCTCTCAGCTCTTCTCTCTCTCATCCCTTTCTCTCTCATCCCACTCTCTCTCACACCTCTCTCTCACCTCCTCTCTCACACCCTCTCTCTCACACCCTCTCTCTCTCTCTTACCCCTCTCTCTCACACCGCTTCTCTCTCTCTCACCTGTCTCTCACTCTCACCCCTTTCTCCCTCTCTCATCCCACTCTCTCTCTCTCTCTCTCTCTCTCAACCCCTCTCTCTCAAGCCCTCTCTTTCAGCCCATTGCTCTCTCACCCCCCGCCCCACACACCTCTCTCTCAACCCTCTGTCGCTCTCACACTCCTCTCTCTCTCTCTCTCTCTCACCCTCTCTCTCAACCCTCTCTCTCACCCCCTTCTCTCTCAGGCCCTCTCTTTCATCCCCCCTCTCTCTCACACACCCTTCTCTCTCTCACACCCTCTATCTCTCTCATCCCCTCTCTCTTACCCCTCTCTCTCTCACACACCTCTCTCTCACCTCTCTCTCTCTCACACACCCTCTCTCTCTTACCCCTCTCTCTCTCACACACCTCTCTCACACCCTCTCTATCACACCCCTCTCTCTCACACCCTCTCTCTCTCATACCTCTCTCTCACCCCTTCTCTCTCACCCCTCTCTCAGGCCCTCTCTTTCAGCCCCTCTCTCTCTCTCACCCTATCTCTCTCACCCCTCTCTCTCTCACCCTCCTCTCTCTCACCCTCTCTCTCTCACACATTCTCTCTCACCCCCTCTCTCAGGCCCTCTCTCTCACACCTCTCTCTCACCCCTCTCTCTCTTACACCCCCCCTCTCTCTCACACCTCCCTCTCTCTCACCCCTCTCTCTCATCCCGCTCTCCCTCTCACATCTTTCTCTCTCATCCCTCTCTCTCTCATACCCTCTCTCACCGCCCCCCTCTCACCCCTCTCTCTCACCCCCTCTCTCTCACCCCCTCTCTCTCACCCCCTCTCTCTCACACCCCTCTCTTTCACCCCTCTTTCTCACACCCCCTCTCTCTCACCCCCCTCACTCTCACACCCCTCTCTCTCACGCCGTCTCTCTTACCCCCTCTCTCTCACCCCTCTCTCTCACTCCCTCTCTCCCTCGCCTCGCTCTATCTGTCTCCCCTCTCTCTCTCTCTCTCCTCTCTCACTCTCCCACACCCTCTCTTTCTTAGCCCTCTCACTCTCTTACCCCCTCTCTCTCATGCCTCTCTCTCACCTTCTCTCTCTCACCTAATCTTTGTCTGCCTGTCTCTCTCTCACCCCCTCTCTCTTTCTCACCTGCTCTCTTCAACTCCGATCTCTCTCACACACGCTCTCTCTCATCCCTCTCTCTCACCCCTCTCTCTATTACCTCTCTCTCTCTCACACACACACCATTCTCTCTCAGAACCCTCTTGCTCTACCCAGTCTCTCCCAACCTGATCTCTCTCACTCACCTTCTCTCTCACGCCTCTCTCTCTTACACCTCTCTCTATCTCACCCCCCCTCTCTCTCAGACCCTCTCTCTCTCACCCTCTCACTGTCTTTCACCCCTCTCTCTTACCTCTCCCTCTCACCCCCTCTCTCTCACACGTCTCTCTCTCTTTCAGCCCTTCTCTCTCACACCCCACTTCTCTCACAGACCTCTCTCTCAACCCTCGGTCTCTCTCACACACCTCACTCTCTCACCCCCTTCTCTCTCTCACACCTTTCTCTCTCTCTCTCACCCTCTCTCTCTCTAACCCCTCTCTCTCACTAACCCCTCTCCCTCCTAACCCTTTCTCTCTCACACACATCTCTCTCACCCTTTCTCTCTCACCGCTCTCTCTTACCCGCCCCCCCTCTCTCACACACTCTCTCTCTCACCACTTCTCTCTCACTGCCTCTCTCAACCCCCTCTCTCAGGCTATATCTTCCAGCCCCTCTCACTCTCTCACCCCTCTATCTCTCTCACCCTTTCTCTCTCACCCCCTTCTCTCTCATACCCTCTCTCTCAGGCCCCCTCTCTCTCTCACCCCTCTCTCTCACCCCTCTGTCTCTCACACCCCTCTCTCTCACACCCCTCTCTCTCTCACATACCCCTCTCTTTCTCACACACCCTTCTCCCTCACACACCCCTCTCCCTCACCCCCTCTCTCTCACCCCCTCTCTCTCACCCCCTCTCTCTCTACTCCCTCTCATCCCCTCTCTCTCATCCCCTCTCTGTCACACACCCCTCTCTTTCACCCCTCTTTCTCACACACCCCCTCTCTCACCCCCTCACTCTCACACCCTCTCTTTCTTAGCCCTCTCACTCTCTCACCCCTCCCACTCTCACCACTCTGATTCTCTCACCCCTCCCACTCTCACCACTCTCATTCTCTCTTACCCCTCTCTCTCACACCCCTCTCTCTCTTACCCCTCTCTCTTTCACCCCCTCTCTGTCTTACCCCTCTCTCTCACCCCCTCTCTCACACCCTCTCTCTCCCCCATTCTCTCCCCCCTTTCTCTACTCCACTCTCACTCACCCCCTTTCTCTTTCTCACCCCGATCTTTCCCATCCCCTCTCTCTCTCACACTCTCTCTGCCTTCTCTCTCTTTCCCCTCTCTCTCTCTTACCCCGTCTCTCTCACGACTCTCTCTTACCTTCTCACTCTCACCCTCTCTTTCTCTGCCTGTCTCTCTCTCACACCCCGCCACTCTCTCACCCCTCTCTCTCTCACCCTTTCTCTCTCAACCCTCTCTCTCATTACCCCTCCCTCTCACACCTCTCTCTCTCCTACCCCTCTCTCTTACACCTCTCTCTGTCTCTCACCTCTGTCTCTCACCCTCTGTCTCTCACCCCTTCTCTCCCACCCTCTCTTTCAGCCCCTCTCTCTCACACCCCCCTCTCTCTCACACACCTCTCTCTCAACCCACTGTCTCTCTCAACCCCTCTCTCTCTCTCTTTCCAACTATCACATTTCCAACGCCCCTCCTCCAAGTCCCTCCTCCCTACCTTTTATCTTCTCCTGCTGAACACGCTCTGCTCATTCCTGAAGAGGGGCCTGTGCCCGAAACGTCGAATCTCCTGTTCCCTGGATGCTGCCTGACCTGCTGTGCTGTTCCAGCAATAAAGTTTCAACTTTGATCTCCAGCATCTGCAGACCTCACTTTCTCCCCTCTCTCTCTCACCCCTGTCTCTCTTACCCCTCTCTCTTACACACCTCTCTCTCACCCTGTCTCTCAACCTCCGCTCTCTCTCACATCCCTCTCCCTATCTCACCCATTCTCTCTCACCCCCTCTCTCAGGCCCTCTCTCTCTCATCCCCCCTCTCTCTTACACCCCTCTCTCTGTCACACCCCCTCTCTCTCAACCCGCCTCTCTCACCCCTTCTCTCTCACTCCCCTCTCTCTCCCACCCCTCTCTCTCTTACACCCCTCTCTCTGTCACACCCGCCTCTCTCACCCCTTCTCTCTCACTCCCCTCTCTCTCTCACCCCTCTCTCTTACACCCCTCTCTCTCATCCCCCTCTCCCAACCCCTCTCTCTCACCCCCTCTCTGTTACACCCCTCTCTCTCACCCCCTCTCTGTTACACCCATCTCTCTCACCTGCTCTCTCTTTGTCACTCACTCTCTCTCTTTCTCACTTACAGTCTCTATCTTTTTTCACTCACTCTCTCTCTTTCTCACTTACAGTCTCTATCTTTTTCACTCACTCTCTCTCGTTCTCACCCCCTCTCTCTCTCACCCCTTCTCTCTCAACTCCTCTCTCTCTCCCGCCCTCTCTCTCCCCTCTCTCCCCCACTGTCACTCACCACCTTTCTCTTTCTCACCCGCTCTCTCCCCCAAACCCAATCTTTCTCATCCTCCCTCTCTGTCTCACCCTCTCACCCTTATCCCTCTTTCCCCCTCTCTCTTACCCCCTGTCTCTCACACCTCTCTCTCACCTTCTCTCTCTCACCCTCTCTTTCTCTGCCTGTCTCTCTCTCACACCCTCTCTCTTCCTCACCCCCTCTCCCTTCCACTCCGATCTCTCTCACACCCCCTCTCTCTCTCACCCCTCTCTATCACACCCCTCTCTCTCACACCCCTCTCTCTCTCACTCCCTCTCTCTCACCCCTCTCTCTCTCACACCCCCTCTCTCTCACACCCCCTCTCACTCACATCCCCCTCTCTCTCACATCCACCTCTCTCTCACCCCTCTCTCTCACCCCCCTCTCTCCACCCTCTCTCTCTCAGCCCCCTCCCTCTCTCCCCAGTCTCTCCCACCCTGATCTCTCACACACCTTCTCTCACATGCTTCTCTCTCTCACCCTCTCTCTCTCCCACCCTCTCTCTCTCTTTCCCCTATTTCTATCTCACCCCCTCTCTCTCAGGCCCTCTCTCTCTCAGCCCCTCTCTCTCTTTCACCCCTCTCTCTCTTCCCTCCCTCTCACCCTCTCTCTCTCACCCTCTGTCTCTCATCTTTGTCTCTCTAACTCAGCCTGTCTCTCTCTCACCCCGTCTCTTTCTCACCCACTCTCTCTTCCACCCCGATCTCTGTCTCACACCCTCTCTCTCCCTCATCCCTCTCTCTCCCTCACCCTTCTCTCCTTCTCACCCTCTCTCTCTCCCACCCCTCTCTCTCTCTTTCCCCTATCTCTATCTCACCCCCTCTCTCTCAGGCCCTGTCTCTCTCAGCCCCTCTCTCTCTTTCACCCCTCTCTCTCTCTTACCTCCCTCTCACCCTCTCTCTCTCACCCTCTATCTCTCATCTTTGTCTCTCTAACTCAGCCTGTCTCTCTCTCACCCCGTCTCTTTCTCACCCACTCTCTCTTCCACCCCGATCTCTGTCTCACACCCTCTCTCTCCCTCATCCCTCTCTCTCCCTCACCCTTCTCTCCCTCTCACCCTCTCTCTCTTGCCCGTCTCTCTCTCTCTCTCTCCCTTAACCATCTCTCTCACCCCCTCTTTCTCACCTCCTCTCTCTCATCCCCTCTCTCTCACCCCTTCTCTCTCACCCCTCGCTTTCAACCTCTCTCTCTCTCAGCCTGTCTCTCTCTCACCCCCTGTCTCTTTCACACCCGCTCTCTCTTCCACCCCGATTTCTCTCACACAAACTCTCTAACTCACCCCTGTCTCTCTCACTCACCCCTCCTTCTCTCTCACCCCCTCTGTCTCACATCCTCTCTCTCTCCTACCCGTCCATTTCTTACCCCTCTCTCTCTCACCTCTCTCTCCCACCCTTCTCTCTCCCACCCTTCTCTCTCACTCCTTCTCTCTCACTCCCTCTCTCTCACGCCCAAACTTTCAGCCCCTCTCTCACTCTCCCTTCCCTCTCACACACCTCTCTCTCATCCTCTGTCTCTCACTCCTCTCTCTCTTACACCCCTCTCTCTGTCACACCCCTCTCTCTCACCCCTCTCACTCTCTCACACCTCTCTCTCATCCCCCTCTCCCAACCCCTCTCTCTCACCCCCTCTCTGTTACACCCCATCTCTCTCACCTGCTCTCTCTTTACACTCACTCTCTCTCTTTCTCACTTACACTCTCTATCTTTTTCACTCCCTCTCTCTCTTTCTCACTCCCTCTCTCTCTCTCACCCCTTCTCTCTCAACTCCTCCCTCTCTCCCGCCCTCTCTCTCCCCTCTCTCCCCCACTGTCACTCACCCCCTTTCTCTTTCACACCCAATCTCTCCCCCACCCCAATCTTTCTCATCCTCCCTCTCTGTTTCACCCTCTCACCCTTATCCCTCTTTCCTCCTCTCTCTTACCCCCTCTCTCGCATGCCTCTCTCTCAACTTCTCTCTCACCCTCTTTTTCTCTGCCTGTCTCTCTCTCACCCCACTCTCTTCCTCACCCGCTCTCCCTTCCACTCCGATCTCTCTCACACCCCCCTCTCTCTCACCCCTCTCTCTCACCCCTCTCTCTCTCACCTCTCTCTCTCTCTCACCCCTCTCTCTCACACCCCTCTCTCTCTCTCTCACACACCCATCTCTCTGTCACACCCCCTCTCTCTCACACCCCTCTCTCTCTCACTCCTCTCTCTCTCACACCCCTCTCTCTCACCCCTCTCTCTCTCTCACCCCCCACTCTCAGCCCTCTCTCTCTCTCAGCACCCCTCCCTCTCTCCCCAGTCTCTCCCACCCTGATCTCTCTCACACACCTCACATGCATCTCTCTCTCACCCTCTCTCTCTCCCACCCCTCTCTCTCTTTCCCCTATCTCTATCTCACCCCCTCTCTCTCAGGCCCTCTCTCTCAGCCCCTCTCTCTCTTTCATCCTCTCTCTCTTACCTCCCTCTCACCCTCTCTCTCTCACCCTCTGTCTCTCATCTTTGTCTCTCTAACTCAGCCTGTCTCTCTCTCACCCCGTCTCTTTCTCACCCACTCTCTCTTCCACCCCGATCTCTCTCTCACACCCTCTCTCTCTCCCTCACCCTTCTCTCCATCACCCTTCTCTCCCTCTCACCCCTCTCTCTCTCTTGCCCGTCTCTCTCTCTCTCTCATCCCCTCTCTCTCAACCCCTCTCTCTCATCCCCTCTCTCTCATCTCCTCTCTCTCATCCAATCTCTCTCACCCCTTCTCTCTCACTCCCACTCTTTCAGCCCCTGTCTCTCACTCTCCCTTCCCTCTCACACACCTCTCTCTCATCCTCTGTCTCTCACCACTATCTCTCTCACCCCGTCTCTCTCTTATCCATCTCTCTTACCCCTCTCTCTCACACCGCTCCTCTCTCTCACACCGCTTCTCTCTCTCACCCTCTCTCTCTCACCCCTCTCTCTCTCACTCCCTTTCTGTCTCACCACCCCCTCTCTCAAACCCCCTCACTCTCTCATCCCCTCACTCTCTCACACCCACACTCTCTCACCTCCTCTCTCTCAATCCCTCTTTCTCACCCCCCTCTCTCTCTCACCCCTCTCTCTCTCCACCTATCTCTCACCCCCCTCTCTCTCACCGCCCCCTCTCTCAACCCTCCTCACTCTCTCACCCCTCTCTCTCACTCCTCTCTCTCTCCCACCTCCCTCTCTCTAACCTATCTCTCTCTCTCATCCCCACCCCTCTCTCTCTCTCAACCCCCCTCTCTCTCACCCCTCTCTCTCCCACCTCCCTCTCTCTAACCTATCTCTCTCTCTCAACCCCCCATCTCTCACCCCCTCTCTCTCACCTCCCTCTCTCTCACTCCCTCATTCTCTCACCCCCTCTCTCTCAAGCCCTCTCTCTCACCCCTCCCGCTCTCACCCCTCTCTCTCACCACCCCCTCTCTCAACCCCCCTCACTCTCTCATCCCCTCAGTCTCTCACACCCTCAATCTCTCATGCCCTCTCTCTTTCTCAAACCCTCTCTCTCCCCCTCTCTCTCACCCCTCTCTCTCACCCCCTCTCACACCCTTTCTCTCTTACCCCGTGTTCTCTCTAACCCCTCCGCCTCTCACCCCTCTCGCTCCCCCCCTCTCTCACTCACTCTCTCAATCACACCCTCTCCTTCTAACTCCACTCTCTCTCTTACCCCCTCCACACTTTCTCTCTCCCAATCACCCCTTGACTCTTAACCCCTCTCTCTCACCCCTCTCTCACCCGCTCTCTCTTTATTACTCACACTCTCTCTTTCTCACTTACACACTCTCTCTCTTTCACTCACTCTCTCTCTTTCTCACCCCCTTTCTCTCTCACACCCCTCTCGCTCACCCTTTCTATCTCACCCCTCTCTCTCTTACTGCTCTCTCACCCCTTTCTCTCTCTTACGCCTCTCTCACACCCCCTCTCTATTCCCCACTCTCACACACCCCCTTTCTCTTTCTCACCCCACTCTCTCCCCCACCCCAATCGTTCTCATCCTCCCTCTCTGTCTCACCCTCTCACCCTTCTCCTTCTTTCCCCCTCTCTCTCTTACCCCCTCTCTCTCACACCTCTCTCTCACCTTCTCTCTCTCACCCTCTCTTTCTCTGCCGTCTCTCTCACCCCCCTCTCTCTCATCCCTCTCTCTCTCTCACACCCCTCTCTCTCTCACCCCTCTCTCGCAGCCCTCTCTCTCTCTCAGCACCCCTCCCTCTCTCCCCAGTCTCTCCCACCCTGATCTATCTCACAAGCGTCTCTCTCACCCTCTCTCTCTCCCACCTCTCTATCTCTCTTTCCCCTCTCTCTATCTCAGCCCCTCTCTCACACACCCTCTCTCTCTCAGCCCCTCTCTCTCTTTCACCCCATCTCTATCTCTCTCTCTTACCTCCCTCTCACCCTCTCTCTCTCACCCCTGTCTCTCTAACTCAGTCTGTCTCTCTCTCTCAACCCCGTCTCTTTCTCACCCGGTCTCTCTTCCACCCCGATCTCTCTCTCACACCCTCCATCGCCTCACCCCTCTCTCTCCCTCACCCTTCTCTCCCTCTCACCCCTCTCTCTCTCTCACCCACCTGTCTCTCACCTTGTCTCTCTCACCCCCCTCTCTCACACCCTCTTTCTCTCACACTTCCCTCTCACACCCCTTGTCTCTCACTGCCTCTCTCACCCCTCCTCTCAGTCCCTCTCGTTCATCCCCTCTCTCTCACACCTCTCTCTCACCCCCCCTCTCTCACCCCCTCTCACTCTTACACCCCTCTCTCTCACACCTCCTCTCTCTCTCACCCCTCTCTCTCAACCTTGTCTCTCTTTCCCCTCTCTCTCACCGCTTCTCTCTCACCCCTCTCTCTCACCCCAGTCTCTCCCACCCTGATCTCTCTCTCACACCTTCTCTCTCACATCTCTCTCTCTCAGCCCTCTCTCTCTCCCCAGTCTCTCCCACAATGATCTCTCTCACACACCTCTCTCTCTCACCCTCTCTCTGTTACCTCTCTCTCTTTCACTCCCCTCGCTCTCTTATGTCTCTCTCACCCCGTCTCTCTACCCCTCTCTCACTCACCCCCTTTCTCTTTCGCACCCGCTCTCTCCTCCACCCCGATCTTTCTCATTCTCCCTCTCTCTCTCACCCTCTCACCCTTCTCCTTCTTTCCCCCTCTCTCTCTTACCCCCTCTCTCTCACACCTCTCTCTCACCTTCTCTCTCTCTGCCGTCTCACTCACCCCCCTCTCTCTCATCCCTCTCTCTCTCTCTCACCCCTCTCTCTCTCACCCCTCTCTCTCTCAGCCCTCTCTCTCTCTCAGCACCCCTCCCTCTCTCCCCAGTCTCTCCCACCCTGATCTATCTCACAAGCGTCTCTCTCTCACCCTCTCTCTCTCCCACCCCTCTCTCTCTCTTTCCCCTCTCTCTATCTCACCCACTCTCTCTCACACCCTCTCTCTCTCAGCCCCTCTCTCTCTTTCACCCCATCTCTATCTCTCTCTCTTACCTCCCTCTCACCCTCTCTCTCTCACCCCTGTCTCTCTAACTCAGTCTGTCTCTCTCTCTCACCCCCCGTCTCTTTCTCACCCGCTCTCCCTTCCACTCCGATCTCTCTCTCACACCTTCCATCGCCTCACCCCTCTCTCTCCCTCACCCTTCTCTCCCTCTCACCCCTCTCTCTCTCTCACTCCGCCTCTCACTCCCTCTCTCTTACCCCTCTCTCTCTCACACCCACCTGTCTCTCACCCTGTCTCTCTCACCCCCCTCTCTCACACCCCTTGTCTCTCACTGCCTCTCTCACCCCTCCTCTCACTCTTACACCCCTCTCTCTCACACCTCCTCTCTCTCACCCCTCTCTCTCTCAACCTTGTCTCTCTTTCCCCTCTCTCTTACCCCGTCTCTCTCACGCCTCTCTCACACCCTCTCTTTCTCTGCCTGTCTCTCTCTCACCCCACCTTTCTCTCTTACCCCCCTCTCTCTCACACACCTCTCTCTCTCTCACCGCTTCTCTCTCACCCCTCTCTCTCACCCCAGTCTCTCCCACCCTGATCTCTCTCTCACACCTTCTCTCTCACATCTCTGTCTCTCAGCCCTCTCTCCCCAGTCTCTCCCACACTGATCTCTCTCACACACCTCTCTCTCTCACCCTCTCTCTGTTACCCCTCTCTCTTTCACTTCTCTCTCTCTCTTACGTCTCTCTCACCCCGTCTCTCTACCCCTCTCTCACTCACCCCCTTTCTCTTTCGCACCCGCTCTCTCCTCCACCCCGATCTTTCTCATTCTCCCTCTCTCTCTCACCCTCTCACCCTTCTCTCTCTCTACCCTCTCTCTCACCCTCTATCTCTCTCCAACCCCTCTCTCCCACTCCCTCTCTCTCACCCCCTCACCTCCACTCTTTCTCTGACCCCCTCTCATACTTTCCCCTCTCTCTTTCTCCCTCTCTCTCTCTCTTTTTCACCCTCCTCTCTCTCTCTCACCCCCTTCTCTCTCTCCCTCTCATCTCACCCTCTTTCTCACATCCCCTCATCCACTCTCTCTCTGCACCCTCTCTCTCCCCCTCTCTCTCTTTCCCCCCTCCCTTACATACCCTTTACTCTCCCCACCTCTGACACCCTCTCTCACACCGCACTCTCTCACCCCCTCTCTCCCTATCCCCTCTCTCTCAGCCCCCTTTCTCTCTCAGCCCGTTCGCACTCTCACCCCGCTCTCTGACCCCCTCTCTCCCTACCCCCTCTCTCCCTACCCCTCTCTCTCAGCCCCCTTTCTCTCTCAGCCCACTCGCTCTCTCACCCCGCTCTCTCTCACCCCCTCTCTCCCTACCCCCCTCTCTCAGCCTCTTTTCTCTCTCAGCCAGTTCACTCTCTCACCCCTCTCTCCCTCACCCCCTCTCTCTCAGCCCCCTTTCTCTCTCAGCCTACTCGCCCTCGCACCCCTCTCTCCCTCACCCCCTCTCTCTCTCAGCCCCCTTTCTCTCTCAGCCCGTTCACTCTCTCACCCCTCTCTCCCTCACCCCCCCTCTCTCAACCTCCTTTCTCTCAGCCCCCTTTCTCTCTCATACCATGCTCTCTCTCTCATCTCACCCCTCTCTCATACCCTCTCTCTCTCACCCTCTTAACCTCTCACTCTCTCTCTCTGTCTCTCACACCCCCTCTCTCTCACACCCATCTTTCTCTCTCACCCCCTTTCTCTCTCAACCACCTCTCTCTCACCCCGCTCTATCTCTCATCTCCTCTCTCTGCCCCTCTCTCTCAGCCCCCTCTCACTCAGCCCACTTTCTCTCTCAAACCCCCTCACCCCACTCCCTCTCTCATCTCTCTCCTCTCTCTCACACACTCTCTCTCTCTCACCCCCTCACTCTCTCTCTCACCCCCCTCAATCCCCCCTCTCTCGCCCCTCTCTCACACCCTCTCTCTCTCACTGCCTTCTCTCTCACCCCCCTCACCCCATCTCTCACCCCCCTCTCTCTCTCACACCCCTCTCTCTCACTGCCTTCTCTCTCACCCCCCTCATCCCATCTCTCAGCCCCCCTCTCTCTCACACGCTTCTCTCTCACCCTCTCTCTCCCACCCCCTCATCCCCACTCTCTCACCTGCTCTCTCGCTCTCTCAAACCACCTCTCTCTCTTAACCCCTCTCTCTCACGCCCTCTCTTCCACCCCCTCTCAGTCTCACCTCCACTCTTTCTCTCCCCCTTTGTCTCTCCCCCTTTGTCTCTCCCTCTTTCTCTCTCGACCCCCTCACATCACCCCCTCTTTCTCACTCACCCACGCGCTCTCTCTCACCCCACTCTCTCTCACACCCCCTCTCTCTCACCCCCTTCTTTCTCCCTCACCCTCTCATCTCACCCCTCTCTCACACACCTCTCATCCCCTCTCTCTCTCACCTGGTCTCTCGCTCTTTCAAACTATCTCTCTCTTACCCCCTCTCTCTCATTCCTCTCTCTTTCACTCTCACCCCCCTCTCTTTCTCAGCATCACTATCTCACCCCCTTCTCTCTCTCAACCCCCTTTCTCACTCCCCTCACAACCCCTCACCCACATTCTCTCTCGCTCTCAAACCTCCTCTCTCTCTTACCCTTCTCTCTCTCACTCCCTCCCTCTCTCCCACTCAGTGAATCTCTCTCTCACCCCATCTCACTCACACCGTCTCTCTCTCAACCCCTCTCTCTCCCACGCCCTCTCTCCCAGCCCCTCTCTATCTCACCTCTACTCTTTCTCTGACCCACTCTCACACCCCCTTTGTCTCTCCCCTTTTCTCTCTCACGCCCCTCACATCGCCCTCTCTCTCTCACCCTCTCTCACTCACCCGCTGTCTCTCCCACCCTACTCTCTTTCCCACCCCTCTCTCTCTCCCACCCACTCTCTCTCACCCCTCTCTCCCACCCACTCTCTCTCACCCTCTCTCTCTCTCATCCTTCTCTCTCTCTCTCACCCCTCTCTCTCCCATCCCCATCGCTCTCCCACCCTGTCTCTCTCGAACCCCAATCTCTCTCACACCCTCTCTCTCAACCCCCCCTCTCTCATCCCCCTCTCTCTCAACCCCCCTCTCTCATCCCCCTCTCTCTCATCCCCCTCTCTCTCATCCCCCTCTCTCTCATCCCCCTCTCTCATCCCCCTCTCTCTCATCCCCCTCTCTCTCATCCCCCTCTCTCTCATCCCCCTCTCTCTCGATCCCTCTCTCTCAACCCCTCTCTTTCACTCCTCTCCCTCACTCTCTTCTCTCTCTCAACCCGTCACACTCTCTCCCCTCTCTCTCTCTCACCCTCTCTCTTACGCCCCCTCCCTCCCCCTCTCCCCCTCTCCCACCCCCTCCCACCCCGTCTCTTCACTTTCCCTCTCTCTCAGCCCCACTCTCTCACTCTCTATCTTACCCCTCTCTCTCTCACCCTTCTCTCTCTCACCCCGCTCTCTCACCGCCCCTCTCTCTCACCCCAGCCCCCCACACTCCCCTTTGTCTCACCCCCCTCTCTCTCTCTCACCCCACTCTCTCTCTCACTCTCTCTCACCCCTCTCTCACCCCGCTCTCTCACCCCCTCCCTTTCTCGCTCCCTCTCTCCACCCACTCTCTCTCACTGCCCCTCTCTCTCAACACGCCACTCACCCCTCTCTCACCCCCTCTCTCTCTCCCAAACCACTCTCTCACTTCCCCTCTCTCACCCCCTCTCTCTCTCACCGCCCCTCTGTCTCACCCGCTTTCTCTCGCACCCCCTCTCTCACCCCATCTGTCTCAGCCCATCTGTCTCACCACCTCTCTCTCTCATACCCCTCTCTGAACCCCCATCTCACAACCCCCATCTCTCAACCCCCTCACTCTCTCCCACCTCACTCCCTCTCTCACCCTCCCACCCGCTCTCTCTGTCACCACCCTCTCTCTCGCTCGCACCCCAATCTCTCTTATTCTTATTCCCCTCTCTCTCACCTCGCTCTCTCACTCTCTCTCTCACACACACTCACACACATCCTTCCTCTCTCCCACCCCTCTTTCTGTCTCTTTCTAATCCAGTCTCTGTCCTTCTCACCCGGCTCGCTTTAACCCACTCTCACTCTCACCCGCTCTCCCTCACCCCTCTCTCATAATCCCCTCTCTCTCACTGTCTCTTCCTCATCCCCTCTCCCTCCTTCTCACCCCCTCTCTCTCTCCAAAACCCCTCTCTCTCACTTTCTCTTTCTCACTCCCCTCATCCTCCTCTCTCTCTCATCCGCTCTTACTCGCTCTCTCAAACACCCTCTCTCTCGCAACCCCTCTCTCTCACCCTATCTCTCTCACCCCCTTCCTCCTCCTCTCTCTCTCTCTCACCCGCTCTCTCGCTCTCTCAAACACCCTCTCTCTCTCAACCCTTCTCTCTCACCCTCTCTCTCTCACCCCCCATCCTCCTCTCTCTATCTCACCCGCGCTCTTTCGCTCTTTCAAACCCCCCTCTCTCTCAACCCCACTCTCTCACCCTCTCTCTCTCTCACGCCCCTCATCCTCCTCTCTCTCACCCGCTCTCTCAAGCCCCCTCTCTCTAAAACCCCTCTCTCTCACCCACTCTCGCTCACACCATCATCCTCCTCTCTCTCTCACCCTCTCTCTCTCTCACCGCTCTCATCCTCCTCTCTCTCTCTCTCACCCGCTCTCTCGCTCTCTCAAACCCCCTCTCTCTCTCTCTCACCCCTCCTCCTCCTCTCTCTCTCACCCCCTCCTCCTCCTCTCTCTCTCACCCGGTCTCTCTCGCTCTCTCAAACCTCCTCTCTCTCTAAACCCCTCTCTCTCACCCTCTCTCTAACCCCCCCTCATCATCCTCTCGCTCTCTCACACAATCGCTCTCACCCCCGTCATCCTCCACTCTCTCTCTCACCCGCACTCTCTCGCTCTTTCAAACCCCCCTCTCTCTAAAACCCCTCTCTCTCACCCCCCTCATCCTCTCTCTCTCTCACTCGCGCTCTCTCGCACTCTCAAACCCCCTCTCTATCTAAAACCCTCTCTCTCAACCCCTCTCTCTTACAACCCCGTCATCCTCCTCTCTCTCTCTCACCCGCGATCTCTCGCTCTCTCAAACCACTCTCTCTAAAACCCCTCTCTCAACCTCTCTCTCTCACCCCCCTCATCCTCCTCTCTCTCTCTCACGCATGCTCTCTCGCTCTCTCAAACCCCATCTCTCTCTAAAACCCCTCTCTCTCACCCTCGCTCTCTCACACCCCTCAGCCTCCTCTCTCTCTCTCACCCGCTCTCTCGATCCCTCAAACCCCCCTCTCTAAAACCCCTCTCTCTCACCCTCTCTCTCTCATCCCCTTCATCCTCCTCCTCTCTCTCACCCGCTGTCCCTCGTTCTCTCAAACACCCTCTCTCTCTAAAACCCCTCTCTCTCACCCTCTCTCTCTCTCACCCCTCTCATCCTCCTCTGTCTCTCTCAGCCGCTCTCTCTCACTCTCTCAAACCCCGTCTCTCTCTATAACCCCTCTCTCTCACCCTCTCTCTCTCACCCCCTTCCTCCACCTCTCTTACTCTCACCCGCGCTCTCTCACTCTCTCAAACCCCCTCTCTCTCTAAAACCCCTCTCTCGCACCCTCTCTCTCTCTCACCCCTCTCATCCTCCTCTGTCTCTCTCAGCCGCTCTCTCTCACTCTCTCAAACCCCGTCTCTCTCTATAACCCCTCTCTCTCATCCTCTCTCTCTCACCCCCTTCCTCCACCTCTCTTACTCTCACCCGCGCTCTCTCGCTCTCTCAAACCTCCTCTCTCTCAACCCCTCTCTCTCACCCCTCTCATTCTCCTCCCTCTCTCTCACCCGCTCTCTCTTGCTCTCTCAAACACCTTTTCTCACACCCTCTCTCACCCCCCTCATCCTCGTCTCTCTCTCTCTCACCCGCTCTCTCGCTCTCTCAAACCGCCTCTCTCTCTCAACCCCTCTCTCTCACCCTCTCTCTCTCACCCCCCTCATTCTCCTCCCTCTCTCTCACCCGTGCTCTCTCGCTCTCTCAAACCCCCTCTCTCTCTAAAACCCCTCTCTCTCACCCTCGCTCTCTCACACCCCTCATCCTCCTCTCTCTCTCTCACCCGCTCTCTCGATCCCTCAAACCCCCCTCTCTAAAACCCCTCTCTCTCACCCTCTCTCTCTCATCCCCCTCATCCTCCTCTCTCTCTCACCCGCTCTCCCTCGTTCACTCAAACACCCTCTCTCTCTAAAACCCCCCTCTCTCACCCTATCTCTCTCACCCCTCTCATTCTCCTCCCTCTCTCTCACCCGCTCTCTCTTGCTCTCTCAAACACCTTTTCTCACACCCTCTCTCACCCCCCTCATCCTCGTCTCTCTCTCTCTCACCCGCTCTCTCGCTCTCTCAAACCGCCTCTCTCTCTCAACCCCTCTCTCTCACCCTCTCTCTCTCACCCCCCTCATTCTCCTCCCTCTCTCTCACCCGTGCTCTCTCGCTCTCTCAAACCCCCTCTCTCTCTAAAACCCCTCTCTCTCACCCTCGCTCTCTCACACCCCTCATCCTCCTCTCTCTCTCTCACCCGCTCTCTCGATCCCTCAAACCCCCCCTCTCTAAAACCCCTCTCTCTCACCCTCTCTCTCTCATCCCCCTCATCCTCCTCTCTCTCTCACCCGCTCTCCCCTCGTTCACTCAAACACCCTCTCTCTCTAAAACCCCTCTCTCTCACCCTATCTCTCTCACCCCTCTCATTCTCGTCCCTCTCTCTCACCCGCTCTCTCTTGCTCTCTCAAACACCTTTTCTCACACCCTCTCTCACCCCCCTCATCCTCGTCTCTCTCTCTCTCACCCGCTCTCTCGTTCTCTCAAACCGCCTCTCTCTCTCAACCCCTCTCTCTCACCCTCTCTCTCTCACCCCCCTCATTCTCCTCCCTCGATCTCACCCGTGCTCTCTCAAACCCCATCTCTCTCTAAAACACCTCTCTCTCATCCTCGCTCTCTCACATCCCTCATCCTCCTCTCTCTCTCTCACCCGCTCTCTCGATCCCTCAAACCCCCCTCTCTAAAACCCCTCTCTCTCACCCTCTCTCTCTCATCCCCCTCATCCTCCTCTCTCTCTCACCCGCTCTCCCTCGTTCACTCAAACACCCTCTCTCTCTAAAACCCCTCTCTCTCACCCTATCTCTCTCACCCCCCCTCACCCTCATACTCTCAAACGTCCTCTCTCACAACCCCTCGCTCTCACCCTCTCTCTCTCACCCCCCCCTCATCCACCTCACTCTCTCTCACCCGCTCTCTCTCGCTCTCTCAAACCACCTCGCTCTCTAAAACCCCTCTCTCTCACCCTCTCCCTCTCACCCCCTCATCCTCCTCTCTCTCTCTCACCCGCTCTCTCTCGCTCTCTCAAACCACCTCGCTCTCTAAAACCCCACTCTCTCACCCTCTCTCTCTCACCCCCCCATTCTTCTCCCTCTCTCTCACACGCTCTCTCTCGCTCCCTCAAACCCCGTCTCTCTCTCAGCCCCTCTCTCTCACCCTCTCTCTCTCACCCCCTCATCCTCCTCTCTCTCTCTCACCCGCTCTCTCTCGCTCTCTCAAACCACCTCGCTCTCTAAAACCCCTCTCTCTCCCTCTCTCTCTCACCCCCCTCAATCTCCTCCCTCTCTCTCACCCGCTCTCTCTTGCTCTCTCAAACACCTTCGCTCACACCCTCTCTCACCCCCCTCATCCGCCTCTCTCTCTCACCCGCTCTAACTCGCTCTCTCAAACCCCCTCTCTCTCTCAACCCCTCTCTCTCACCCTCTCTCTCTCACTCCCCTCATTCTCCTCCCTCTCTCTCACCCGCTCTCTCTTGCTCTTTCAAACACATTCGCTTACACCCTCTCTCACCCCCCTCATCCTCTCTCTCTCTCACCCGCTCTAACTCGCTCTCTCAAACCCCCTCTCTCTCACAACCCCTCTTTCTCACCCTCTCTCTCTCACCGCCTCATCCTCCACTCTCTCTCTCACCCGCTCTCTCTCGCTCTCTCAAACCACCTCTCTCGCTCAACCCCTCTCTCTCACCCTCTCTCTCACCCCCTCATCCTCCTCTCTCTCTTACCCGCGCTCTCGCGCTCTCTTGCTCTCTCAAACCCCCTTTCTCTCTAAACCCCCTCTCTCTCACTCTCTCTCTCACCCCCTCATGCTCCTCTCTCCCTCTCACCAGCACTCTCTCGCTCTCTCAAACCCCTCTCTCTAAAACCCCTCTCTCTCACCCTCTCTCTCTCACCGCCCTCATCCTCCTCTCTCTCTCTCACCCAATCTCTTGTACTCTCAAACGTCCTCTCTCTCAACCCCTCGCTCTCACCCTCTCCCTCTCACACCCCCTCATCCTCCTCACTCTCTCTCACCCGCTCTCTCTCACTCTCTCAAACCATCTCTCTCTCTCAACCCCTCTCTCTCACCCTATCTCTCTCACCCCCCCTCATCCTCCTCTCTCTCTCTCACCCATTCTCCCTCGCTCTCTCAAACCCCCTCTCTCTCTAAAACCCCTCTCTCTCACCCTCGCTCTCTCACACCCCTCATCCTCCTCTCTCTCTCTCACCCGCTCTCTCGATCCCTCAAACCCCCCTCTCTAAAACCCCTCTCTCTCACCCTCTCTCTCTCACCCCCTTCCTCCACCTCTCTTACTCTCACCCGCGCTCTCTCACTCTCTCAAACCCCCTCTCTCTCTAAAACCCCTCTCTCGCACCCTCTCTCTCTCTCACCCCTCTCATCCTCCTCTGTCTCTCTCAGCCGCTCTCTCTCACTCTCTCAAACCCCGTCTCTCTCTATAACCCCTCTCTCTCACCCTCTCTCTCTCACCCCCTTCCTCCACCTCTCTTACTCTCACCCGCGCTCTCTCGCTCTCTCAAACCTCCTCTCTCTCAACCCCTCTCTCTCACCCTCTCTCTCTCACCCCTCTCATTCTCCTCCCTCTCTCTCACCCGCTCTCTCTTGCTCTCTCAAACACCTTTTCTCACACCCTCTCTCACCCCCCTCATCCTCGTCTCTCTCTCTCTCACCCGCTCTCTCGCTCTCTCAAACCGCCTCTCTCTCTCAACCCCTCTCTCTCACCCTCTCTCTCTCACCCCCCTCATTCTCCTCCCTCTCTCTCACCCGTGCTCTCTCGCTCTCTCAAACCCCCTCTCTCTCTAAAACCCCTCTCTCTCACCCTCGCTCTCTCACACCCCTCATCCTCCTCTCTCTCTCTCACCCGCTCTCTCGATCCCTCAAACCCCCCTCTCTAAAACCCCTCTCTCTCACCCTCTCTCTCTCATCCCCCTCATCCTCCTCTCTCTCTCACCCGCTCTCCCTCGTTCACTCAAACACCCTCTCTCTCTAAAACCCCCCTCTCTCACCCTATCTCTCTCACCCCTCTCATTCTCCTCCCTCTCTCTCACCCGCTCTCTCTTGCTCTCTCAAACACCTTTTCTCACACCCTCTCTCACCCCCCTCATCCTCGTCTCTCTCTCTCTCACCCGCTCTCTCGCTCTCTCAAACCGCCTCTCTCTCTCAACCCCTCTCTCTCACCCTCTCTCTCTCACCCCCCTCATTCTCCTCCCTCTCTCTCACCCGTGCTCTCTCGCTCTCTCAAACCCCCTCTCTCTCTAAAACCCCTCTCTCTCACCCTTGCTCTCTCACACCCCTCATCCTCCTCTCTCTCTCTCACCCGCTCTCTCGATCCCTCAAACCCCCCTCTCTAAAACCCCTCTCTCTCACCCTCTCTCTCTCATCCCCCTCATCCTCCTCTCTCTCTCACCCGCTCTCCCTCGTTCACTCAAACACCCTCTCTCTCTAAAACCCCTCTCTCTCACCCTATCTCTCTCACCCCTCTCATTCTCCTCCCTCTCTCTCACCCGCTCTCTCTTGCTCTCTCAAACACCTTTTCTCACACCCTCTCTCACCCCCCTCATCCTCGTCTCTCTCTCTCTCACCCGCTCTCTCGTTCTCTCAAACCGCCTCTCTCTCTCAACCCCTCTCTCTCACCCTCTCTCTCTCACCCCCCTCATTCTCCTCCCTCGATCTCACCCGTGCTCTCTCAAACCCCATCTCTCTCTAAAACACCTCTCTCTCATCCTCGCTCTCTCACATCCCTCATCCTCCTCTCTCTCTCTCACCCGCTCTCTCGATCCCTCAAACCCCCCTCTCTAAAACCCCTCTCTCTCACCCTCTCTCTCTCATCCCCCTCATCCTCCTCTCTCTCTCACCCGCTCTCCCTCGTTCACTCAAACACCCTCTCTCTCTAAAACCCCTCTCTCTCACCCTATCTCTCTCACCCCCCTCACCCTCATACTCTCAAACGTCCTCTCTCACAACCCCTCGCTCTCACCCTCTCTCTCTCACCCCCCCTCATCCACCTCACTCTCTCTCACCCGCTCTCTCTCGCTCTCTCAAACCACCTCGCTCTCTAAAACCCCTCTCTCTCACCCTCTCCCTCTCACCCCCTCATCCTCCTCTCTCTCTCTCACCCGCTCTCTCTCGCTCTCTCAAACCACCTCGCTCTCTAAAACCCCACTCTCTCACCCTCTCTCTCTCACCCCCCCATTCTTCTCCCTCTCTCTCACACGCTCTCTCTCGCTCCCTCAAACCCCGTCTCTCTCTCAGCCCCTCTCTCTCACCCTCTCTCTCTCACCCCCTCATCCTCCTCTCTCTCTCTCACCCGCTCTCTCTCGCTCTCTCAAACCACCTCGCTCTCTAAAACCCCTCTCTCTCTCCCTCTCTCTCTCACCCCTCTCATTCTCCTCCCTCTCTCTCACCCGCTCTCTCTTGCTCTCTCAAACACCTTCGCTCACACCCTCTCTCACCCCCCTCATCCGCCTCTCTCTCTCACCCGCTCTAACTCGCTCTCTCAAACCCCCTCTCTCTCTCAACCCCTCTCTCTCACCCTCTCTCTCTCACTCCCCTCATTCTCCTCCCTCTCTCTCACCCGCTCTCTCTTGCTCTTTCAAACACATTCGCTTACACCCTCTCTCACCCCCCTCATCCTCTCTCTCTCTCACCCGCTCTAACTCGCTCTCTCAAACCCCCTCTCTCTCACAACCCCTCTTTCTCACCCTCTCTCTCTCACCGCCTCATCCTCCACTCTCTCTCTCACCCGCTCTCTCTCGCTCTCTCAAACCACCTCTCTCGCTCAACCCCTCTCTCTCACCCTCTCTCTCACCCCCTCATCCTCCTCTCTCTCTTACCCGCGCTCTCGCGCTCTCTTGCTCTCTCAAACCCCCTTTCTCTCTAAACCCCCTCTCTCTCACTCTCTCTCTCACCCCCTCATGCTCCTCTCTCCCTCTCACCAGCACTCTCTCGCTCTCTCAAACCCCTCTCTCTAAAACCCCTCTCTCTCACCCTCTCTCTCTCACCGCCCTCATCCTCCTCTCTCTCTCTCACCCAATCTCTTGTACTCTCAAACGTCCTCTCTCTCAACCCCTCGCTCTCACCCTCTCCCTCTCACACCCCCTCATCCTCCTCACTCTCTCTCACCCGCTCTCTCTCACTCTCTCAAACCATCTCTCTCTCTCAACCCCTCTCTCTCACCCTATCTCTCTCACCCCCCCTCATCCTCCTCTCTCTCTCTCACCCATTCTCCCTCGCTCTCTCAAACCCCCTCTCTCTCTCAACCCATCTCTCTCACCCTCTCTCCTTCACGCTCCTCATCCTCCTCTCTCTCTCACCTGCTCTCTCTCAAACCCCCTCTCTCTCTAAAACCCCTCTCTCTCACCCTATCTCTCTCACGCCCCTCATCCGCCTCTCTCTTTCACACCCGCACTCTCACGCTCTATCAAACCCCTTCTCTCACTATAACCCCTCTCTCTCACCCTCTCTCTCTCATCCCCCTCATCATCCTCTCGCTCTCTCAACACTCTCTCTCACCCCCTCATCCTCCTCTCTCTCTCACACGCTCTCTCTCGCTCTCTCAAACCCCATTTCTCTCTCAACCCCTCTCTCACCCTCTCTTTCTCACCCCCTCATCTTCCTCTCTCTCTCTCTCACCTGCTCTCTCTCGCTCTCCCAAACCCCCTCTCTCTTAACCCCTCTCTCACCCTCTCTCTCTCACCCCCTCATGCTCCTCTCTCTCTCTCACCTGCTCTCTCTCGCTGTCTCAAACCCCCTCTCTCACTAAAACCCCCCTCTCTCACCCTCTCTCTCTCACCCCCCTCATCCTCCTCTCTCTCTCTCACCCGCTCTCTCTCGCTCTCTCAAACCCCATTTCTCTCTCAACCCCTCTCTCACCCTCTCTTTCTCACCCCCTCATTCTCCTCTCTCTCTCACCTGCTCTCTCTCGCACTCTCACACCCCCTATCTCTCTCAACCCCCTTCTCTCACCCTCTCTCTCTTCCACCGCTCTCATCCTCCTCTCTCTCTCACCCTCTCTCTCGCCCCGCTCATTCTCCTCCCTCTCTCTCACCCGCTCTCTCTTGCTCTCTCAAACACATTCGCTTACACCCTCTCTCACCCCCTCATCCTCCTCTCCCTCTCACCCGCTCTAACGCGCTCTCTCAAACCCCCCTCTCTCTCAACCCCTCTCTCACCCTCTCTTTCTCACCCCCTCATCCTCCTCTCTCTCTCTCACCTGCTCTCTCTCGCTCTCTCAAATCCCCTCTCTCTCTCAACCCCCTCTCTCTCACTCTCTCTCTCTCACCCCCTCATGCTCCTCTCTCCCTCTCACCAGCACTCTCTCGCTCTCTCAAACACCTCTCTCTCTAAAACCCCTCTCTCTCACCCTCTCTCTCTCTCTCACCCCTCTCATCCTCCTCTCTCTCTCTCACCCGCTCTCTCGATCCCTCAAACCCCCCTCTCTAAAACCCCTCTCTCTCACCCTCTCTCTCTCATCCCCCTCATCCTCCTCTCTCTCTCACCCGCTCTCCCTCTTTCACTCAAACACCCTCTCTCTCTAAAACCCCTCTCTCTCACCCTATCTCTCTCACCCCTCTCATTCTCCTCCCTCTCTCTCACCCGCTCTCTCTTGCTCTCTCAAACACCTTTTCTCACACCCTCTCTCACCCCCCTCATCCTCGTCTCTCTCTCTCTCACCCGCTCTCTCAAACCGCCTCTCTCTCTCAACCCCTCTCTCTCACCCTCTCTCTCTCACCCCCCTCATTCTCCTCCCTCTCTCTCACCCGTGCTCTCTCGCTCTCTCAAACCCCCTCTCTCTCTAAAACCCCTCTCTCTCACCCTCGCTCTCTCACACCCCTCATCCTCCTCTCTCTCTCTCACCCGCTCTCTCGATCCCTCAAACCCCCCTCTCTAAAACCCCTCTCTCTCACCCTCTCTCTCTCATCCCCCTCATCCTCCTCTCTCTCTCATCCCCCTCATCCTCCTCTCTCTCTCACCCGCTCTCCCTCGTTCACTCAAACACCCTCTCTCTCTAAAACCCCTCTCTCTCACCCTATCTCTCTCACCCCTCTCATTCTCCTCCCTCTCTCTCACCCGCTCTCTCTTGCTCTCTCAAACACCTTTTCTCACACCCTCTCTCACCCCCCTCATCCTCGTCTCTCTCTCTCTCTCACCCGCTCTCTCGCTCTCTCAAACCGCCTCTCTCTCTCAACCCCTCTCTCTCACCCTCTCTCTCTCACCCCCCTCATTCTCCTCCCTCTCTCTCCCCCGTGCTCTCTCAAACCCCATCTCTCTCTAAAACCCCTCTCTCTCATCCTCGCTCTCTCACATCCCTCATCCTCCTCTCTCTCTCTCACCCGCTCTCTCGATCCCTCAAACCCCCCTCTCTAAAACCCCTCTCTCTCACCCTCTCTCTCTCATCCCCCTCATCCTCCTCTCTCTCTCACCCGCTCTCCCTCGTTCACTCAAACACCCTCTCTCTCTAAAACCCCTCTCTCTCACCCTATCTCTCTCACCCCCCTCACCCTCCTCTCTCTCTCTCACCCGCGCTCTCTCACTCTCTCAAACCCCCTCTCTCTCTAAAACCCCTCTCTCGCACCCTCTCTCTCTCTCTCACCCCTCTCATCCTCCTCTGTCTCTCTCACCCGCTCTCTCTCACTCTCTCAAACCCCGTCTCTCTCTATAACCCCTCTCTCTCACCCTCTCTCTCTCACCCCTTTCCTCCACCTCTCTCACTCTCACCCGCGCTCTCTCGCTCTCTCAAACCCCATCTCTCTCAACCCCTCTCTCTCACCCTCTGTCTCTCACCCCTCTCATTCTCCTCCCTCTCTCTCACCCGCTCTCTCTTGCTCTCTCAAACACCTTTTCTCACACCCTCTCTCACCCCCCTCATCCTCGTCTCTCTCTCTCTCTCACCCGCTCTCTCGCTCTCTCAAACTGCCTCTCTCTCTCAACCCCTCTCTCTCACCCTCTCTCTCTCACCCCCCTCATTCTCCTCCCTCTCTCTCACCCGCTCTCTCTTGCTTTCTCAAACACCGACTCACACCCTCTCTCACCTCCCTCATCCTCGTCTCTCTCTCACCCACTCTCACTCGCTCTCTCAACCCCCCTCTCTCTATCAACCCCTCTCTCTCACCCTCTCTCTCTCACCCCCCTCATCCTCCTCCTGCTCTCTCACCCTCTCTCTCTTGCTCTCGCAACCTTTCTCTCTCTAAACCCCCTCTCTCTCACCCCCTCATAGTCCTCTCTCTCTCACCCGCGATCTCTCGCTCTCTCAAACCCCATCTCTCTCTCAACCCTCTCTCTCACCCTCGCTCTCTCACCCCCTCATCCTCCTCTCTCTCCCTCACCCGCTCTCTCTCGCTCTCTCAAACCCCTCTCTCTCTAAAACCCCTCTCTCAACCTCTCTCTCTCTCACCCCCCTCATCCTCCTCTCTCTCTCTCACCCGTGCTCTCTCGCTCTCTCAATCCCCATCTCTCTCTAAAACCCCTCTCTCTCACCCTCGCTCTCTCACACCCCTCATCCTCCTCTCTCTCTCTCACCCGCTCTCTCGATCCCTCAAACCCCCCTCTCTAAAACCCCTCTCTCTCACCCTCTCTCTCTCACCCCCCTCATCCTCCTCTCTCTCTCACCCACTCTCTCTCGCTCTCTCAAACCCCCCCTCTCTCTCTCAACCCCTCTCTCTCACCCTCTCTCTCCCACCCCCTCATCCTCCTCTCTCTCTCTCTCACCCGCTCTCCCTCGTTCTCTCAAACACCCTCTCTCTCTAAAACCCCTCTCTCTCACCCTCTCTCTCACCCTCCGCTCTATCTCTCACCCGCGCTCTCTCACTCTCTCAAACCCCCTCTCTCTATATAACCCCTCTCTCTCACCCTCTCTCTCTGACCCCCCTCCTCCACCTCTCTCACTCTCACCCGCTCTCTCTCGCTCTCTCAAACCCCCTCTCTCAACCCCTCTCTCTCGCCCTCTCTCTCTAACCCCTCTCATTCTTCTCCCTCTCTCTCACCCGCTCTCTCGTGCTCTCTCAAACACCTTTTCTCACACCCTATCTCACCCCCATCATTCTTCTCCCTCTCCCTCACACGCTCTCACTCGCTCTATCAAACTCCCTCTCTCTCTCAACCCCTCTCTCTCACCCTCTCTCTCTCTCACCTCCCTCATCCTCCTCCCGCTCTCTCACCCGCTCTCCCTTGATCTCCCAAACCCTTTCTCTCTCTAAACCCCCTCTCTCTCACCCTCTCTCTCTCACCCCCCTCATTCTCCTCTCTCTCTCTCACCCGCGCTCTCTCGCTCTCTCAAATCCCCTCTCGCTTTAAAACCCCTCTCTCTCACCCTCTCTCACTCCCTCATCCTCCTCTCTCTCTCTCACCCGCGCTCTCTCGATCTCTCAAATCCCCTCTCTTTATAAAACCCCTCTCTCTCAACCCCTCTCTCTCACCCCTCTCTCTCACGCCCCTCATCCTCCTCTCTCTCACCCACTCTCTCTCGTTCTCTCAAACCCTCTCTCTCTCTCCAAAACCCCTCTCTCTGGCCCTCTCTCTCACACCCCTCATCCTCCTCTCTTTCTCTCACACTCTCTCTCTCACCGCCCTCATCCTCCTCCCCTGTCTCACCCGCGCTCTCTCGCTCTCTCAAACCCCCTCTCTCTCAACCCCTCTCTCGCAACCTCTCTCTCTCATCCCCCTCATCCTCCTCTCTCTCTCTCACCCGCTCACTCAAACCCCCTTTCTCTCTAAAACCCCTCTCTCTCACCCTCTCTCACTCTCTCACCACCCTCATCCTCCTCTCTCTCTCTCACCCACTCTCATACTCTCAAACCCTCTCTCTCTCAACCCGTCGCTCTCACCCTCTCTCTCTCACCCCCTCATCCTCCTCACTCTCTCTCACCCGCTCGCTCTCGCTCTCTCACACCCCCTCTCTCTCTCAAACCCCCTCTCTCAACCTCTCTCTCACACACCCCTCATCCTCCTCTCTCTCTCTCACCCGTTCTCTCTCACTCTCTCAAACACCCTCTCTCTGTCTAAACCCTTTCTCTCTCACCCTCTCTCTCTTGCTCTCTCAAACACCTTTTCTCACACCCTATCTCACCCCCATCATTCTCCTCCCTCTCTCTCACCCGCTCTCTCTTGCTCTCTCAAACACCTACTCTCACACCCTCTCTCACCCCCCTCATCCTCGTCTCTCTCTAACCCGCTCTCACTCGCTCTCTCAAACTCCCTCTCTCTCTAAAACCCCTATCTCTCACCCTCTGTGTCTCACCCCCCCATCCTCCTCAATCTCTCTCACCCGCTCTCTCTCACTCTCTCAAAAACCCTCTCTCTCTAAAACCCCTCTCTCACATCCTCTCTCTCTCACACCCGTTTCATCCTCCTCTCTCTCTCTCTCACCCGCTCTCTCTCGCTCTCTCAAACCCCGTCTCTCTCTATGATACCTCTCTCACCCTCTCTCTCATCCCCCTCATCCTCTTCTCTCTCTCTCTCTCACCCGCTCTCTCTCGCTCTCTCAAACCCCCCTCACTCTAAAAGCCCTCTCTCTCACACTCTCCCTCTCACCCCCCTCATCCTCCTCTCACTCTCTCTCACCCGCTCCCTCTCGCTCCCTCAAACCCCTCTCTCTCTCTAAAACCCCTCTCTCTCACCTTCTCTCTCTCACCCCCCTCATCCTCCTCTCTCTCTCTCACCCGCTCTCTTTCGTCTGTCAAACCCCCTCCCTCTCTAAAACCCCTATCTCTCACCCTCTGTCTCTCACCCCCCTAATCCTCCTCTATCTCTCTCACCCGCTCTCTCGCTCTCTCAAACCCCCTCTCTCTCTAATACCCTTCTCTCACCCTCTCTCAACCCCCTCATCCTCCTCTCTCTCTCACCCTCTCTCTCTCTCACCCCCTCATCCTCCTCTCTCTCTCACCCGCTCTCTCTCACTCTCTCAAACCCCTCTCTCTCTAAAACCCCTATCTCACACCCTCTGTCTCTCACCCCCCTAATCCTCCTCTATCTCTCTCACCCGCTCTCTCTCGCTCCCTCAAACCCCCTCTCTCTCTCAGCCCCTCTCTCTCACCCTCTCTCTCTCACCCCCTCATCCTACTCTCTCTCTCTCACCCGCTCTCTCTCGCTCTCTCAAACCACCTCGCTCTCTAAAACCCCTCTCTCACCCTCTCTCTCTCACCCCCTCATCCTCCTCTCTCTCTCACCCGCTCTCTCTCGCTCTGTCAAACCACCTCGCTCTCTAAAACCCCTCTCTCTCACGCTCTCTCTCTCACCCCCTCATCCTCCTCTCTCTCTCTCACCCGCTCTCTCTCGCTCTCTCAAACCACCTCGCTCTCTAAAACCCCTCTCTCTCACCCTCTCTCTCTCACCCCCCTCATTCTCCTCCCTCTCGCTCACACGCTCTCTCTCGCTCCCTCAAACCCCCTCTCTCTCTCAGCCCCTCTCTCTCACCCTCTCTCTCTCACCACCTCATCCTCCTCTCTCTCTCTCACCCGCTCTCTCTCGCTCTCTCAAACCACCTCGCTCTCTAAAACCCCTCTCTCTCTCCCTCTCTCTCTCACCCCTCTCATTCTCCTCCCTCTCTCTCACCCGCTCTCTCTTGCTCTCTCAAACACCTTCGCTCACACCCTCTCTCACCCCCCTCATCCGCCTCTCTCTCTCTCACCCGCTCTAACTCGCTCTCTCAAACCCCCTCTCTCTCTCAACCCCTCTCTCTCACCCTCTCTCTCTCACCCCCCTCATTCTCCTCCCTCTCTCTCACCCGCTCTCTCTTGCTCTTTCAAACACATTCGCTTACACCCTCTCTCACCCCCCTCATCCTCCTCCTCTCTCTCTCTCACCCGCTTTCTCTCGCTCTCTCAAACCCCCTCTCTCTCTAAAACCCCCATCTCTCACACCCTCTCTCTCACCCGCGCACTCTCGCTCTCTCGAACCCCCCCTCTCTCTCAACCCCTCTCTCTCACCCTCTCTTTCTCACCCCCTCATCCTCCTCTGTCTCTCACCCGCTCTCTCAAACCCCCTCTCTCTAAAACCCCTCTCTCTCACCCTTTCTTTCTCACCCCCTCACCCTCCTCACTCTCTCTCACCTGCTCTCTCTCGCTGTCTCAAACCCCCTCTCTCACTAAAACCCCCCTCTCTCACCCTCTCTCTCTCACCCGCTCTCTCTCGCTCTCTCAAACCCCATTTCTCTCTCAACCCCTCTCTCACCCTCTCTTTCTCACCCCCTCATCCTCCTCTCTCTCTCTCACCTGCTCCCTCTCGCACTCTCACACCCCCTATCTCTCTCAACCCCTTTCTCTCACCCTCTCTCTCTCCCACCGCTCTCATCCTCCTCTCTCTCTCTCAACCTCTCTCTCTCACCCCCCTCATTCTCCTCCCTCTCTCTCACCCGCTCTCTCTTGCTCTTTAAAACACATTCGCTTACACCCTCTTCACCCCCATCCTCCTCTCTCTCTCTCACCCGCTCTCTCAAACACCCTCTCTCTCTCAACCCCTCTCTCTCACACTCTCTCTCTCTCTCTCACTCCCCTCATCCTCCACTCTCTCTCTTACCTGCTCTCTCTCACTCTCTCAAACACCCTCTCTCTCAAAAACCCCCTCTCTCACCCTCTCTCTCTCACACGCCTCATCCTCCTCTCTCACTCTCTCAACAGCTCTCTCTCGCTCTCTCAAACCCCCTCTCTCTCAACCCCTCTTTCTCACCCGCTCGCTCTCTCACCCCCTCATCCTCCTCCTCTCTCTCTCTCACTCGCTCTCTCTCGCTCTCTCAAACCCCGCTCTCTCTATACCCCCCTCTCTCATCCTCTCTCCTCATCCTCCTCTCTCTCTCACCCGCTCTCTCTCGCTCTCTTAAATCCCCTCTCTCTCTCAACCCCTCTCTCTCACCCTCTCATCCTCCTCTCTCTCTCTCAACCGCTCTCTCTCGCTCTCTCAAACCCCCTCTCTCTCAACCCCTCTCTCACCCCCCTCATCATCCTCTCTCTCTCACCCACTCTTTCTCGCTCTCTCAAACCCCCTCTCTCTCTAAAACCCCTCACTCTCACCCTCTCTCTCTCACCCCCCTCATTCTCCTCTCTCACCCGCTCTCTCTCGCTCTCGCAAACCCCTCTCTCTCTAAAACCCCCCTCTCTCTCACACCCCTCATCCTTCTCTCTCTCTCTAACCCGCTCTTTCTCGCTCTCTCAAACCCCCTCTCTCTAAAACCCCTCTCTCTCACCCTCTCTCTCTCACCCCGCCCATCCTCCACAATCTCTCTCACCCTCTCTCTCTCACCCCTCCATACTCCTCTCTCTCTCTCACCCGCTCTCTCTCGCTTTCTCAAACCCCCTCTCTCTCAAACCCCCTCTCTCTCTCAACCCCTCTCTCTCACCCTCTCTCTCTCACCCTCTCTCTCTCACACCCCTCATCCTTCTCTCTCTCTCTCTCACCTGTTCTCTCTCGCTCTCTCAAACACCCTCTCTCTAAAACCCCTCTCTCTCACCCTCTCTCTCACCCCGCCCATCCTCCACAATCTCTCACCCCCCCATACTCCTCTCTCTCTCTCACCCGCTCTCTCTCGCTTTCTCAAACCCCCCTCTCTCTCAAACCCCCTCTCTCTCTCAACCCCTCTCTCTCACCCTCTCTCTCTCTCACCCTCTCTCTCTCACACCCTCATCCTCCTCTCTCTCTCTCACCCGCTCTCTCTTGCTCTCTCAAACCCCCTCTCCCTCAACCCTCCTCTCTCACCCTCTCTCTCTCACCTCCCTCATCCTCCTCTCTCTCTCTCTGACCCGCGCTCTCTCGCCCTCTTAAACCCCCTCGCCCTCTCAACCCCTCTCTCACCCTCTCTCTCTCACCCCCTCATCCTCCTCCCTCTCTCTCACCCGCTCTCTCTTGCTCTCTCAAACCCCTTCTCTCTCTAAACCCCCTCTCTCTCACCCTCTCTCTCTCACCCCCTCATCCTCCTCTCTCTCTCTCACCCGCTCTCTCGCTCTCTCAAACCCCCTCTCTCTCTAAAACCCCTCTCTCTCACCCACTCTCTCTCTCACCCCCTCATCCTTCTCTCTCTCTCTCTCACCCGCTCTCTCTCGCTCTCTCTCACCCTTCTCTCCCTCAATCCCTCTCTCTCACCTTCTCTCTCTCACCCCCCTCATCCTCCTCCCTCTCTCACCCGCTCTCTCTCGCTCTCTAAAACCCCCTCTCTCTTTGTCAGCCCCTCGCTTTCTCACCCCCGCTCTGTCAACCCCTTTCTCTCTTACCCCCTCACCCGCGCTCTTTCTCACCCCTCTCTCTCAAACCCCTCTCTGTCACCCCTCTCTTTCTCTCACCACTCAAACTTTCTTACTTTCTCTCCTTCCCTCTCCCCTCTCTCTCCCCGTCTCTCACTACTCTCTCACCCTCTCTCTCACCTCTCTCTCTCTCACACACACCCCTCTCTCTCACGTCCTCCCTCTCTCATCCCATCCCTCTCTCACACCCTTCCACTCTCACACTCTCCCTCTCTCCTCCCTATCTCTCCCCTCTCTCTCACCCCTCTCTCTCTCACACCCCTCTCTATCACCCTCCCTCTCTCATCCCGTCCCTCTTTCCCCCTCCCACTGAAATCCCTCCTCTCTCACACTCTCCCTATCTCACCCCTCTCTCTCAGCCCATCTGTCTCTCAGTCCATCTCTCTCTCAGCCCCTCCCTCTCTCAGCCCCTCTCTCTCTCAGCCCCTCCCGCTCTCACCCACCCTCTCTTGCACCCCCTGTCTCCCTCAGCCGTTCTCTCTCACTGCCCCCTCTCTCTCACCCCCTCTCTCATTCCACTCTCTCTCCCCCTTTCTATTACACCCTCTCTCTCACACCCTACTAACTCTCTCAACCTTTCACCCCCCTCTTCACCACCTCTCCCCCCTCTCTCCCCCTCTCTCACCCCTCTCTCTCTCACGCCCTCTCTCTTACCCACTCTCTTTCTCACGCCCTCTCTCTCTCACCACTCACTATCTCTCTCACCCTCTCTCTCTCACTGCCTCTCTCTCAACACCCTCTCTCTCAGCCTCTCTCTCTCTCAGCCACTTTCTCTCACACCCCCTTTCTCTCTCGCCTTGTTATCTCTCTCCCCCTCGCTCTATCTTACCCCCTTTCTCTCCACCCTGCTCTGTCACTCTCACCCCCTTCTCTCTGTCACCCCTCACCTTCTCTCCCCTTTATACCCTCTCTCACTCCCTCTCTCGCTCACCCCTTCACTCTATCTCCCCCGCCCACACCCCGTGTCTCTTAACCCATCTCTCTGTGTCTCTCTCTCACACCCCTCTCTCTCGCACCCCTCTCTCTCGCACCCCTGTCTCTCTCCCGCACTCTCTCTCGCTCTATTGTCTTCTGTCTCTTGCTCCCTTTTTCTCTCTCTCATTCCCCTTCCCTCCCGTGCTCTGTCTCACACCCCCGCTCTCTCTCTCTCTCTCTGTATACCCCCTCTCTCGCGCCCTCTTTCTCTCGTTCACCCCATTTCTCTCTCTCTTTTGACCCCTTTCTTCCTCCCTCCTCCTTGCTCTCATTCTGTCACTCTCTGGCGCCCACTCTCTCAGCCCATCTCCCTCACACCACTCTAACTCTCTCATCCATTCACTCGTTCTCTCTCTGTCTGTCTCTCTCTCTCTCTCTCAACCCATCATTCACTGTTTATCTCACCCCCTCTCTCACCCCTTTCGCTCTCTCTCTCGCGTCCCATCTCTCTCATCCCTCTTTCGCTCGCTGCCCCTCTTTCTCTCTCACCCCTTCTCTATCTCTCCCCCTTTCTCTCAATCCCTCTCTCTCACCCCCTCTCTCTCCCACTCTCTCTCCCATGTCCTCTCTCTCACCCCCTCCCACACATTTACTCTTTCTCTGACCCCTTCTCTTTCTCTCCCCTCTCTCTCATTCTCAGCCCCCTCTCACTCCCCTCTCTCTTTCTCCACTCTCTCCCTTTCTCAGCCCACTCTCCCTTTCTCACCCCACTCTCTCTCACCCCTTTCTCTCACACCCTCTCTCTCAACCCCTCTCTCTCACCCTCTCTCTCTCACCCCCTCATCCTCCTCTCTCTCACCCGCTCTCTCTCGATCTCTCAAACACCCCCTCTCTAAATCCCCTCTCTCACCCCTTGCTCTCTCTCTCTCTCTTACCCTTCTCTCTCACACATCCCACTCTCTCACTCACTTCTCTCTCACTCCCTCACCTGCTCTCTCACTCCTCTCTCATTCCCAAACTCTCTCTCTCTTATATCCTCACCCATACTCTCTCTCACACCCCTCTCTCTCTTACCCCTCTCTCTCTTTCACCCCCTCCCTCTCTCCAACCCCCTCCCTCTCTCCCACCCTCTCTCTGTCTCTTTCTCATACCCTCTCTCTCCTTCTCACTCCCTCTCTCTCTCACCCCATCTCACTCTCACTCCATTTCTCTCAAACCCTCTCTCTCTCTCTCTCATGCCCTTTCTCCCACCCCCTCTCTGTCTCACCTCCAGTCTTTCTCTGACCCACTCTCACTCCCCCTTTGTCTCTCCCCCTTTCTCTCTCACCCCCCTCACATTGCCCTCTCTCACTCACCCCACTCCCTCACCCACCCCCCTCTCTCTCCCACTCCTCTCTCTCTCCCTCTCTCTCTAACCCCCTCTCTCATCCTCTCTCCCTCTCTCAACCCCTCTCTCTACCCCTTCTCTCTCACACTCCCCCACTCTCTCTCACCCCTTCTCTCCCTCAACCCTCTCTCTCTCTCAACCCCCCTCTCTCTCTACCCCCCTCCCCCTCTCTCTCACCCTTCTCTCCCCCTCTCTCACCCCACTCTGTCTCACCACCCCCTCTCTCAACCCAGCTCACTCTCTCATCCCCTCAATCTCTCCAACCCTTACTCTCTCATCCCTCCCTCTCTCAACCCCTCTATCTCAGCCCTTCTCTCTCACCCCTCTCTCTCTCACCCCCTCACCCATCTCCCTCACCCCCTCTCTCTCGCCCACTCTCTCTCACACCCTCTCCTTCTCACTCCACTCTCTCTTATCCCCTCCCCACTTTCTTTCTCTCAATCACCCCTTCTCTCTCACACCCCTTACCCCCACCTCCTCTCTCTCAACCCCCTCTCTCACCCACGCTCTCTTTCTCACTCACTCTCTCTTTCTCACTTACACTCTCTCTCTCTTTTTTACTCACACTCTCTCTTTCTCAACCCCTCTCTCACCCACGCTCTCAAACCCTCTCTCTCTTTCCCCCTCTTTCTCCCCTTCTCTCTCCCACTCTCTGCCCAATTTTTTCATCCCCTCTCCCCCCTCTCCCCCTCTCTCTCTCCACTCTCTCTCTACCCCCTCGCTAGCCCCCCAATCTCAACCCCCTCTCTCCCCTGTCTCTCACATCCCCTCTCTCTCGCTCCCATCTCACTCTCTCACCCCACTCTCTCTCTCTCACCCCACATTTCACTCCTTCCCACCCCTTCTCTCTCACACCCCTTCTCTCTCACACCCCTCTCTCTCTCACCCCCTCTCTCAACACCTTTCTCTCACCCCCTCTCTCTCACCCCCCTCTCTTCCTCTCCTCCACTCCTTCCCCCTCACTCCCCTCCCCATCTCTCTCCCACCTCTCTCTCCCCCTCTCTCTCCTCTTCTCTCTGACACTTCTCTCCCCCTCTCTCTGCCCCCTCCCTCACCCCCTTTCCTCCGCTCTCTCCTCCTCACAACCCCCTCTCCCATCTCTCTCCCCCCTCTCTCCCCCTCTCTCTCCTCCTCTCTCCCCTCCTCTCTCGCCTCCCTCTCTCTCCGCCCTCTCTCTCTCTCGCATCCTCTCTCTCTCTCACTCTTCCACTCGCTCTCTTCCTCTTGCTCTCTCTCAATCTCTCACCCTCTTCTCACACTCTCTCTTCTCCCTGGCTATTTCCCTCTCTCTTGCCTCCCTCTCTCTCTCATCTCACGGTCTCTCTCGCTCGCTCTCTCTCGCTCTTTCTCTCTCTCTCTCTCTCTCTCTGTCGCTCATGCTCTCTGTCTGTCTCCCTCTCTCTCAGTCCACCCTACTTCTCTCACTCTTGCTCTATCGTTCTCTCTGTCTGTTGCTCTCTCTCTCTCTCTCCGTCTCTCTCTCTCTCAATCCTCCCCCTCACCTCTTCTCTCTCGCAACCCATCTTTCTTAACCCCTCTCTCTCACCCCTCGCTCTCTTACTCCACTCTCTCACACACTCCCTCTCTCTCACTTCCCCCTCTCTCACTCCCATCTCACTCTCTCACCCCTCTCTCTCACCACAATCTTTCTCTCTCTGTCCCACCCCTCTGTATCTCACACCTTCACTCTCATCTCCCTCTCACCCCACCCCTCTCTCTCACCCCTTCTCTCTCACCCCCCTCTCACCCCTACCCCCTCTCTCTCACCCCCCCTCTCTCTCACCCGCGCTCTCTTTTTCGCTCACTCTCTCTCTTTCTCACCCCCTCTCTCTCACCCCTTCTCTCTCAACTCTTCTCTCTCCCGCCCCCTCTCTCTCTCTCCCTCTCTCCCCTCTCTTGCCCCCCACTCTCTACCCCCACTCTCTCACTCCCATCTCACTCTCTCGCCCCACTCTCACTCTCTCCCGCACTCTCTCTCTCTTAGCCCACGTCTCACTCTCTCCCCCCACTCTCTCTAAGCCCACGTCTCTCTCTCTCACTCACATCTCACTCTCTCACCCCACTCTCACCCTCTCCCCCACGTCTCTCTTTCGCCCACCCTCTCTATCTCCTACCCTTTCTCTCTCACACCCCTTCTCTCTCTCACAGCCCTGTTTCTCACCCCTTCTCTCTCAATTCCTCTCTCTCACCCCCTCTCTCTCAACACCTCTCTCACCCCCCTCTCTCCTCCTCTCTTTCACCCCCTCTCTCCCCCTTCTCCTGTCTGTCTCTCTCAGTCCACCTTATCTCTCTCACCTCTTCTCTCTCACTCTTGCTCTATCGTTCTCTCTGTTCTGTTGCTCTCTCTCCGTCTCTCTCTCTCTCAGTCCTCCCCCTCACCTCCTCTCTCTCTCAACCCATCTTTCTCAACCCCTCTCTCTCCCCTCTCTCTCTAATCCTCTCTCTCTCACCCCCTCTTTCCCCCGTCTCTCTCTCTCAACCCCCTCTCTGTCAACCCCTCTCTCTCAATCTCTCTCTCCCCTCTCTCTCAACCGCTCTCTCTCACCCCCTTTCTCCCACTCCCCTTTCTCTCACGACCCTTCGTTCTCTCACCACCTTCTCTCTCAACCCCGCTCTCTCACCCCTCTCTGTCTCACACCCCCTCTCTCACCCCCTCCCTCTCTCCCACCCTCTCTTTATCTCTTTCTCATCCCCTCTCTCTGCTTCCCTCTCCTTCACTCTCACCCCTCTCTCTCTCTCTTCCCCTCTCTCACCCTCTCTCTCTCACTCCTCTCTCTCTCTTTCTCGACCCCACTCTCTCTCATTCCCCATCTCTCACCAACCTCTCTCTCACACCCACTCTCTCTCTCACCCACCTCTCTTTCACAACCCCCCTCACTCACTCTCACCCAGCTCTGTCTCACACACCTCTCTCTCCCAACCCCTCTCACACCCCCTCTATCTCCCTCCCAGCTCCCTCACACCCCCACCCCCATCACCCCCACACTCCCTCATCTACCTACCCCTCTCACCCCCCTTACTCCTCCTCTCTCTCTCAAGCCCCTCTCTCTGTCACCCCTCTCTTTCTCTCACCACTCTAACTCTCTTACCTTCTCTCCCTCTCTCTCTACCCCTCTCTCCCCTCTCTCACTCCTCTCTCTCACCTCTCTCTCTCTCACACCCCTCTCTCTCTCCCGCCCTCCCTCTCTCATCTCGTCCCTCTCTCACCCCCTTCCACTCTCACACCCTCCCTCTCTCCCCGCTCTTTCTCCCCTCTCTCTCACCCCTCTCTCTCACACCCCTCTCTATCACCCTCCCTCTCTCATCCCGTCCCTCCTTTCCTCTCCCACTCTCATCCCTCCTCTCTCACACACTCCCCATCTCACCCATCTCTCTCAGCCCATCTCTCTCTCAGCCCCTCTCTCTCTCAGCCCCTCCTACTCTCACCCACCCTCTCTTGTACACCATGTCTCTCTCAGCCCCTCTCTCTCACTGCACCCCTCTCTTACCCCCTCTCTTATTCCACTCTCTCTCACACCCTACTAACTCTCTCTCACCCCTCGCAACCACTCTCTCCCACCCACAGTCGTTTTCTCAACCCCTTCTCTCTCTCAACCCCCCTCTTTATCTCAACCCTGCTCTCTCACCCCTCTCTCACACCCCTCACCAAACCCTCTCTCAACACCCCCTCACTCTCTCATCCCCTCACTCTCTCACCCCCTCACTCACCCCTCTCTCTCTTCCCCTCTCTCTCACTCCCCTCTCTTTCTCTCTCAACCCGTCTCTCTCACCACTCTCTGTCACACCCTCTCTCTCACCCCTCTCTTTCTCTGTCAAGCCCTCTCTCTGACCCCTCTCTCTCACTCCCTCTCTGTCTCACACCCCCCTCTCTCACCGCGCCCTCTCTCACCACCCCCTCTCTCAACACCCTTCAATCTCCTATCCTCTCACTCTCTCACCCCCTCAGTCTCTCACCCCCCTCTCTCTCAATCCCTCTCTCTCACACCTCTCTCTTGCCCCCTCTCACCCCGTCTCTCTCTCACCCCCCTCACACCCTTTCTCTCTTACCCCGCGCTCTCACTGTAACCTCTCCCCCTCTCGCTCAACCCCTCTCTCTCACTCACTCTCTCAATCACACCCTCTCCTTCTCACTCCACTCTCTCTCTCTTACCACCTCTCCACTTTCTCTCTCTCAATCACCCCTTGTCTCTCTCACCCTCTCTCTCACCACTCTCTCTCATTCCCTGTGTCTCTCCCCCCCACCACCCCCTCTCTCAACCCTCCTCACTCTCTCATCCCCTTTCACTCTTATCCTGCGCTCTCTCTAACCCTTCCCCCTCTCACGTCTCTCGCTCACTCACTCTGTCTTCCCCTCTCTCTCGCACCCCTTTCTTCCCTCTCAACCCCTCTCTCTCACTACTCTATTCTCACACCCTCTCTCTCACCCCTCTCTTTCTCTCACCCCTCCTACTCTCACCCACCCTCTCTTGCACCCCATGTCTCTCTCAGCCCCTCTCTCTCACTGCACCCCTCTCTTACCCCCTCTCTTATTCCACTCTCTCTCACACCCTACTAACTCTCTCTCACCCCTCGCAACCCCTCTCTCTCACCCCCAGTCGTTTTCTCCACCCCTTCTCTCTCTCAACCTCTCTCTATCTCAACCCTGCTCTCTCACCCCTCTCTCACACCCCTCACCAAACCCTCTCTCAACACCCCCTCACTCTCTCATCCCCTCACTCTCTCACCCCCTCACTCTCTCACCCCCTCACTCACCCCTCTCTCTCTTCCCCTCTCTCTCTCACTCCCCTCTCTTTCTCTCTCAACCCGTCTCTCTCACCACTCTTTATCAACCCCTCTCTCACCCCCCTCACTCACCACTCCCTCTCTCTCTCTCACAACCATCTCCCTCTCACACCCCTCTCTCTCCATCACCCCTCTCTCTCTCCCAGCTCAATCTCTTTCACATCCGTCCCTCTCTCTCACACACACTCTCTCACCACCTCTCTCTCTCCCACCATCTCTCTGCCTCTTTCTCATCCCCTCTCTCTCCTTCTCACTGCCTTTCTCTCACCCCCTCTCTCTCTCACCCCCCTCTCTCCCATCCCCTCTCTGTCACTCACTCCCACCTCTCCCTCTCACCGCCCTCTCACCCAGCTCTCTCTCTCTCACACCACCTCTCTCTCACACCCTCTCTCTCACCCCCCCTCTCTCACCCCTCGCTCTCTCACACCTCTCTCACCCACACTCTCTCTCACACCTTCTCCTTCTCACTCCACTCTCTCTCTTACCCCCTCCCCACTTTCTCTCTCTCAATCACCTCTTGTCTCTCACCCCCTCTCTCGCACACCTCTCTCTCACTCCCTGTGTCTCTCACCACCCCTCTCTCACTATCCCCTCTCTCAACCCCCTCACTCTTTAACCCCTCTATCTCTCACTACAGTCTCTTTCTCTCTGTCCCATCACCTCTGTCTCTCACCCCTTCTCTCTCAACCTCTTCTCACCCCACCCCCTCTATCTCACCCCTCGCTCTCTCACCTGGTCTCTCTTTCTCACTCACTCTTTCTCTTTCTAACTTACACTCTCTCTCTTTTTCACTCACTCTCTTTCTCTTTCTCACCCCCTCTCTCTCATGCGGTCTCTCAACTCCTCTCTCTCTCCCTCAACTCCTCTCTCTCCTCTCTCTCACTTCTCTCTATCCCCTCTCTTGCCCACCACTCTCTACCCCCCTCTCTGCCCCTGTCTCTCACACCCCCTCTCTCTCACTCCCATCTCACTCTCTCACCCCACTCACTCTCTCACCCCACACTCACTCTCTCACTCCACTCTCTCTCTCTAAGCCCGCGTCTCTCTCTCTCTCTCTCTCACCCCTTATTTCCTTCATCTCTCTCAACCCCTCTCTCTCACCCCCTCTCTCTCAACCCCCTCTCTCAACCGCGCTCTCTCAACTACTCTGTCTCTCAATTCCTCTCTCTCTCTCCCCTCTCTCTCCCCCTCTCTCTTGCCCCCACCCTCTACCCCCTCTTTCCCGAGTCTCTCACATCCCTCTCTCTCACTCCCATCTCACTCTCTCACCCCACTCTCACTCTCCCCCCCCATGTCTCTCTCTCTCCCGCCCCCTCTGTCTCCCACCCTTTCTCTCTCACACCCGTTCTCTCTCTCACACCCCTGTTTCTCACCTCCCCTCTCAATTCCTCTCTTTCACCCCCTCTCTCTCAACACCTCTCTCTCTCACCCTCTCTCTCCCCCTCTCTCCCCCCTCTCCTCCTCTATCCACCCATCTCTCTGCCCCCTCTCTCTCCCCTCTCCCTCTCCCCCCCCCCCCCTCTCTCTCTCCTCCTGTCTCCCCTCCTCTTTCGCCCCTCTCTCCCACACCCCTCTCTTACGTCTCTCTCTCTCACACTTCAGCTCGCTCTCTTCCCCTTGCGGTCTCTCTCACTCTCTCATCCTCTTCTCACACTATCTCTCTCTCCCTGCCTCTCTCCCTCCCTCTTGCCTCCCTCTCTCTCTTATCTCACGGTCTCTCTCATTCGCTCTCTCTTGCTCGTGCTCTCTCTCTCTCTCTCTGTTGCTCATGCTCTCTCTGTCTGGCACTCTCACTCTCTCTCTACCTCTCTCTCAGTCCACCCTACCTCCCTCACCTCTTCTCTCTCACTCTTGCTTTATCTCTCTCTCTGTCTGTCGCACTCTCTCCGTCTCTCTCTCAGTATCCCCCCTCACCTCCTCTCTCTCAACCCATCTTTCTCAACCCCTCACTCCCCCCTCTCTCTCACCCCCCTTCTCTCTCACCCCCTTCTCTCTCTCAACCCCACTCTCTTTCAACCCAGCTCTCTCTCACCGCTTTCTCACCCCCCCATCACCACCACCTCGCTCAAATCCCCTCACTCTCTGATCCCCTCACTCTCTCACCCCCTCACTCTCCCCTCTCTCTTTTTCACTCTCTCTCTCAACCCTGTCTTTCTCTGTCAACCCCTCATTCCCTCTCTCTGTCACCCCCCTTTCTCTTCACCCCCTCTCTCAACCCCCCTCAATCGCTCATCCCCTCACTCTCTCACCCCATCAGTCTCTCACCCCCCCTCTCTCAACCATCTATCTCTCTCACATACATCTCTCTCTCACTCCCCCTCTCTCTCTCCCCCTCTCTCCGTCACCCCTCTCTCTCTCCCACCCCAATCTCTTTTACATCCCCCCTCTCTCTCTCACACACTCTCACACACCCTCTCTCTCGCACCCCCTCTCTCTCGCCCCCTCTCTCCCACACCCTCTCTGTCACTCACTTAAATCTCTCCCTCTCACCGCCCTCTCACCCCTCTCTCTCTCACACCCCCCTCTCTCTCAACCCTCTCTTTCTCCCACCTTCCTCTCTCTCAACCCCTCTCTCTCACACCCCTCTCTCTCACACCCTCTCTCAACACCCCCTCTCTCAACACCCCTCAAACTCTCATCCCCTCACTCTCTAACCCCCTCAGTCTCTCACCCCTCTCTCTCTCAACCCCTTTCTCACACATCCATCTCTCTCTCACCCCCCTCTCTCTTCCCTCTCTCTCTGTCACCCCTTTCTCTCCCACCCCAATCTCTTTCACATCCCCATCTCTCTGCCTCTTTCTCCTCCCCTCTCTCTCCTTCTCGCTCCCTCGCTCTCACCACCATTCTCTCTCACCCCTCTCTCTCCCACTCCCTCTGTGTCACTCACTCCCACCACTTCCCACTTTCTCACTCTGAAACACCCCTTGTCTCTCACCCCTCTCTCTCACACCTCTCTCTCACTCCCTGTGTCTCTCACCTCCCCTCTCTCACAACCCCCTCTCTAAACCCCCCTCACTCTCTCATCCCCTCTCTCTCACCCCTCTCTCTGTCACCCCCTCTCACCCCTCCTCTATCTCTCACCCCCTCACCCCTCTCCCTTTCTCTCTTACCCTGCGCTCTCCCTCTCTCTATCCCCTCCCCCTCTCACCCCTCTCGGTCACCCCCTCTCTTTAACCCTCTCTCTCACCCCTCTCTTTCTCTCTCAACCCCTCTCTCGCTCACCACTTTCTCTCACACCCTCTCTCTCACCCCTCTCTCTCTCACACCTCTCTTTCTCTGTCAACCTCTCTCTCTCACCGCGCGCTCTCTCACTCCCTCTCTAGCTCACTGCCCCCTCTCACCACACCCTCTCTCAACAACCCTCACTCTCTCAGCCCTCTCTCTCAACCCCTCTCTCTCTCACATCCATCTCTCTCTCACCCCTCTCTCTCTCCTCTCTCTCTCCGTTACCCCCCTCTCTCCCACCCCAATCTCTTTCACATCCCCCCTCTCTCTCACACACACTCTCACACACACTCGCTCTCACTCCCCGCCCTCTCTCCCGCCACACTCTCTCTCACCTCTCTCTCTGTCACCCCTTTCTCTCCAACCCCAATCTCTTTCACATCCCCATCTCTCTGCCTCTTTCTCATCCCCTCTCTCTCCTTCTCACTCCCTCTCTCTCACCCCCTCTCTCTCTTAATGCCTATCTCTCCCACCCCCTCTCTGTCACTCACTCCCACCTCCTCCTCTCACCCAGCTCTCTCTCTCACCCCCTCTCTCTCCCACCCCCTCTCTCTCACCCCTCGCTCTCTCACCCCTCTCTCTCTCACCCTCTCCTTCTAACTCCACTCTCTCTCTTACCCCTTCCCCACTTTCTCTCTCAATCACCCCTTTTCTCTCACCCCCCTCTCTCTCCCACCTCCCTCTCTCACACCCCCTCTCACTCCCCTCTCTCTCTCACCACAGTCTTTCTCTGTCCCATCGCCTCTGTCTCTCACCCCTAATCTCTCAACCCCACCCCCTCTCTTCACCCCTCACACTCTCACCCTTCTCTCTTTCTCACTTACACTCTCTCTCTTTTTCACTCACTCTCTCTTTCTCACCCCTCTCTCTCACACCCTCTCTCTCAACTCCTCTCTCTCCCCTCTCACTACCCCCTCTCTTGCCCCCACTCTCTACACCCTCTCTCCCCTGTCTCTCACACCCCCTCTCTCTCACTCCCATCTCACTCTCTCACCCCACTCACTCCCTCACCCCACGCTCACTCTCTCACCCCACTCTCTCTTAGCCCACGTCTCTCTCTTTCTCACCCCTTATTTCCCCCCATCTCTCTCAACCCATCTCTCTCAACCCCTCTTTCACCTCCTCTCTATCTCAACCCCCTCTCTCAACCATGCTCTCTCACCCCTCTCTCTCACTCCCCTCTCTCTCACTCCACTCTGTCTCTCACTCCCCTTCTCTCTCTCTTACCCCCTTCTCTCTCTCAACCCCTCTCTATCTCAACCCCGCTCTCTCTCACCCCTCTCTCTCACTCCCCTCTCTCTCACTCCACTCTGTCTCTCACTCCCCTTCTCTCTCTCTCTTACCCCCTTCTCTCTCTCAACCCCTCTCTATCTCAACCCCGCTCTCTTTCACTCCTCTCTCTCTGACGTCCTCTCGCCCAGCTCTCTCTCTCAACCCCGTCTCTCTCCCACGCCCCTCTCTCTCACCCCCTCCGTCTCACCCCCCTCACTCTCTCCCACCCCTCTCTCACCCCTCTCTCTCACACCCTCTCCTTCTCACTCCTCTCTCTCTCTTACCGTCTCCCCACTTTCTCTCTCAATCACCCCTTGTCTCTCAACCCGTCTCTCTCTCCCACCTCCCTCTCTCGCACTCCCTCTCTCTCTCTCTTAGCCCTCTCTCACACCCCCTCTCATTCCCATCTCACTCTCTCCCCCTCTCTCACCGCAGTCTCTCTCTCTCTCTGTCCCATCCCCTCTGTCTCTCACCCCTTCTCTCTCACCCCTTCTCACCCTACCCTTCTCTCTCACCCCTCGCTCTCTCAACCCACGCTCACTCACCCCTCGCTCTCTCACCCCCTCTCTCTTTCACACTCACGCTCTCTCTTTCTCACTTACACTCTCTCTTTTTCACTCACTGTCTCTCTTTCTCACCCCCTCTCTCTCTCACGCCCTCTCTCTCAACTCCTCTCTCTCTCTCCCCCTCTCTCCCTTCTCTCTACCTCCTGTCTTGCCCCCACTCTCTACCCCCTCTCTCCCCTGTCTCTCACACCCCCTCTGTCTCACTCCCATCTCACTCTCTCACCCCACTCTCTTTCTCTTAGCCCACGTCTCTCTCTCACTCACCCTTTTCCCCCATCTCTTTCAACCCCTGTCTGTCACCCCCTCTCTCTTTGAACTCCCTCTATCAATCTCTGTCTCAACACCTGTCTCTCACCCCCCTCTCTCTCCCACCCCCTCTCTCTCCCACCCCCTCTCTCTCCCACCCCTCACTCTCTCCCACCCCCTTCTCTCTCACCCCCTCTCTCTCACCCCTCGCTCTCTCACCCGTCTCTCTCACCCACTCTCTCTCTCACACCCTCTCCTTCTCACTCCACTCTCTCTCCTACGCCCTCCCCACTTTCTCTCTCTCAATCACTCCTTGTCTCTCACGCCCTCTCTCTCCCACCTCCCACTCTCTCAACCCTCTCTCTCTCACCCCTCTCTCTGAACACCCCCTCTCAACCCCCTCTCTCTCTCTCCCCCTCTCTCTCTCAACCCTTCTCCCTAACCCCTCACTCTCTCACGCCTCTCTCTCACATTCCCTCGCTCTCTCACCATCCCCTCTCTCAAACACCCTCACTCTCTAATCCCCTCTCTCTCACCCCTCTCTGTCTCACACCCTCCTCTCTCACCGCCCCCTCTCTCACCACCCCCTCTCTCAACACCCTTCAATCTCCTATCCCCTCACTCTCTCACCCCCCTCTCTCACCCCCCTCTCTCACCACTCCCTCTCTCTCTCTCACACCCATCTCCCTCTCACACCCCTCTCTCTCCATCACCCCTCTCTCTCTCCCAGCTCAATCTCTTTCACATCCGCCCCTCTCTCTCTCACACACTCTCACACACCCTCCCTCTCTCACCACCTCCCTCTCTCCCACCATCTCTCTGCCTCTTTCTCATCCCCTCTCTCTCCTTCTCACTGCCTTTCTCTCACCCCCTCTCTCTCTCACCCCCCTCTCTCCCATCCACTCTCTGTCACTCACTCCCACCTCTCCCTCTCACCGCCCTCTCACCCAGCTCTCTCTCTCTCACCACCTCTCTCTCACCCCTCGTTCTCTCACCCCTCTCTCTCACCCATACTCTCTCTCACACCTTCTCCTTCTCACTCCCCTCTCTCTCTCACCCCCTCTCTCTCACCCCCTCTCTCTCACCCCCTCTCTCTCACCCCCTCTCTCTCTCCCACCATCTCTCTGCTTCTTTCTCATCCCCTCTCTCTCCTTCTCACTGCCTTTCTCTCACCCCCTCTCTCTCACCCCCTCTCTCTTACCCCCTCTCTCTCTCACTCCCCTCTCTCCCATCCACTCTCTGTCACTCACTCCCACCTCTCCCTCTCACCACCCTCTCACCCAGCTCTCTCTCTCTCACACCACCTCTCTCTCACCACCTCTCTCTCACCCCCTCTCTCTCACCCCCTCTCTCTCACCTCCTCTCTCTCACCCCCTCTCTCTCACCCCTCGTTCTCTCACCCCTCTCTCTCACCCACACTCTCTCTCACACCTTCTCCTTCTCACTCCACTCTCTCTCTTACCCCCTCCCCACTTTCTCTCTCTCAATCACCCCTTGTCTCTCACCCCCTCTCTCGCACACCTCTCTCTCACTCCCTGTGTCTCTCACCACCCCTCTCTCACTATCCCCTCTCTCAACCCCCTCACTCTTTCACCCCTCTCTCTCTCACCACAGTCTCTCTCTCTCTGTCCCATCACCTCTGTCTCTCACCCCTTCTCTCTCAATCTCTTCTCACCCCACCCCCTCTATCTCACCCCTCGCTCTCTCACCTGGTCTCTCTTTTTCACTCACTCTCTTTCTCTTTCTCGCCCCCTCTCTCTCACGCCCTCTCTCTCAACTCCTCTCTCTCTCCCTCAACTCCTCTCTCTCACTTCTCTCTACCCCCTCTCTTGCCCCCCACTCTCTACCCCCCTCTCTGCCCCTGTCTCTCACACCCCATCTCTCTCACTCCCATCTCACTCTCTCACCCCACTCACTCTCTCACCCCACTCTCTCTCTCTAAGCCCGCGTCTCTCTCTCTCACTCCTTATTTCCCCCATCTCTCTCAACCCCTCTCTCTCAACCCCTCTCTCTCAACCCCCTCTCTCAACCACGCTCTCTCAACTCCTCTGTCTCTCAACTCCTCTCTCTCTCCCCTCTCTCTCCCCCTCTCTCTTGCTCCCACCCTCTACCCCCCTTTCCCGCGTCTCTCACATCCCCTCTCTCTCACTCCCATCTCACTCTCTCACCCCACTCTCACTCTCCTCCCATGTCTCTCTCTCTCCCGCCCCCTCTGTCTCCCACCCTTTCTCTCTCACACCCGTTCTCTCTCTCACACCCCTGTTTCTCACCTCCCCTCTCAATTCCTCTCTTTCACCCCCTCTCTCTCAACACCTCTCTCTCTCACCCTCTCTCTCCCCCTCTCTCCCCCCTCTCCTCCACACTCTCCCCCTCTATCCGCCCATCTCTCTGCCCCCTCTCTTTCCCCTCTCCCTCCCCCTCCCCTCTCTCTCTCCTCCTGTCTCCCCTCCTCTTTCGCCCCTCTCTCTCACACACCTCTCTTACGTCTCTCTCTCTCTCTCTCTCTCACTTCAGCTCTCTCTCTTCCCCTTGCGGTCTCTCTCACTCTCTCATCCTCTTCTCACACTATCTCTCTCTCCGTGCCTCTCTCCCTCTCTCTTGCCTCCCTCTCTCTCTTATCTCACGGTCTCTCTCATTCGCTCTCTCTTGCTCGTGCTCTCTCTCTCTTTCTGTCGCTCATGCTCTCTCTGTCTGGCACTCTCACTCTCTCTCTACCTCTCTCTCAGTCCACCCTACCTCCCTCACCTCTTCTCTCTCACTCTTGCTTTATCTCTCTCTCTCTGTCTGTCGCTCTCTCTCTCTCCGTCTCTCTCTCAGTATGCCCCCTCACCTCCTCTCTCTCAACCCATCTTTCTCAACCCCTCACTCCCCCCTCTCTTTCAACCCCGCTCTCTCTCACCCCTCTCTCACCCCCCCATCACCACCACCTCGCTCAATTCCCCTCACTCTCTGATCCCCTCACTCTCTCACCCCCTCACTCACCCCTCTCTCTTTTCCACTCTCTCTCTCAACCCTGTCTTTCTCTGTCAACCCCTCGTTCTCACCCCTCTCTCTCTCACACCCTCTCTCTCACACCTCTCTCTCACCCCCCTCTGTCAACACCCCTCAAACTCTCATCCCCTCACTCTCTAACCCCCTCAGTCTCTCACCCCCCTCTCTCTCCCCTTTCTCTCTGTCACCCCTTTCTCTCCCACCCCAATCTCTTTCACATCCCCATCTCTCTGCCTCTTTCTCCTCCCCTCTCTCTCCTTCACGCTCCCTCTCTCTCACTCCCATTCTCTCTCACCCCTCTCTCTCCCACTCCCTCTGTGTCACTCACTCCCACCTCTCCCTCTCACTGCTCTCTCACCCCATTCTCTCTCTTACCCACTCCCCACTTTCTCACTCTCAAACACCCCTTTCTCTCACCCCTCTCTCTCACACCTCTCTCTCACTCCCTGTGTCTCTCACCACCCCTCTCTCACCACCCCCTCTCTCAACCCCCTCACTCTTTCATCCCCTCTCTCTCACCCCTCTCTCTGTCACCCCCTCTCACCCCTCCTCTATCTCTCACCCCCTCACCCCTCTCCCTCTCTCTCTTACCCTGCGCTCTCTCTCTCTCTAACCCCTCCCCCTCTCACCCCTCTCGGTCACCCCCTGTCTCTAACCCTCTCTCTCTCACCCCTCTCTTTCTCTCTCAACCCCTCTCTCTCTCACCACTTTCTCTCACACCCCTCTCTCTCACCCCTCTTTCTCTGTCAACCCCTCTCTCTCACCGCTCTCTCTCTCTCACTCCCTCTCTCGCTCACTGCCCCCCTCTCACCACACCCTCTCTCAACAACCCTCACTCTCTCACCCCCTCTCTCTCAACCCCTCTCTCTCTCTCACATCCATCTCTCTCTCACCCCTCTTTCTCTCCTCTCTCTCTCCGTTATCCTTCTCTCTCCCACCCCAATCTCTTTCGCATCCCCCCCCCTCTCTCACACACTCTCACACACACTCGCTCTCACTCCCCGCCCTCTCTCCCGCCATCTCTCTGCCTCTTTCTCATCCCCTCTCTCTCCTTCTCACTCCCTCTCTCTCACCCCCTCTCTCTCTTAATGCCTCTCTCTCCCACCCCCTCTCTGTCACTCACTCCCACCTCCTCCTCTCACCCAGCTCTCTCTCTCACCCCCTCTCTCTCTTACCCTCTCTCTCTCACCCCTCGCTCTCTCACCCCTCTCTCTTGCCCCTCTCTCTCACACCCTCTCCTTCTAACTCCACTCTCTCTCTCTTCCCCACTTTCTCTCTCAATCACCCCTTGTCTGTCACCCCCCCTCTCTCCCACCTCCCTCTCTCACATCCCCTCTCACTCCCATCTCACTCTCTCACCCCTCTCTCTCTCTCACCACAGTCTCTCTCTGTCCCATCACCTCTGTCTCTCACCCCTTCTCTCTCAACTCCTTCTCACCCCACCCCCTCTCTTCACCCCTCGCACTCTCACCCCCTCTCTCTTTCTCACTTACACTCTCTCTCTTTTTCACTTACTCTCTCTCTCTTTCTCACCCCTCTCTCTCACACCCTCTCTCTCAACTCCTCTCTCTCTCCCCCCTCCCCTCTCACTACCCCCTCTCTTGCCCCCCACTCTCTACCCCCTCTCTCCCCTGTCTCTCACACCCCCTCTCTCTCACTCACCCCACTCACTCCCTCACCCCACGCTCACTCTCTCACCCCACTCTCTCTTAGCCCACGTCTCTCTCTTTCTCACCCCTAATTTCCCCACGTTCTCTCTCAACCCCTCTCTCTCAACCCCTCTCTCACCCCCTCTCTTTCTCAACCCCCTCTCTCTCTCAACCCCTTCTCTCAACCGCGCTCTCTCACCCCTCTCTCTCACTCCCCTCTCTCTCACTCCACTCAGACTCTCACTCCCCTTCTCTCTCTCTTACCTCCTTCTCTCTCTCAACCCCTCTTTATCTCAACCCCGGTCTCTCTCACTCCTCTCTCTCACACCGTCCTCTCGCCCAGCTCTCTCTCTCAACCCCCTCTCTCTCCCACCCCCCTCTCTCTCACCGCCCTCTCTCTCACCCCTCCCTCTCTCACCCCTCTCTCTCACACCTCTCTCTCACACCCTCTCCGTCTCACTCCTCTCTCTCTCTTACCGTCTCCCCACATTCTCTCTCAATCACCCCTTGTCTCTCAACCCCTCTCTCTCCCGCCTCCCTCTCTCTCACTCCCTCTCTCTCTCTTAGCCCTCTCTCACACTCCCTCTCACTCTCTCCCCTCTCTCTCACCACAGTCTCTCTCTCTCTGTCCCATCCCTTCTGTCTCTCACCCCTTCTCTCTCACCCCTTCTCACCCTACCCTTCCCTCTCACCCCTCGCTCTCTCACCCCTATCTCTCTTTCACACTCACGCTCTCTCTTTCTCACTTACACTCTCTCTCTTTTTCACTCACTGTCTCTCTTTCTCACCCCCTCTTTCTCTCATGCCCTCTCTCTCAACTCCTCTCTCTCTCCCTCTCTCTCCCTTCTCTCTGCTCCCTGTCTTGCCCCCACTCTCTACCCCCTCTCTCCCCTGTGTCTCACACCCCTCTCTCTCACTCCCATCTCACTCTCTCACCTCACTCTCTTTCTCTTAGCCCACGTCTCTCTCTCACTCACCCCTTTTCCCCCATCTCTTTCAACCGCTGTCTCTCACCCCCTGTCTCTTTCAACTCCCTCTCTCAACCTCTCTCTCTCAACACCTCTCTCACCCCCTCTCTCTCCCACCCCCTTCTCTCTCACCCCCCTCTCTCTCACCCCCTCTCTCTCACCCCTCGCTCTCTCACCCGTCTCTCTCACCCACTCTCTCTCTCACACCCTCTCCTTCTCACTCCATTCTGTCTCTTACCCCCTCCCCACTTTCTCTCTCTCAATCACTCCTTGTCTCTCACGCCCTTTCTCTCCCACCTCCCTCTCTCTCAACCCTCTCTCTCTCTCACCCCTCTCTCTCAACCCCACCTCTCTCTCTCAACCCACCTCTCTCTCTCAACCCCCTCTCTCTCTCTCTCCCCCTCTCTTTCAACCCTTCTCCCTAACCCCTCGCTCTCTCACACCTCTCTCTCACATTCCCTCGCTCTCTCACCATCCCCTCTCTCAAACCCCCTCACTCTCTCATCCCCTCACTCTCACACGCCCTCACTCTCACCCCCTCCCTCTCACACCCCTCTCTCACACCCTCTCTCTCTCACCCCCTCTCTCTCACCACCGCCTCTCTCAACCCCCCTCACTCTCTCATTCCCTCACTCTCTCACACCCTAAATCTCTCACGCCCTCTCTCTTTCTCAAACCCTTTCTCTCGCCCCTCTCTCTCACCCCTCTCTCTCCCTCCCTCTCACACCCTTTCTCTCTTACCACACGCTCTCTCTAACCCCTCACCTTCTCACCCCTCTCGCTCACCCCTCTCTCTCACCCACTCTCTCAATCACACCCTCCTCTTCTCACTCCACTCTCTCTCTTACCCCCCAGACCTACTCTCTCTCAACCACCCCCTCAGTCTCACCCCCTCACCCCCTCTCTCTCACCCCGTCTCTCTCACCCGCTCTCTCTTTCTCACTCACGCTCTCTTTCTCACTTACACTCTCTCTTTTTCACTCGCACTCTCTTTCTCACCCCCTCTCGCTCTCCCCCTCTCTTTCAACTCCTCTCTCTCCCCCCTCTCTCTCTCTCCCCTCTCTCTCCCCCCTCTTGCCCCCCACTCTCTACTCCCTCTCCCCCTGTCTCTGACACCCCCTCTCTCACTCCCATCTCACTCTCTCCACCCTCGCTCCTCTCCCCTCTCTCTCACCCACTCTCTCTCACACACCCTCTCCTTCTCATGCCATTCTCTCTCTTACCCACTCCCCACTTTCTCTCTCTCAAACACCCCTTTCTCTCACCCCTCTCTCTCACACCTCTCTCTCACTCCCTGCGTCTCTCACCACCCCTCTCACCCTCCTCCCTCTCTCATCCCCTCACTCCTTTCCCTTTCTCTCTTACCCCGCGCTCTCTCTCGAACCCCTCTCCCTCTCACCCCTCTTGCTCACCCCCTCTCACTCTTCCTCTCTCTCTCTCACCCTCTCTCTCACCCCCTCTCTCTCTAAACGCCCCCCTCTCAACACCCCTCAATCTCTCATCCCCTCACTCTCTCACACCCTCAGTCTCTCACACCCTCTCTCTCAACCCCTCTCTCTCTCACATCCATCTCTCTCTCACCCCCCTCTCTCTTCAATCCCTCTCTCACCCCTCTCAATCTCTCACCCCTTACTCTCTCACCTCATCAGTCTCTCACACACCCCTCTCTCTCACACACCCTCTCTCTCAGCCCCCTCTCTCACCACCCCTCAAACTCTCATTCCCTTACTCTCTCACCTCATCAGTCTCTCACACACCACTCTCTCTCACCCCCCTCTCCCACCTTCCTCTCTCTCACCCCCCTCTCTCACCATTCCTCAAACTCTGATTCCCTCACTCTCTCACACCCTCAGTCTCTCACCCTCCTCTCTCTCAACCTCTCTCTCTCACCCATCCATCTCCCTCTCTCCCCCTCCCCTCTCTCTCTTTCACCCCTTTCCCTCCCACCCCAATCTCTTTCACATCCCCCTCTCTCTCACACACACTCTCAAACACCCTCGCTCTCTCACCCCCTCCCTCTCTCCCACCATCTGTCTGCCTCTTTCTCATCCCCTCTCTCCTTCTCGCTCCCTCTCTCTCACCCCCTCTCTCTCACCCCCTCTCCTCTCACCCCCTCTCTCTCCCACCCCCTCTCTGTCACTCACTCCCACCTCTCCCTCTCAGCGCCCTCTCACCCAGCTCTCTCTCTCTCACCCCCTCTCTCTCCCGCACCCCCCCTCTCTTCCCTCCCTCTCACTCTCTCTCTCTCACCCCCCACCCCTCTCTCTCACCCCCCTCAGTCTCACCCCCCCACCCCTCTCACTCTCAACCGCCCTCTCTCTCACCCCCTCTCTCTGAACCCCTCTTTCTCACCCCTTGTCTCTCACCCCTCTCTCGCACACCTCTCTCTCACTCCCTGTGTCTCTCACCCCCCCTCTCTCACCACCCCCACACTCATCCCCTCTCTCTCACCACAGTCTCTCACTGTCACCCCATTCTCATCCCTCCTCCCTCTCTTACCCCCCTCACCCTTCTCCCTTTCTCTCTTACCTCGCGCTCTCTCTCTCTATCCCCTTCCCCTCTCACCCCTCTCGGTCACCCCCTCTCTCTCTCTTACCCTCTCTCTCTCACCCCTCTCTTTCTTTCTCAACCCCTCTCTCTCTCACCACTCTCTCTCACACACTCTCTCTCACCCCTCTCTCTCAGAACTCTCTTTCTCTGTCAACCCCTCTCTCTCTCACTCCCTCTCTCGCTCACCGTCCCCCTCTCACCATCCCCTATCTCGCTCACCGTCCCCCTCTCACCACCCCCTCTCTCAACACCCCTCAATCTCTCAACCCCTCTGCCTCTCACATCCATCTCTCTCTCACTCCCCTCTCTCTCACCCCTCTCTCTCCGTCACCCATCTCTCTCCCACCCCAATCTCATTCTCATCCCCCTCTCTTGCACACACTCTCACACACCCTTGCTCTCTCACCCCTTCCTCCCTCCCACCATCTCTCTGCCTCTTTCTCATCCCCTCTCTCTCCTTCTCGCTCCCTCTCTCTCACCCCTCTCTCTCTCACCCCTCTCTCTCTCCCACCTCCCTCGCTCTCTCCCACCTCCCCCTCTCTCAACCCTCTCTCTTACACCCCCGACCCCCTCTCTCTCACCTCCCCACCGCTCTCTCTCTCACCGCTCTCTCTTTCTCAACCCCTCTCTCTCAAACCCTCGCTCTCACTCCTCGCTCTCATCCCTCTCTCCCACACTCCCTCTCTCTCTCACCACCCCCCTCTCTCAAACTCCCTCACTCTCATCCCCTCACTCTTTCACACCCTCACTCTCTCACCCCCTCTCTCTCAACCCCTCTTTCTCTCACCCTCCTCTCTCTCTCACACGTCTCTCTCTCTCACTTCCTCTCTCTTTCACCCCCTTGTCTCTCACCACCCCCTCTCTCAACCCCCTTCACTCTCTCATCCCCTCACTCTCTCACACCCTCAATCTCTCATGCCCTTTCTCTTTCTCAAACCCTCTCTCTCTCACCCCCTCTCTCTCATTCCCTCTCTCACCCCTCTCTCTCACGCCCTCTCACACCCTTTTGCTCTTACCCTGCGCTCTCTCTAACCCCTCCCCCTCTCACTCACCCCTCTCTCTCACCCACTCTCTCAATCACACCCTCTCCTTCTCACTCCACTCTCTCTCTTACCCCCTCCCCACTTTCTCTCTCTCAATCACCCATTGTCTCTCACCCCCCTCTCACCCCTCTCTCTAACTCCCCGTGTCTCTCACCCCACTCTCACCACCCCCTCTCTCAACCCCCCTCACTCTCTCATCCCCTCTCTCTCACCCCTCTCTCTCTCACCCCCTCTCACCTCTCCTCCCTCTCTCACCTCCTCACCCCTCCCTCTCTCACACCCTTTCTCTCTTACCCTGCCCTCTCTCTCTCTAACCACTCCCCCTCTCACCCCTCTCGCTCACCCCCTCTCTCACCCACTCTCTCTTACCCCTCGCTCTCTCGCCACTCTCTCTCACCCACTCTCTCTTTCTCACCCTCTCCTTCTCACTCCACTCTCTCTCTTACCCCCCACTTTTTCTCTCTCAATCAACCCTTCTCTCTCAACCCCTTCTCACCCCCAGCCCCCTCTCTCTCCACCTCTCTCTGCCCCCTTTCTCTCCCTCTCTCTGCCCCCTCTCTCTCCCCCTCTATTTCCCTCTGTCTCTCACACCCCCTCTCTCTCCATCCCATCTCACGCTCTCACCCCACTTTCTCGCTCTCAACCCACGTCTCTTTCTCTCCACCTCCTATTTCTCACACCCCTTCTCTCTCTCACCCCTCTCTCTCTCACACCTCTTCTCGCTCTCATACCCCTTCTCTCTCACTCCATCTCTCTCACCACCCCTTTCTCAACCCCCCTCACTCTCTCATCCCCTCACTCTCTCACACCCTCAATCTCTCACGCCCTCTCTCTTTCTCAACCCCTCTGTCTCTCTCACCCCTCTCTCTCTTTTATCCCCTCTCTCACCCCTCTCTCTTACTCCCTCTCACACCCACTCTCTCAATCACACCCTCCTCCTTCTCACTCCACTCTCTCTCTTACCCCCTCCCCACTTTCTCTCTCTCAATCACCCCTTGTCTCTCAACCTCTCTGTCTCGCACCCTCTCTTCACCCACTCTCTCTTTCTCACTCAAGCTCTCTCTTTCTCACTTATACGCTCTCTTTTTCACTCACTCTCTCTCTTTCTCATCTCCTCTCTCTCTCACACCCTCTCTCTCACCCCCTGTCTCTCTCACCCTCTCTCTCTCTCTCACCCCTCTCTCCCCCCTCTCTCTCCCCCTCTCTCTCCCCTTCTCTCTACCCCCTCTCTTGCCTCCCACTCTCTACCGTTTCTCCCCCCTGTCTCTCACAACCCCTCTCTCTCACTCCCATCTCACTCTCTCACCCCACTCTCGCTCTCTTAGCCCACGTCGCTCTCTCTTCCCCGCCTCTGCCTCACACACCTTCTCTCTCACATCCCTTCTCTCTCACACCCCTTCTCTCTCACACCCTGTTTCTTATCCTCTCTCTCTCAACACCTCTCTCTCAGCCCCCTCGCTCCCCTCTCTCTCTCCCCTCCCTCTTCCCCCTCTCTCTCCACCCCTCTCTCTGTCTCCCCCTCTCTCTCTCTTCCCCTCTCTCTTTCCCCCTCTCTCTCACCCCCCTCCCCCTCTCTCTCCTCCTCTCTCTCTCCTCCTCTCACCCCTCTCTCACCCACTCTCTCTCTCACACCCTCTCCTTCTCACTCCACTCTCTCTCTTACGCCCTCCCCACTTTCTCTCTCTCAATCACCCTTTGTCTCTTACACCCTCTCTTTCACACCTCTCTCTCTCACTCCCTCTGTGTCTAACCGCCCCCTCTCACCACCCCCTCTCTCAACCCCCCTCACTCTCTCATCCCCTCTCGCTTATACCTCTCTCTGTCACCCCTCTCACCCCTCTTCCCTTTCACCCCCTCAACCCCACCCTCTCTCACACCCTTTCTCTCTCACCCCGCGCTCTCTCTCTCTAACACCTCCCCCTCACCCCTCTCGCTCACCCCTCTCTCTCACCCACTCTCTCTCTCACACCCTCTCCTTCTCACTCCACTCTATCTCTTACCCCCCACTTTTTCTCTCTGAATCAACCCTTCTCTCTAAACCCCTTCTCACCCCCACCCCCCTCTCTCCCCTCCATCTCCCTCTGTCTCTCTCACCCCCACTCTCTCCATCCCATCTCACTCTCTCACCCCACTCTCTCACTCTCAACCCACGTCTTTCTCTCCCTCTCCACCCCTATTTCTCACACCCCTTCTCTCTCTCACCTCTTCTCGCTCTCACACCCCTTCTCTCTCACACCTTCTCTCTCTCACCCCTCTCTCTCTCACCCCTCTCTCTCTCACACCGACTCTCTCTCAAACACACCCTCTCTCTCACACCCACTCCTTCACCCCCTCTTTCTCACCCCTCTCTCACTCCCCTCTCTCTCCCCTCTTCCCCCCACCCCTCTCTCTCCCCTGTCTCTCCCCACTCTCTCCCCCTCTCTCCCCCCTCTCTACACGCTTTCTCTCCAACCCCTCTCCCCCACTCTCTCTCTACCCCTCTCTCTCCCCCCTTTTTCTCCACCTATCTCTCCCCACTCTCACACCCTCTCTCAGCACCCCGTCTTTCACCCCCCCTCTCTCTCATCCCCCTCTCTCTGTCTCCCCTGCTATCTGTCTCCTCTCTCTCTGTCGCCCTCTCTCTGCCCCCTCTCTGTCCACTCTCTCTCTGTCCCCCCTCTTTCTGCTCCCTCTCTCTGTTGCCCCTCACTCTGTCCCACCTCTCTCTGGCCCCCTCTCTCTGTTCCCCCTCTCAGTCCCCTCCTGTCCATCCCTCTGTCCCCTCTCTCCCTGTCACCCTCTCTCTCTGTCCCCCTCTCTCTCTGTCCCCCCTCTCTCAGTCCCCCCTCTCTGTTTCCCCCTCTGTCCCCCCCCCTGTGTCCCCCCTCTGTCCCCTCTCTCTGTCCCCCTCTCTCTGTCCCCCTCTCTCAGTCCCCCTCTCTCTGCTCCCCCCTCTGTTCCCCCTCTGTACCCCACTCTCACCCCCCTCTCTCTGTCCCCCTCTCTCTGTCCCCCTCTCTCTCTGCCCCCTCTCTCTGCCCCCTCGCACTGTTCCCCGCTCTCTGTCCCCCATCTCTTTCACCCTCTCTCTGCCCCCTCTCTCCCCCACTCTGTCCCCCTCCCTCTGTCCCCCTCCCTCTGTCCCCCTCCCTCTGTCCCCCTCCCTCTGTTCTCCCTCTCTCTGTTAGCCCTCTCTGTGCCCCCCCTGTCCCCCGTTTGTCCTCTCTCTCTCTGTCCCCTCTCTCTCTTTCCCCCTCACTCTCTATCCCTCTCTCTCTCTGACCCCTCGCTCTGTTCCCCTCTCTCTGCCCCCCCACTCTGGTACGCCACAGTCCCCCCTCTGTTCTCTCTCTCTCTGACCCCCTCTCTGTCCCCCTCTCTCTCTGTCCCGCTCTCTCTGAACCCCCTCTCTCTGCCCTCCCGTCGCCCTCTTTCTGCTCCCACTCTGTCACCATCTCTCTGTCCCCTCCCTCTGTCCCCCTCTCTCTGTACCCCTCCCTCTGTCCCCCTCTCTCTGTCCCCGTCTCGGTCCCCCCTCTGTCCGCATCTCTCTGCCCCCCCTCTCCCTTTCGCACTCTCTCTGCCCCTTCTCTCTCCCCGCTCTCTGACCCCCTCTCTCTGTCGCCCTCTCTCAGCCCCCTCTCTGTCACCGTCTCTCTGTCCCCCCTCCCTCTGCCCCCCTCTCTCTGCCCCCCTCTCTCTACCCCCCCTCTCTGTCCCCGTTTCTCTGTACCCCCTGCTCTCTGTCCCCCTCGCACTGCCCCCTCTCTGTCACCGTCTCTCTGTCCCACCTCCCTCTGTCCCCCCTCCCTCTGTACCCCTCTCTCTGTCCCCTCTCTCTGTCCCCCTCTCTCTTTCACCCTCTCTCTGACCCCCCTCTCTCTGCCCCCCCGTCGCCCTCTCTCTGCTCCCACTCTGTCACCATCTTTCTGTCCCCTCCCTCTGTCCCCCTCTCTCTGTCCCCCTCCCTCTGTCCCCCTCTCTCTGTCGCCCTCTCTCGGCCCCCTCTCTGTCACCGGCTGTCTGTCCCCCTCTCTCTGTCCCCCTCTCTCTCTGTCCCCCTCTCTCTGTCCCTCCTCTCTCTGCCCCCCCCCCCGTCGCCCTCTCTCTGCCCCCACTCTGTCACCATCTGTCTGTCCCCTCTTCCTCTGTCCCCTCTCGCTCTGTCCTCCTCTCTCTGTCCCCCTCTCCCTCTGTCCCCCCTCTCTCTGTCCCCCTCTCTCTGTTCCCCCCGCTTTGTCCCCCCCCCGCCCCCTGTCCTTGTCACCCTGTCTCTCTGTCCCCCTCTCTCTCTGCCTCACCTCTCTCAGTCCCCCTCTCTCTGTTCCCCCTCTGGTCCCCTCTCTCTGTTCCCCCCTCAGTCCCCCCCCTGTCCCCTCTCTCTCTGTCCCCCTCTCTCTCTGTCCCCCTCTCTCTCTGTCCCTCCTCTCTCAGTCCCCCCCTCTATTGCCCCCCTCTGTCCCCCCTCTCTCTCTGTCCCTCTCTCTCTCTGCCCCCTCTCTCTGCCCCCTCGCATTGTTCCCTGCTCTCTGTCCCCCCATCTCTATCGCCCTCTCTCTGCCCCTCTCTCTCCTCCACTCTGTACCCTCCATCTGTACCCCTCCCTCTGACCCCTCCCTCTGTCCCCCTCCCTATGTTCTCCCTCTCTCTGTCCCCCTTTCTCTATCCCCCCCTCTCTGTCCACACCCTCTGTCCCCCTCTCTCTGCCCCCCCCCACTCTGCCCCCCCCATCCCCCTTTGTCCTCTCTCTCTCTGACCCCCTCTCTCTCTGTCCCCCTCTCTCTCTCTCCCCCTCTCTCTCTGACCCCCTTTCTCTCTGTCCCCCTCTCTCTCTGACCCCTCTCTCTCTGTCCCCCTCTCTCTCTGTACCCCCCTCTCTCTATACCCCCTCTCTCTCTGTCCCCCCCTCTCTCTGTACCCCCTCTCTCTGACCCCCTCTCTCTCTGCCCCCCTCTCTCTGTCCCCCTCTCTCTATACCCCCTCTCTCTCTGTCCCCCCCTCTCTCTGTACCCCCTCTCTCTGACCCCCTCTCTCTCTGCCCCCCTCTCTCTGTCCCCCTCTCTCTATCCACCTCTCTCTCTGTCCCCCTCTCTCTATCCACCTCTCTCTCTGTCCCCTCTCTCTCTGCCCCCCTCTCTCTGCCCCCTCTCTCTCTGTCCCCCTCTCTCTATCCACCTCTCTCTCTGTCCCCTCTCTCTCTGCCCCCCTCTCTCTGCCCCCTCTCTCTCTGTCCCCCTCTCTCTATCCACCTCTCTCTCTGTCCCCTCTCTCTCTGCCCCCCTCTCTCTGCCCCCTCGCTCTGTTCCCCGCTCTCTGTTCCCCCATCTCTATCGCCATCTCTCTGCCCCCTCTCTGTCACCGTCTCTCTGTCCCCCCTCTCTGCCCCCTCTCTGTCACCGTCTCTCTTTCCCCCGTCTCTCTGTCCCCGTCTCTCTGCCCCCTCTGTCACCCTCTCTCTTTCCCCCCTCTCTCTGTCCCCTCCTCACTGCCCCCTCTCTGTCACCGTCTCTCTTTCCCCCCTCTCTCTGTCCCCGTCTCTCTGCCCCCTCTCTCAATCCACCCTGTCTCTGTCCCAAACCTCTGTCCCCCCCTCTCTGTAGCCCTCTCTCTGCCCCCTCTCAGTCACCATCTCTCTGTTCACCCGTCCACCCCTCTCTGTCGCCCGCTCTCTGCCCCCTCTCTGTCACAGTCTCTCTGTCCCCCTCTCTCTCTGTCTTCCCCTCTCTGCCCCCCTGTAGCCCTTTCTCTGCCCCCTCTCAGTCACCATCTCTTTGTTCACCCCCCGTCCACCCCTCTCTGTCCCCCTCTCTCTGTCGCACTTTCTGTCACCGTCTCTCTGTCGCTCTCTCTGTCCACCTCTCTCTCTGTTCCCATCTCTCTCTGTCCCCCCCTCTCTGTCCCCCTCTCTCTGTCCCCCCACTCTGTCCTCGCACACTCTGTCCCCCTCTCTCTTTCCCCCTCTCTCTGTCCCCCTCCCTCTGTCCCCCTATCTCTGTCCCCCCCTCTGTCTCCCCTCTCTCTGTAGCCTCTCTCTCTTTTCCCCCCACTCTCTGTCCCCCTCTCTCTCTGTTCCCCCTCTCTCTGACCCCCCTCCCCGCTCTCTGACCCCTATCTCTGTCCCTCTCTCTCTGTCCCCCTCTCTCTGTCGCCATATCTGTCACCGTCTCTCTGTCACTCTCTCTCTGTCCACCCCTCTCTCTCTCCCCCCTCTCTCTGTCCCCCTCTCTCTCTGCCCCCTCTCTGTCCCCGCTCACTCTGTCCCCCTCTCTCTCTGTCCCCCCTCCCTCTGTCGCCCTCTTTCTGACCCCCTTTCTCTCTGTTCCCCCTTTCTCTGTCCCCCTCTCTCTTTCGCCCTCTTTCTGACCCCCTCTTTCTCTGTCCCCCCTCTCTCTGCCCCCTCTCTCTGCCCCCTCCCATTCACCATTTCTCTGTCCCCCCCTCCCTCTGTCCCCCTCCCTCTGTCCCCCTCTCTCTGTCCCCCTCTCTCTGTTCCCCTCTCTCTGTTCCCCCCTCACTCTGACCCCCTCACTCTCTGACCCCCTCACTCTCTGTCCCCCTCTCTCTGTCCCCCTCTCTCTGTCCCCCCTCTCTCTCTGTCCCCCCTCTCTCTGTTCCCCTCTCTCTGTTCCCCCCTCACTCTGACCCCCTCACTCTCTGACCCCCTCACTCTCTGTCACCGTCTCTCTGTCCCTCTCTCTCTGTCCCCCCCTCTCTCTGTCCCCCCTCTCTCTCTGTCCCCCCTCTCTCTGTCCCCCCTCTCTATCCCTCCTCTCTCTGTCCACTCCCTCTCCGTCCACCCCTGCCCCCCGTTCCCCACTCAGTCCATCCCCCTCACTCAGTCCCCCACTCTCTGTCCCCCCTCCCTCTGTCCCGCTCTCTCTGTCCCCCCTCTCTCTGCCCCATCTCTCTCTGTCCCCCTCTCTGTCCCACTCTCTCTGCCCCCTCTCTGTCACCGTCTCTCTGTCCCCGCTCACTCTGTCCCCCTCTCTGTCCCCCCTCTCTCTGTCCCCCCTCTCTCTCTGTCCCCCCTCTCTCTGTCCCCCTCTCTCTGTCCCTCCTTCTCTCTGTCCCCCCTCTCTCTGCCCCATCTCTCTCTGTCCCCCTCTCTGTCCCACTCTCTCTGCCCCCTCTCTGTCACCGTCTCTCTGTCCCCCCTCTCTCTCTGTCCCCCCTCTCTCTGTCCCCCTCTCTGTCCCCCCTCTCTCTGTCCCCCTCTCTCTGTCCCTCCTTCTCTCTGTCCCCCCTTTCTATCCCCCTCTCTCTGTGCCACTCTCTCTGTTCACTCTCTCTCTGTCCCCGTGCTCTCTCTGTCCGCATCTCTTTCTGTCCCCCCTCTCTATCTCTCCTCTCTCTGTCCACTCCCTCTCCGTCCACCCCTGCCCCCCGTTCCCCACTCAGTCCATCCCCCTCTCTCAGTCCCCCACTCTCTGTCCCCCCTCCCTCTGTCCCGCTCTCTCTGTCCCCCTCCCTCTGTCCCCCTCTCTCTGTCCCCCTCTCTCTGTCCCCCCTCCCTCTGTCCCGCTCTCTCTGTCCCCCTCCCTCTGTCGCCGTCTTTCTGCCCCTCTCTCTGTCCCCATCTCTCTCTGTCCCCCTCTCTCTGTCCCACTATCTCTGTAGCCCTCTCTCTCCCCCTCCCTTTCCCCCACTCTGTCCCCCACTCTCTGTGCCCCCACTCTCTGACTCCCTCTCTCTGACCCCCTCTATCCACCCCTCTCTCTGTCCCCCCCCCTCTCTCTGTCCCCCCTCTCTCTGTCCCCATCTCTTACTGTCCCCCCTCTGTCCCTCCACGCTCTGTCTTCTCCCCCCCTGTACCGCTCGACCCCATCTGTCCCACTCTCTCTGACCCTCTCTCTGTCCCCCTCTCTCTGTCCCCTGCTCTCTGTCCCGCTCTCTCTATCCCCCTCTCTCTGTCCCCATCTCTCTGTCCCCCCTCTCTCTGTCCCCCTCTCTCTGTCCCCACTCCCTCTGTCCCCCCCTCTCTGTCCCCATCTCTCTGTCCCCCCTCTCTCTGTCCCCCTCTCTCTGTCCCCACTCCCTCTGTCCCCCCCTCTCTGTCCCCATCTCTCTGTCCCCCTCTCTCTATCCCCCTCTCTCTGTCCCCCTCTCTCTGTCCCCCCGCTCTCTGTCCCGCTCTCTCTATCCCCCTCTCTCTGTCCCCATCTCTCTCTCCCCCCTCTCTCTGTCCCCCTCTCTCTGTCCCCACTCCCTCTGTCCCCCCTCTCTCTGTCCCCCTCTCTCTGTCCCCACTCCCTCTGAGCCCCTCTATCTTCTCCACTCTCTGTCCCCCTCTCCCTGTCCCCTCTCTGTCCCCCTCTCTCTGACCCTCCTCTCTCAGTGCCCCCTCTCTCTGCCCCCTCTCTCCCCCACTCTCTCCCCCATTCTCTCCCCCACTCTGTCCTCCCCTCTCTGTCCCCCTCTCTATGTTGCCCTCTCTCTTTCCCCCTCTCTCTGTGCCCCCTCTCTCTGCCCCCTGTCTCCCCCACTCTCTCCCCCATTCTCTCCCCCACTCTGTCCTCCCCTCTCTGTCCCCCTCTCTATGTTCCCCTCTCTCTGTCCCTCCTCTCTCTGTCCCCCTCTCTCTGTAGCCCTCTCTCTGTCCCCCTCTCTATGTTGCCCTCTCTCGGTCCCACTCTCTCTCTGACCCCCTCTCACTGATGCCCTCTACCATCCCCTCTCTCTGCCCCCTCTCTCCCCCACTCTCTCCCCCATTCTCTCCCCCCACTCTGTCCTCCCCTCTCTGTCCCCCTCTCTATGTTGCCCTCTCTCTGTCCCTCCTCTCTCTGTCCCCCACTCTCTGTAGCCCTCTCTCTGTCCCCCTCTCTATGTTGCCCTCTCTCTGTCGCACTCTCTCTCTGACCCCCTCTCAGTGATGCCCTCTACCACCCCCGCTCTCTGTGCCCCACTTTCTGTCCCCCTCTCACTGTTCCCCTCGCTCTCCATCCCCCTCTTTCTATGTCCCCCCTCTCTGTTCCCCCTCTCTCTGTCCCCCTCTCTCTGTCCCCCTCTCTCTCTGTCCCCCTCTCTCTGTCCCACTCTCTCTCTGTCCCCCTCTCTCTGTCCCCCTCTCTCTCTGTCCCCCTCTCTCTCTGTCCCCCTCTCTCTCTGTCCCCCGTCTCTGTCCCCCTCTCTCTCTGTCCCCCTCTCTCTCTGTCCCCCTCTCTCTGTCCCACTCTCTCTCTGTCCCCCTCTCTCTGACCCCTCTCTCTCTGCCCCCTATTTCCCCCCTCTCTCTGTCCCTCCTCTCTCTGTCCCCCTCTCTGTCCCCCTCTCTCTGCCCCCCTCTCTTTCTGTCCCCCTCTCTCTGTCCCTCCTCTCACTACACCCCCTCTGTCGCCCTCTCTCCCCCATTCTCTCCCCCACTCTGTCCTCCCCTCTCTGTCCCCCTCTCTATGTTGCCTTCTCTATGTCCCTCCTCTCTCTGTCCCCCTCTCTCTGTAGCCCTCTCTCTCCCCCACTCTCTGTGCCCCACTCTCTGTTCCCCTCTCTCTGTCCACCTCTCTATGTTGCCCTCCCTCTGTCCCACTCTCTCTCTGATCCCCTCTCACTGATGCGCTCTACCTCTCCCGCTCTCTGTCCCCCGCTTTCTGTCCCCCTCTCTCTGTTCCCCCCGCTCTCCGTCCCCCTCTTTCTATGTCCCCCCTCTCTGTCCCCCCTCTCTCTGTCCCCCTCTCTCTCTGTCCCCCTCTGTCTGTCCCACTCACTCTCTGTCCCCCGTCTCTGTCCCCCTCTCTCTCTGTCCCCCTCTCTCTCTGTCCCTCTCTCTCTGCCCCCCCTCTCTCTCCCACTCTTTCCCTCTCTCTCTCTGTCCCCCTCTCTCTGGCCCCTCTCTCTCCCCCGGTCTCTGTCCCCCTCTCTCTTGCGCCCTCTCTCTGCCCACTCTCTGTCCCTCTCTCTCTGCCCCTCCTCTCTCTCCCACTCTGTCCCCCTCTCTCTGTCCCCCTCTCTCTGTCCCCCTCTCTCTCTCTGCCCCCCTCTTTCCCCCCTCTCTCTGTCCCTCCTCTCTCTGTCCCCCTCTCTCTGTCCCCCTCTCTCTGCCCCCCTCTCTCTGTCCCCCTCTCTCTGTCCCTCCTCTCACAACACCCCCTCTGTCGCCCTCTCTCTGCCCCTACTCTGTCACCATCTCTCTGTCCCCTATCCCTCTGTTCCCTCTCGCTCTGTCCCCCTCTCTCTGTCACTCCTCTCTGTCCCCCCTCCCACTGTCCCCCTCATTCTGTCCCCCTCTCGCTGTCGCCTTCTTTCTGACCCCCCTCTCTCTGTGCCCCTCTCTGTGTCCCCCTCTCTCTGCCCCCTCCTAGTCACCATCTCTCTGTACCCCTCCCTCTGCCCCCTCTCTTTGTCTCCCCTCCCTCTGTCCCCCTCCCTCTGTCCCCCTACCTCTGTCCACACCTCTCTGTCCCCCTCTCTCTGTCGCCCTCTCTGTCACCGTCTCTCTGTCCTCCCTCGGTCTGTCCCCCTCCCTCTGTCCCCCTCTCTCTGTCCCACCTCTCTGTCTCCCTCTCTCTGCCCCCCTCTCTCTGCCCCCCACTCTCTGTCCCCGCCTCTGTCCCCACTCTCTCTGTCCCCCTCCCTCTGTTCCCCTCTCTCTGTTCCCCTCTCTCTGTCCCCCCTCTCTCTGTGCCCCCCTCTTTGTCTCCCTCTCTCTGTCCCCCTCTCTCTGTCCCCCTCTCTCTCTGTCCCCACCTCTCTATCAACCCCGCTCTGTCCCCTCTCTCTGTCCACCCTGTCTGTCCCCGCTCACTCTGTCCCCCTCTCTCTGTCCCCCCTCTCTGTGCCCCCCTCTCTGTCCCCCCTCTCTCTGTTCCCCCACTCTCTGTCCCCCTCTCTCTGTCCCCCTCTCTCTGTCCCCCTCTCTCTGTCGCCATATCTGTCACCGTCTCTCTGAACCTCTCTCTCTGTCCACCCCTCTCTCTGTCCCCATCTCTCTCTGTCCCCCCCTCTCTATCAACCCCTCTCTGTCCCCCCTCTCTGTCCCCCTCTCTCTGTCCCACCCTGTCTGTCCCCGCTCACTCTGTCCCCCTCTCTCTGTCCCCCCTCCCTCTGTCCCCCTCCTTCTGTCCCCCTCTCTCTGTCACCTTCTTTCTGAACCCCTCTCTCTCTGTCTCCCTCTCTCTGTCCCCCCTCACTCTGTCCCCCTCACTCTGTCCCCCTCCCTGTGTCCCCCTCTCTCTGTGCCCCCTCTCTCATTAGCCCCTCTCTCTGTCCCCCTCTCTTTGTCCCCCCTCCCTCTGTCCCCCTCCCTCTGTCCCCCTCCCTCTGTCCCCCTCTCTCTGTCCCCCCTCTCTCTGTCCCCCCTTTCTCTGTCCCCCCTCCCTCTGTCCCCCTCTCTCTGTCCCCGTCCCTCTGTACCCCTCTCTCTGTCCCCCTCTCTCTGTCCCCCCTCTCTCTGTCACCCTCTTTCTGACCCCCTTTCTCTCTGAACCCCCTCTCTCTCTGTACCCCTCTCTCTCTGACCCACTCTCTCTCTGCCCCCTCGCTCTGTTCCCCGCTCTCTGTCCCCCCAAATCTATCGCCCTCTCTCTGCCCCCTCTCTGTCACTGTCTCTCTGTCCCCCCTCTCTCTGTCCCCGTCTCTCTGGCCCCCCCTCAGTCCACCCTGTCTCTGTTCCAAACTTCAGTCCCCCCCTCTCTGTCTCCCCTCCCACTGTCCCCCTCATTCTGTCCCCCTCTCTCTGTCGCCTTCTTTCTGACCCCCTCTCTCTCTGTGCCCCTCTCTGTGTCCTCCTCTCTCTTCCCCCTCCTAGTCACCATCTCTCTGTCCCCCTCTCTCTGTCCCCCACCCTCTGTCCCCTCTCTCTGTCCCCCCTCCCTCTGCCCCCCTCCCTCTGTCCCCCTCTCTCTGCCCTCTCTCTGTCCCCCTCTCTCTGTCCCCCTCTCTCTGTCCCCCCTCCCTCTGCCCCCCTCCCTCTGTCCCCCTCTCTCTGTCCGCCCTCTCTCTGTCCACCCCTCTCTGTCCCCCTCTCTCTGTCGCCCTCTCTGTCACCGTCTCTCTGTCCTCCCTCGGTCTGTCCCCCTCCCTCTGTCCCCATCTCGCTCTGTCCCCCCCCTCTCTATCAACCCCTCTCTGTCCCCCTCTCTCTGTCCAGCCTGTCTGTCCCCAACCACTCTGTCCCCCTCTCTCTGTCCCCCCTATCTATGCCCCCACTCTGTACCCCTCTCTCTCTGTTCCCCCTCTCTCTGTCCCCCTCTCTCTGTCCCCCTCTCTCTGTTGCCCTCTCTCTGTCGCCATATCTGTCACCGTCTCTCTGTACCTCTCTCTCTGTCCACCCCTCTCTCTGTCCCCATCTCTCTCTGTCCCCCCCCCTCTATCAACACCTCTCTGTCCCCCCTCTCTGTCGCCCTCTCTCTGCCTACCCTCCCTCTGTCCCCCTCCTTCTGTCCCCCTCTCTCTTTCACCTTCTTTCGGACCCCCTCTCTCTCTGTCCCCCTCTCTCTGTCCCCCCTCTCTCTGTATCCCCTCTCTCTGTCCCCCCTCTCTGTCTCCCTCTCTCTGCCCCCTCCCAGTCACCATCTCTGTCCCCCCTCCCTCTATCCCCCTCCCTCTGTCCCCCTCTCTCTGTCCCCCTCTCTCTGTCCCCCCTCTCTGTCTCCCTCTCTCTGCTCCCTCCCAGTCACCATCTCTCTGTCCCCCCTCACTCTGTCCCCCTCCCTCTGTCCCCCTCTCTCTGTCCCCCTCTCTCTGTACTCCCTCGGTCTGTCCCCCTCCCTCTGCCCCCCTCTCTCTGTCCCCCTCACTCTGTCCCCCTCTCTCTGTCCCCCTCTCTCTGTCGCCATATCTGTCACCGTCTCTCTGTACCTCTCTCTCTGTCCACCCCTCTCTCTGTCCCCAGCTCACTCTGTCCCCCCCTCTCTATCAAACCCTCTCTGACCCCCCTCTCTGTCTCCCCCTCTCTCTGTCCAGCCTGTCTGTCCCCGATCACTCTGTCCCCCTCTCTCTGTCCCCCCTCTCTGTGCCCCCTCTCTGTCCCCCTCTCTCTCTGTTCCCCCTCTCTCTGTCCCCCTCTCTCTGTCCCCCTCTCTCTGTCCCCCTCTCTCTATCAACCCCTCTCTGTCCCCCCTCTCTGTCCCCCTCTCTCTCTGTCCCACCCTGTCTGTCCCCGCTCACTCTGTCCGCCTCTCTCTGTCCCCCCTCCCTCTGTCCACCTCCTTCTGTCCCCCTCTCTCTGTCACCATCTTTCTGACCCCCTCTCTCTCTGTCTCCCTCTCTCTGTCCCCCTCTCTCTGTCTCCCTCTCTCTGTCCCCCTCTCTCTGTCCCCCTCTCTCTGTCCCCCCTCTCTGTCTCCCTCTCTCTGCCCCCTCCCAGTCACCATCTCTGTCCCCCCTCCCTCTGTCCCCCTCTCTCTGTCACCTTCTTTCTGACCCCCTCTCTCTCTGTCTCCCTCTCTCTGTCCCCCTCTCTCTGTCCCCCCTCCCTCTGTCCCCCTCCCTCTGTCCCCCTCTCTCTGTCCCCCTCTCTCTGTGTCCCCTCTCTCTGTCCCCCTCTCTCTGTCCTCCCTCTCTCTGTCGCCCTCTTTCTGACCCCCTCTCTCTCTGTCGCCCCCTCTGTCCACCTCTCTCTTTGTTCCCACTCTCTCTCTGTCCCCCTCGCTCTCTGACCCCCTCTCTCTCTGCCTCCTCGCTCTGTTCCCCGCTCTCTGTCCACCCAAATCTATCGCCCTCTGTCTGCCCCGTCTCTGTCACTGTCTCTCTGTCCCCCCTCTCTCGGTCCCCGTCTCTCTGCCCCCCCTCAGTCCACCCTCTCTCTGTTCCAAACCTCTGTCCCCCCCTCTGTAGCCCTCTCTCTGCCCCCTCTCAGTCACCATCTCGCTGTTCCCCCCACGTCCACCCCTCTCTGTCGCCCGCTCTCTGTCCCCCTCTCTCTGTCCCCCTCTCTCTGTCCCCCCTCTCTGTCTCCCCCTCTCTGTCCCCCCCTCTCTGTAGCCCTCTCTCTGCACCCTCTCAGTCACCATTTCTTTGTTCCCCCCCCCTGCCGTCCACCCCTCTCTGTCCCCCTCTCTCCATCGCCCTTTCTGTCCCCCTTTCTCTGTCCTCGCTCGGTCTGTCCCCCTCCCTGTGTCCCCCTCTCTCTGTACTCCCTCGGTCTGTCCCCCTCCCTCTGCACCCCTCTCTCTGTCCCCCTCTCTCTGTCCCCTCTCTCTGTCCCCCTCTCTCTGTCCCCCTCTCTCTGTCGCCGTCTCTCTGTACCTCTCTCTCTGTCCACCCCTCTCTCTGTCCCCAGCTCTCTCTGTCCCCCCCTCTCTATCAACCCCTCTCTGACCCCCCTCTCTGTCTCCCCCTCTCTCTGTCCAGCCTGTCTGTCCCCGATCACTCTGTCCCCCTCTCTCTGTCCCCCCTCTCTGTGCCCCCTCTCTGTCCCCCTCTCTCTCTGTTCCCCCTCTCTCTGTCCCCCTCTCTCTGTCCCCCTCTCTCTGTCGCCATATCTGTCACCGTCTCTCTGTACCTCTCTCTCTGTCCACCCCTCTCTCTGTCCCCATCTCTCTGTCCCCCCCTCTCTATCAACCCCTCTCTGTCCCCCCTCTCTGTCCCCACTCTCTGTCCCCCTCTCTCTGTCCCCCCTCCCTCTGTCCCCCTCCTTCTGTCCCCCTCTCTCGGTCACCTTCTTTCTGACCCCCTCTCTCTCTGTCCCCCTCTCTCTGTCCCCCTCTCTCTGTCCTCCTCTCTGTCCCCCCTCTCTCTGTATCCCCTCTCTCTGTCCCCCCTCTCTGTCTCCCTCTCTCTGCCCCCTCCCAGTCACCATCTCTGTCACCCCTCCCTCTGTCCCCCTCCCTCTGCCCCTCTCTCTCTGTCCCCCCTCTCTGTCTCCCTCTCTCTGCCCCCTCCCTGTCACCATCTCTCTGTCCCCCCTCACTCTGTCCCCCTCCCTCTGTCCCCCTCTCTCTGTCCCCCTCTCTCTGTCCCCCCTCTCTCTGTAGCCCCTCTCTCTGTCCCCCTGTGTCTGTCCCCCTCCCTCTGTCCCCCTCTCTCTGTCCCCCCTCTCTCTGTCCCCCCTCCCTCTGTTCCCCTCCCTCTGTCCCCCTCTCTCTGCCCTCCTCCCTCTGTCCCACTTTCTCTGTCCCCCTCTCTCTGTCCCCCTCTCTCTGTCCCCCCTCTCTCTGTCGCCCTCTTTCTGACCCCCTCTCTCTCTGTCCTCCACCTGTCCCCCGCTCTCTTTGTTCCCCCTCTCTCTCTGTCCCCCTCTCTCTCTGTCCCCCTCTCTCTTTGACCCCCTCTCTCTCTGCCCCCTCGCTCTGTTCCCCGCTCTCTGTCCCCCCAAATCTATCGCCCTCTGTCTGCCCCGTCTCTGCCACTGTCTCTCTGTCCCCCCTCTGTCCCCGTCACTCTGCCCCCCCTCAGTCCACCCTCTCTCTGTTCCAAACCTCTGTCCCCCCCTCTCTGTAGCCCTCTCTCTGTCTCCCTCTCTCTGTCCCCCTCTCTCTGTCCCCCCTCTCTGTCTCCCCCTCTCTGTCCCCCCCTCTCTGTAGCCCTCTCTCTGCCCCCTCTCAGTCACCATTTCTTTGTTAACCCCCGTCCACCCCTCTCTGTCCCCCTCTCTCCATCGCCCTCTCTGTCCCCCTCTCTCTGTACTCCCTCGGTCTATCCACTTCCCTCTGCCCCCCTCTCTTCTGTCCCCCTCTCTCTGCCCCCCTCTCTCTGTCCCCCTCTCTCTGTCCCCTCTCTCTGTCCCCCCTCTCTGTCTCCCTCTATCTGCCCCCTCCCAGTCACCATCTCTCTGTTCCCCCCACCCTCTGTCCCCCTCTCTCTGTAACCCCTCTCTCTGTCCCCCCCTCTCTGCCCCCCCCTCTGTTGACCCTCTCTCTGTCCCCCCTCTATCTGTTCCCCACTCTCTCTGTAGCCCCTCTCTCTGTCCACCGCTCTCTCTGTCCCCATCTCTCTCTCTGTCCCCCCCTCTCTGTTCCACGTCTCCGTCCCCCATCTCTGTCCCCCTCTCTCTGTCCCCCCTCTCTGTCCCCGCTCACTCTGTCCCCTCTCTCTGTCCCCCTCCCACTGTCCCCCTCATTCTGACCCCTCTCTCTGTCGTCTTATTTCTGACCCCCTCTCTCTCTGTGCCCCCCTCTGTGTCCCCCTCTCTCTGCCCCCTCCTAGTCACCATCTCTCTGTTCCCCCTCCCTCTGTCCCCCACTCTCTGTCCGCTTCTCTCTGTCCCCCCTCCCTCTGTCCCCCTCCCTCTGACCCCCTCACTCTGTCCCCATTTCTCTGTCCCCCTCTCTCCGTCGCCCTCTCTGTCACCGTCTCTCTGTCCTCCCTCGGTCTGTCCCCCTCTCTCTGTCCCTCTTTCTCTGTCCCCATCTCTCTGTCCCCCCCTCTCTGTCTCCCTCTCTCTGTCCCCTCCCAGTCACCATCTCTCTGTCCCCTCCCAGTCACCATCTCTCTGTCCCCTTCTCTCTGTCCCCCTCTCTCTGTCCCCCCTCTCTGTCCCCCCCTCTCTCTGTCCCCCTCTCTCTGTCCCCATCTCTCTCTGTCCCCCCTCTCTCTGTCCCCCGTCTCTGTCCCCCTCTCTCTGTCCCCCTCTCTCTGTCCCCACTCTCTGTCCCCGCTCACTCTGTCCCCCTCCCACTGTCCCCCTCTCTCTGTCGCCTTATTCCTGACCCCCTCTCTCTCTGTGCCCCCCTCTGTGTCCCCGTCTCTCTGTTCCCTCCTAGTCACCATCTCTCTGTCCCCCCTCTCTGTCCCCCTGTCTCTGTCCACCCTGTCTGTCCCTACTCACTCTGTCCCCCTCTCTCTGTCCCCCCTCCCTCTGTCCCCCTCCTTCTGTCCCCCTCTCTCTGTCGCCTTCTTTCTGACCCTCTCTCTCTGTCCCCCCCCTCTGTCCCCCTCTCTGTCCCCCATCTCTCTGACCCCTCACTCTGTCCCCCTCCCTCTGTCCCCCTCTCTCTGTCCCCCTCTCTCTGTCCCCCCTCTCTGTCTCCTTCTCTCTGCCCCCTCCCAGTCACCATCTCTCTGACCCCCTCACTCTGTCCCCCTCCCTCTGTCCCCCTCTCTCTGTCCCCGCGTCCCTCTGTCCCCTCTTTCTGTCCCCCTCTCTCTGTCGCCCTCTTTCTGACCCCCCTCTCTCTGCCCCTCTCTCTCCCACACTGTAACCCCCTCTCTGTCCCCCACTCTCTGTCGCTCCTCCCTCTGACCCCCTGTATCTCCACCTCTCTCTGTCCTGCTCTCTCTGTCCCCCTCTACCTCCCCCTTTTTCCGACCCCTCTATTTGACCCCATCTATCACCCACACTATCTGTGCCCCTCTCTCTCTGTACCTTCTCTCTACCCCCTCTCTCTGCCTCCTCTCTCTGTCCCCCCTCTCTCTGTCCCCCCTCTCTCTTTCCCCCTCTCTCTCTGTTCCCCTCTCTTTGTCACCCTCTCCCTGCCCCCTCTCTCCCTGCCCCCCCTCTCTCTGCCCCCTCTCTCTCTGCCCCCTCTCTCTCCCCCACTCTCTGTCCCATGCTCTCTGTTGCCCTCTCTCTGCACACTCTCTGTCCCCCTCTCTCTGACCCCCACTCTTTGTCCCCCACTCTCTGTCCCCCACTCTCTGCCCCCTCTCTCTGTCCCCCTCTCTCTGTCCCCCACTCTCTGTCCCCCTCTCTCTGTCCCCCTCTCTCTGACCCCCCCTCTCTCTCCCCCACTCTCTGTCCCATGCTCTCTGTTGCCCTCTCTCTGCACACTCTCTGTCCCCCTCTCTCTGACCCCCACTCTCTGTCCCCCTCTCTCTGTCACCCCCTCTCTGTTCCACCTCTCTGTCCCCCATCTCTGTCCCCCTCTCTCTGTCCCCCCTCTCTGTCCACGCTGACTCTGTCCCCCTCCCACTGTCCCCCTCTCTCTGTCGCCTTATTTCTGACCCCCCTCTCTCTGTGCCCCCCTCTGTGTCCCCCTCTCTCTGTTCCCTCCTAGTCACCATCTCTCTGTCCCCCCTCTCTGTCCCCCTGTCTCTGTCCACCCTGTCTGTCCCCACTCACTCTGTCCCCCTCTCTCTGTCCCCCCTCCCTCTGTCCCCCTCTCTCTGTCGCCTTCTTTCTGACCCTCTCTCTCTGTCCCCCCACCCTCTGAACCCCCTCTCTGTCCCCCATCTCTCTGACCCCCTCACTCTGTCCCCCTCCCTCTGTCCCCCTCTCTCTGTCCCCCTCTCTCTGTCCCCCTCTCTCTGTCCCCCTGTGTCTGTCCCCCTCCCTCTGTCCCCCTCTCTCTGTCCCCCCCCTCTCTGTCCCCCCTCCCTCTGTCCCCCTCCCTCTGTCCCCCTCTCTCTGCCCTCCTCCCTCTGTCCCCCTCTCTCTGTCCCCCTCTCTCTGTCCCCCCTCTCTCTGTCGCCCTCTTTCTGACCCCCTCTCTCTCTGTCCTCCCCCTGTCCACCGCTCTCTTTGTTCCCACTCTCTCTCTGTCCCCCTCTCTCTTTGACCCCCTCTCTCTCTGCCCCCTCGCTCTGTTCCCCGCTCTCTGTCCCCCCAAATCTATCGCCCTCTGTCTGCCCCCTCTCTGTCACTGTCTCTCTGTCCCCCCTCTGTCCTCGTCACTCTGCCCCCCCTCAGTCCACCCTCTCTCTGTTCCAAACCTCTGTCCCCCCTCTCTGTAGCCCTCTCTCTGTCCCCCTCTCTCTGTCCCCCTCTCTCTGTCCCCCCCTCTGTCTCCCCCTCTCTGTCCCCCCCTCTCTGTAGCCCTCTCTCTGCCCCCTCTCAGTCACCATTTCTTTGTTAACCCCCGTCCACCCCTCTCTGTCCCCCTCTCTCCATCGCCCTCTCTGTCCCCCTCTCTCTGTACTCCCTCGGTCTGTCCCCCTCCCTCTGCCCCCCTCTCTTCTGTCCCCCTCTCTCTGCCCCCCTCTCTCTGTCCCCCTCTCTCTGTCCCCCTCTCTCTGTCCCCCCTCTCTGTCTCCCTCTGTCTGCCCCCTCCCAGTCACCATCTCTCTGTTCCCCCCTCCCTCTGTCCCCCTCTCTCTGTAACCCCTCTCTCTGTCCCCCCCCTCTCTGCCCCTCTCTCTGTCCCCCCTCTCTCTGTTCCCCACTCTCTCTCTGTAGCCCCTCTCTCTGTCCACCGCTCTCTCTGTCCCCATCTCTCTCTGTCCCCCCCTCTCTGTTCCACGTCTCCGTCCCCCGTCTCTGTCCCCGCTCACTCTGTCCCCTCTCTCTGTCCCCCTCCCACTGTCCCCCTCATTCTGACCCCTCTCTCTGTCGTCTTATTTCTGACCCCCTCTCTCTCTGTGCCCCCCTCTGTGTCCCCCTCTCTCTGCCCCCTCCTAGTCACCATCTCTCTGTTCCCCCTCCCTCTGTCCCCCACTCTCTGTCCGCTTCTCTCTGTCCCCCCTCCCTCTGTCCCCCTCCCTCTGACCCCCTCACTCTGTCCCCCTTTCTCTGTCCCCCTCTCTCCGTCGCCCTCTCTGTCACCGTCTCTCTGTCCTCCCTCGGTCTGTCCCCCTCACTCTGTCCCCCTTTCTCTGTCCCCATCTCTCTGTCCCCCCCTCTCTGTCTCCCTCTCTCTGTCCCCTCCCAGGCACAATCTCTCTGTCGCCCCTCTCTGTCCCCCCATCTCTCTGTCCCCCTCTCTCTCTGTCCCCTCTCTCTGTCCCCATCTCTCTCTGTCCCCCCTCTCTCTGTCCCCCCTCTCTGTTCCACCTCTCTGTCCCCCGTCTGTCCCCCTCTCTCGGTCCCCCTTCTCTCTGTCCCCCCCTCTCTGTTCCACCTCTCTGTCCCCCTCCCACTGTCCCCCTCTCTCTGTCGCCTTATTTCTGACCCCCTCTCTCTCTGTGCCCCCCTCTGTGTCCCCCTCTCTCTGTTCCCTCCTAGTCACCATCTCTCTGTCCCCCTGTCTCTGTCCACCCTGTCTGTCCCCACTCACTCTGTCCCCCTCTCTCTGTCCCCCCTCCCTCTGTCCCCCTCCTTCTGTCCCCCTCTCTCTGTCGCCTTCTTTCTGACCCTCTCTCTCTGTCCCCCCCTCTGTCCCCCTCTCTGTCCCCCATCTCTCTGACCCCTCACTCTGTCCCCCTCCCTCTGTCTCCCTCTCTCTGTCCCCCTCTCTCTGTCCCCCCTCTCTGTCTCCTTCTCTCTGCCCCCTCCCAGTCACCATCTCTCTGACCCCCTCACTCTGTCCCCCTCCCTCTGTCCCCCTCTCTCTGTCCCCGCGTCCCTCTGTCCCCTCTTTCTGTCCCCCTCTCTCTGTCGCCCTCTTTCTGACCCCCCTCTCTCTGCCCCTCTCTCTCCCACACTGTAACACCCTCTCTGTCCCCCACTCTCTGTCGCCCCTCCCTCTGACCCCCTGTATCTCCACCTCTCTCTGTCCTGCTCTCTCTGTCCCCCTCTACCTCCCCCTTTTTCCGACCCCTCTATTTGACCCCATCTATCACCGACACTATCTGTGCCCGTCTCTCTCTGTACCTTCTCTCTACCCCCTCTCTCTGCCTCCTCTCTCTGTCCCCCTCTCTCTGTCCCCCCTCTCTCTCTGTCCCCCTCTCTCTGTCCCCCTCTCTCTGTCCCCCCTCTCTCTGTCCCCCCTCTCTCTTTCCCCCTCTCTCTCTGTTCCCCTCTCTCTCTGTCACCCGCTCCCTGCCCCCTCTCTCTCCCCCACTCTCTGTCCCAGGCTCTCTGTTGACCTCTCTCTGCACACTCTCTGTCCCCCACTCTCTGCCCCCCACTCTCTGTCCCCCTCTCTCTGCCCCCCACTCTCGTCCCCCTCTCTCTGTCCCCCTCTCTCTGTCCCCCACTCTCTGTCCCCCTCTCTCTGTCCCCCTCTCTCTGTCCCCCACTCTCTGTCCCCCTCTCTCTGTCCCCCTCTCTCTGTCCCCCTCTCTCTGTCCCCCACTCTCTGTCCCCCTCTCTCTGTCCCCCTCTCTCTGACCCCCCCTCTCTCTCCCCCACTCTCTGTCCCATGCTCTCTGTTGCCCTCTCTCTGCACACTCTCTGTCCCCCTCTCTCTCTGGCCCCCACTCTTTGTCCCCCACTCTCTGTCCCCCACTCTCTGTCCCCCACTCTCTGTCCCCCCACTCTCTGTCCCCCTTCTCTCTGAGCCCCTCTATCTCCCTCACTCTCTGTGGCCCTCTCTCTGTAGCCCACTCTCTGCCCCCTCTCCCTCCCCTCTCTCTCTGTCCCCATCTCTCTCTCTCTGTTCCCCCCCTCTCTCTTCCCCCTCTCTCTTCCCCCTCTCTGTCCCCCTCTCTCTCTGTCCCCCCCTCTCTCTGTCCCCCCTCTCTCTTCCCCCTCTCTGTCCCCCTCTCTCTCTGTCCCCCCCTCTCTCTGTTACCCTCTCTCTCTGTCCCCCTCTCTCTGTCGCCCTCTCTCTGCCCCTCTCTGTCACCTCTCTCTGTGTCCCCGTCTGTCTGTCCCACTCTCTCTGTTCACTCTCTCTCTGTCCCGGTGCTCTCTCTGTCCGCATCTCTTTCTGTCCCCCCTCTCTATCCCTCCTCTCTCTGTCCACTCCCTCTCCGTCCACCCCTCCCCCCCGTTCCCCACTCAGTCCATCCCCCTCTCTCTGTCCCGCAGTCTCTGTCCCCGGCTCACTGTACCCCTCTCTCTGAAGCACTCTCTGTCCCCCACTCTGTACCCCTCTCTCAGTCCCCCACTCTCTGTCCCCTCTATCTCCTCCTCTCTCTGTTCCCCTCCCTCTGTCCCACTCCCTCTGTCCCACCCCTTCTGTCGCCCTCTTTCTACACCCTCTCTCTGTCTCCCTCTCTCTGTCCCCCTCTCTCTGTCCCCCCTCTCTCTGTCCCCCTTTCTCTGACACCCTCTCTTTCCCCCACTCTGTCCCCCTCTCTCTGTCCCCACTCCCTCTGAACCCCTCTATCTTCCCCACACTCTGTTCCCCTCGCTCTGTCTCGCCCTCTCTGTCCCCCTCTCTCTGTCTCCCTCTCTCTGTCCCCCTCTCTCTGTCCCCCCTCTCTCTGTCTCCTCTCTCTGTAGTACTCTCTCTTCCCCACACTCTCTCCCACTCTCTGTGCCCCACTCTCTACCCCCCCGCTCTCTGTCCCCCCGTTCTCTATTCCCCCCGCTCTCTGTCCCCCTCTTTCTCTGTCCCCCTCTCTCTCTGTTGCCCTCTCTCTGTCCCACTCTCTCTCTGACCCCCTCTCACTGACGCCCTCTACCTGCCCCGCTCTCTGTCCCCCTCTCTCTGTACCCCCCCCTCTCTGTCCCCCGCTCTCTGTCTCCCCCGCTCTCTACCCCCCCGCTCTCTGTCCCCCCCCCCCACTCTCTGTCCCCCTCTCTCTCGGTCCCCCTCTCTCTCGGTCCCCCTCTCTCTCTTCCCCCCCTCTCTCTGACCCCTTCTCTCTCTCTGTCCCCTTCTCTCTGTCCCCCTCTCTCTCCCCCGGTCTCTGTCCCCCTCTCTCTGTTGCCCTCTCTCTGGCCACTCTCTGTCCCCCTCTCTCTGCCCCCTCACTCTCTCCCACTCTGTACCCCACTCTCTGTCCCCCCTCCCTCTGACTACCTCCCTGCTATCTGTCTCGCTCTTTCTGACCCCGTCTACCTCCCCCTCTTTTCGTCCCCCTCTCTCTGACCCCCTCCATCTCCCTCACTCTCTGTGTCCCTCTCTCTCTGTACCCCCCTCTCTCTCCCTCCCGCTCTCTCTGTCCCCATGGGTGGCACGGTGGCACAGTGGTTAGCACTGCTGCCTCACAGCGCCAGAGACCGGGGTTCAATTCCCACCTCAGGCGAATGACTGTGTGGAGTTTGCACGTTCTCCCCGTGTCTGCGTGGGTTTCCTCCGGGTGCTCCGGTTTCCTCCCACAGTCCAAAGATGTGCAGGTCAGGTGAATTGGCCATGCAAAATTGCCCGTAATGTTAGGTAAGGGGTAAATGTAGGGGTATGGGTGGATTGCACTTCGGCGGGGCGGTGTGGACTTGTTGGGCCGAAGGGCCTGTTTCCACACTGTAATGTAATCTAATCTCTATCTTCCCGTCTCTCTGACCTGCTCTCTGTTCACCTCTCTCTGTCATCCCCTCACTGATGCTCTCTCTGTCCTTCTCTCTCAGCCCCACTCTCTGTCCCTCCTCCCTCTGACCCCCTCTATCTCCGCGCTCTCTGACCCTGTCTTTGTCCGCCCCTCTCTGTCCCCCGCTCACTGAAGCACTCTGTACCTCTCTCTCTCTGTCCCCCACTCTCTCTCTCTGTCCCCTTCTCTCTCTGTACCCCCTCTCTCTCTGTCCCTCCCTCTCTCTGTCACCTCTCTGTGTACCCGTCTCTCTGTCCTACTCACTCTGTACCCATCCTTCTGACTCCCTCTCTCTGTCCCCCCTCACTCTGTCCCCATGTTCTTTCTGTTCCCATCTCTTACAGTTCCCCCTCTGTCCCTCCTCTCTCTGTCCTCTCCCTCTCCGTACCCCAAACCCCTCTGTCCCCCACTGTCTCCATCCCCCCTCTCTCTGTCACCCCTCCCTCTGTCCCCCCCCCCCCGTTCCCCCTCTCTCTGCACTCTCTCTGTCGCTCTCTCTGTCCCCTTTCTTTGTCCCCGTCTCTCTGTCCCCCTCTCTCTGACCCCATCTCTCTCTGTCTTCACCCCTCTCTCTGTCCTCACCCCTCTCTGTCCCCCCACTTTGTCCCCGTCTCTCTGTCCACCCCTCTCTCTGTTCCCCCGCCCCCCCGTCCCCGTCTCTCTGTACCTGTCTCTCTGTACCCCTCTCTCTCCCCCGCTCTCTGCCCCCTCTCTGACACCCTCTCTCTGCCACCTCTCTGTCATCGTCTCTCTTTCCCCCTCTCTCTCTGTCCCCCACTCTCCCTCTGACCCCTTCTCTCCCTGTCCCCCTCTCTCTGTCCCTCTCTCTCTCTGACCCCCTCTCTCTCTGTCCCCCTCTCTCTCTGTCCCCTTCTCTCTCTGTCCCTCTCTCTCTGTCCCCCTCTCTCTGTACCCCCTCTCTCTCTCTGACCCCCTCTCTCTCTGTCCTCCTCTCTCTGTCCCTCTCTCTGTTCCCCCTCTCTTGGTACCCCTCTCTCTCCCACCCGCCTCTCTCTGTCCCTCCCTCTCTCTGTCCCCCTCTCTCTGTCGCACTCTCTCAGCCCCCTCTCTGTCACCTCTCTGTGTAACCGTCTCTCTGTCCTACTCTCTTTTCCCCTCTCTCTGACCCCCTCTCTCTGACCCACCTCTCTTCCCCACTCTGTACCCCCTCCCTCTGCCCCCCTCTCTCTCTGTCCCCCTCTCTCTGTCCCCCTCTCTCTGTCCTTTATTTCTGATGAAGGGCTTTTGCCCGAAACGTCGATTTTGCCTGTCCTCGGATGCTGCCTGAATTGCTGTGCTCTTCCAGCACCACTGATCCAGAATCTGGTTTCCAGCATCTGCAGTCATTGTTTTTACCCCCTCTCTCTGTCCCCTTCTCTCTGTCCCCCTCTCTCTGACCCCCCTCTCTCTGTCCCCCTCTCTCTGTCCCCCCTCTCTCTGTCTCCCCTCTCTCTGTCCCCTTCTCTCTGTCCCCCTCTCTCTGTCCCCCCTCTCTCTGTCTCCCCTCTCTCTGTCCCCGTGCTCTTTATGTCCCCATCTCTTACTGCCCCCCCTCTGTCCCTCCTCTCTCTGTCCTCTCCCTCTCCGTCCCCCCAACCACTCTGTCCCCCACTCTCTCCATCCCCCTCTCTCTGTGTCCCCGTCTCTCTGTCCAACCGTCTCCGTTCCCTCTCTCTGTCTGTCCCCAACTCTCTGTCCCCACTCCCTCTGACCCCCTCTCTCTGTCCCCCACTCTCTGCCCCTTCTCTCTGTCCCCCTCTCTCTGTCCCCCACTCTCTGCCCCTTCTCTCTGTCCCCCTCTCTCTGTCTCCCCTTCTCTCTGACTCCTTCTCTCTGCCCCCCCCACTCCCTCTGTCCCCACTCTCTGCTCCTCCTCTCTCTGTTCCCCCTCTCTCTGTCCCCCTCTCTCTGTCCTCCCTCCCTATGTCCCCCTCTCTCTGTACCCCCTCTCTCTGTCCCCCTCGCTCTCTGACCCCTCTCTCTCTGTCCCTCTCTCTCTGTCCCCCTCTCTCTCTGACCCCCTCTCTCTCTGTCCTCCTCTCTCTGTCCCCCTCTCTCTGTTCCCCCTCTCTCGGTACCCCTCTCTCTCCCACCCGCCTCTCTTTGTCCCTCTCTCTCTCTGTCCCCCTCTCTCTGTCGCACACTCTCAGCCCCCTCTCTGTCACCTCTCTGTGTACCTGTCTCTCTGTCCTACTCTCTCTTTTCCCCTCTCTCTGACTCCCTCTCTCTGACCCACCTCTCTTCCCCACTCTGTACCCCTCCTTCTGACCCCCTCCCTCTGTCCCCCCTCTCTCTGTCCCCCTCTCTCTGTCCCCCCCCTCTCTGTCCCCCCTCTCTCTGCCCCCCTCTCTCTGTCCTCCTTTCTCTGTCCCCCCTCTCTCTGACCCCCTCTCTCTGACCCCCTCTCTCTGTCCCCCCTCTCTCTGTCCCCGTGCTCTTTCTGTCCCCATCTCTTACTGCCTCCCCTCTGTCCCTCCTCTCTCTGTCCTCTCCCTCTCCGTCCCCCCAACCCACTCTGTCCCCCATTCTCTCCATACCCCTCTCTCTGTTCCCCTCTCTCTGACACACTCTCTGTCACCTCTCTCTGTATCCCCGTCTCTCTGTCCAACCGTCTCTGTTCCCTCTCTCTGTCTGTCCCCAATTCTCTGTCCCCACTCCCTCTGACCCCCTCTCTCTGTCCCCCTCTCTCTGCCCCTTCTCTCTGCCCCCCTCTCTCTGTCTCCCCTTCTCTCTGACTCCTTGTCTCTGTCCCCCCTCTCTCTCTGTTCCCCCACTCTCTGCTCCCTCTGTCTGTCCCCCTCTCTCTGACCCCCTCTATCTCCGCCACTCTTGTGCCCCTCTCTCTGTCCCCCCTCTCTCTGCTCCCTCTCTCTGTCCCCCTCTCTCTGTCCCCCTCTCTCTGTCCCCTCTCTCTCTGTCCCCTCGCACTGACGCCCTCTATCTCCCCCACTCTCTGTCCCCCGCTCTCTGTCCCCCCGCTCTGATCCCCCTCTCTGTCGCCCCTCTCTGTCACCCCCTCTCTGTTGCCCTCTCTCTGTTCCCCACTCTCTGTCCCCCACTCTCTGTCCCCCACTCTCTGTACCCCCTCTCACTGTACCCCTCTCTCTCTGACGGCCTCTCACTGGCGCCCTCTATCTCCCCCGCTCTCTGTCCCCCCTCTCCATGTCGCCCTCTATCTGTCCTGCTCTCTCTGTCCCCCCCTCTCTGTCCCCATCTCTCTCTGTCCCCCATCTCTCTCTGTTCTCCCCCTTTGTCCCCCTCTCTCTGATCCCCTCTCTCTGTCCCCTCTCTGTCGCCCCTCCCTCTGTCCACTTTCTCTGTCACCCCTCCCTCTGTCCCCTCCCTCTGTCCCCCCCTCTGTCCCCCCGTCCCCCCCTCTCTGTCCCCCCTCTGTTCCCCCTCTCTCTGTCCCCATCTCTCTCTGTCCCCCCCTCTCTCTGTCCTCCCCTCTCTCTGTCCTCACCCCTCTCTGTCCCCCCTCTCTCCGTCCTCACCCCTCTCTGTCCCCCCTCTTTGTCCCCGTCTCTCTGTCCCTGTCTCTCTGTCCCCCTCTCTCTGTCCACCCCTCTCTCTGTTCCCCCATCCCCCCCTCTGTCCCCGTCTCTCTGTACCCGTCTCTCTGTACCCCTCTCTCCCCCGCCCATGTCCCCCCCTCTCTGTCACCCTCTCTCTGCCCCCTCTCTGTCATCGTCTCTCTGTCCCCCCTCCCTCTGTCCCCTCTCTCTGCTCCTCCTCTCTCTGTCCCCCTCTCTCTGTCCCCCCTCTCTCTGTCCCCCTCCCTATGTCCCCCACTCTCTGTCCCCCTCTCTCTGTCCCCCACTCTCTGTCCCCATCTCTTTCTGCCCCCCCCCTCTCCCTGTCCCCCCTCTCTCTGTCCCCCCGTCACTGTCCCCTCTCTCTGTCTGCCCCCTCTCTGTCACCGTCTCTCTGTCCCCCCTCCCTCTGTACCCCTCTCTCTGGCCCCCTCTCTCTGTCGCCCCACTCTCTGTCCCCCCTCTCTCTGCCCCCTCCTTCTCTCTATGCCCACTCTCTAACCCTCTCTGTCACCGTCTCTCTGTCCCCCCTCAGTCCCCCTCTCTCTGCCCCCTCTCTCTCCCCCACTCTGTACCCCTCTCTCTGTCTCCCACTCTCTGTCCCCCCTCCCTCTGATCCCCTTTTTCTCCCCCTCTCTCTGTCCCCCACTGCGCTCTGTCCGCCCTCTATCTCTGCCCCCTCTCTGTCACCGTCTCTCTGTCCCCCCTCACTCTGTCCCCGGTCATTCTGTCGCCCTCTCTCTCTGTCCCCCCTCTCTCTGCGCCCTCTCTCTGTCCCCTCTCTGTCACCACCTCTCTGTCCCCCCCGCTCTCTGTCCCTCCTCTCTGCCCCCGCCTCTGTCGCGCTCTCTCTGTCCCCTCTCTGTCACCATCTCTCTCTTTCACCCTCTCTCTGACCCCCTCTCTCTGACCCCCTCTATCTCCCCAATTCTCTGTCCCCTCTATCTGTCGCCCCTCTCTCTGTCACCCCCTCTCTCTGCCCTGCTCGCTCCGTCCCCCTCTCTGTCGCGGTCTCTCTCTCCCCCTTCTCTGTCAACGTCTCTGTCCCCCCTCTCTGTCCCCCCTCTCTCTGTGGAGAAAGTGAGGTCTGCAGATGCTGGAGATCAGAGCTGGAAATGTGTTGCTGGAAACAACACATTTCCAGGGCATAAGCCCTGAAGAAGGGCTTATACCCGAAACGTCGATTCTCCTGTTCCCTGGATGCTGCCTGACCTGCTGCGCTTTTCCAGCAACACATTTTCAGCTCTGATCTCCAGCATCTGCAGACCTCACTTTCTCCCCTCTCTCTGTCACCCCTCTCTCTGCCCCCTCTATCTACCCCACTCTCTCTCCCCCCTCTGTCCCCTCTCTCTCTGACGCCCTCTCTCTGCGCCCTCTCTCTGTCCCCTCTCTGTGACCATCTCTCTGTCCCCCCCGCTCTCTGTCCCTCCTCTCTGTCCCTCCTCTCTCTGTCGCCCTCTCTCTGTCCCCTCTTTGTCACCGTCTCTCTGTCCCCCCCTCTGTCCACTCTCTCTCTGTACCCCCTCTCTCTGCCCCCCCTCTGTCGCCCTCTCTCTGTCCCCTCTCTGTCACCGTCTCTCTGTCCCCCCCCTCTGTCCACCCTCTCTCTGTACCCCCTCTCCCTGCCCCCGCCTCTGTTGCCCTCTCTCTGCCCCCTCTCTGTCACCATCTCTCTCTTTCCCCCTCTCTCTCTGTACCTCTCTCTCTGTCCCCCTCTCTCTGACCCCCTCTATCTCCTCAACTCTCTGTCCCCTCTATCTGTCGACCCTCTCTCTGTCTCCCCCTCTCTCTGCCCTGCTCTCTCCGTCCCCCCTCTCTGTCGCGGTCTCTCTCTCCCCCTTCTCTGTCAACGTCTCTGACCTCATCTCTGTCCCCCCTCTCTCTCTTCCCCCCTCTCTCTCTGACCCCCTCTCTCTGTCCCCCCTCTCTCTGTCCCCCTCACTCTGTCCTCCCTCACTCTGTCCCCGGTCATTCTGTCGCCCTCTCTCTGTCCCCCTCTCTCTGTCGCCCTCTCTCTGTCCCCTGTCTCTCTGTTCCCCTCTCTCTGTACCTTCCATTTCTCTGCCTCTCTCTCTGTCAGAGCTGAAAATGTGTTGCTGGAAAAGCGCAGCAGGTCAGGCAGCATCCAGGGAACAGGAGAATCGACGTTTCGGGCATAAGCCCTTTTTCAGGACTTCTTCGGGCTTATACCCGAAACGTCGATTCTCCTGTTCCCTGGATGCTGCCTGACCTGCTACGCTTTTCCAGCAACACATTTTCAGCTCTGATCTCCAGCATCTGCGGACCTCACTTTCTCCCCTCTCTCTGTCACCCCTCTCTCTGCCCCCCTCTATCTACACCACTCTCTGTCCCTCCTCTCTGTCCCTCCTCTCTCTGTCGCCCTCTCTCTGTCCCCTCTTTGTCACCGTCTCTCTGTCCCCCCCTCTGTCCACTCTCTTTCTGTATCCCCTCTCTCTGCCCCCCCCGTCGCCCTCTCTCTGCCCCCTCTCTGTCACCGTCTCTCTCTTTCCCCTCTCTCTCTCTGTCCCCCTCTCTCTCTCCCCCACTCTCTCTCTGTCCCCCCTCGCTCTGTCCCCCCCTCTCTCTGTCCCCCTCTCTCTGTCACCCCTCTCTCTGCCCCCCTCTATCTACCCCCCTCTCTGTCCCCTCTCTCTCTGTCCCCCTCTCTCTGTCCCCCCTCTCTCTCTCCCTTCTCTCTCTGACCCCTCTCTCTCTGTCCCCCCGTTTTCTCTGACCCCCGTTCTCCGTTCCCCCTCACTCTGACCCCCTCACTCTTTCGCACTCTTTCTGTCCACCTCTCTCTGTCGCCCTCTCTCTGTTCCCCTCTCTCTGTTCCCCTCTCTCTGTACAGCCTCTCTCTGTCCCCCTCTCTCTGTCGCCCTCTCTCTGTCCCCCCTCTTTCTGTCCCCACTCTCCCTGTCCCCCCTCTCTTGTCCCCCCCTCTCTGTCCCCCCTCTCTCTCCCTTCTCTCTCTGACCCCTCTCTCTCTGTCCCCCCGTTTTCTCTGACCCCCGTTCTCCGTTCCCCCTCACTCTGTCCCCCTCACTCTTTCGCACTCTTTCTGTCCACCTCTCTCTGTCGCCCTCTCTCTGTTCCCCTCTCTCTGTCCCCCTCTCTCTGTCCCCCTCTCTCTGTCGCCCTCTCTCTGTCCCCCCTCTTTCTGTCCCCACTCTCCCTGTCCCCCCTCTCTTGTCCCCCCCTCTCTGTCCCCCCTCTCTCTCTCCCTTCTCTCTCTGACCCCTCTCTCTCTGTCCCCCCGTTTTCTCTGACCCCCGTTCTCCGTTCCCCCTCACTCTGCCCCCCTCACTCTTTCGCACTCTTTCTGTCCACCTCTCTCTGTCGCCCTCTCTCTGTTCCCCTCTCTCTGTTCCCCTCTCTCTGTACAGCCTCTCTCTGTCCCCCTCTCTCTGTCGCCCTCTCTCTGTCCCCCCTCTTTCTGTCCCCACTCTCCCTGTCCCCCTCTCTTGTCCCCCCCCTCTCTGTCCCCCCACTCACTGTCCCCCTCTCTCTGTCCCCTCTCTCTCTCTCTCCCTCTCTCTGTCCCCCCATCTTTCTATACCCCCCTCTCTCTGCCCCCTCTCTCTGTCTCCTCTCTCTCTCCCCTCTCTCTCTGTCCCCCTCTCTCTATCCCCTCTCTCTCTCCCCTCTCTCTCTGACCCCCTCTCTCTGTCCCCCTTTTCTCTGACCCCCCTTTCTCTGTCCCCTCTCTCTGTCGCCCTATCTTTTCCCCCCTCTCTGTCACCGTCTCTCTGTCCCCCCTCCCTCTGTCCCCCCCTCACTGTCCCCCTCTCTCTCTGTCGCCCTCTCTCTCCCCCTCTCTGTTTTCGTCTCTCTGTCCCCCCTCTCTCTGTCACCCCTCTCTCTCTCTCTCTCCCCATCTCTGTCCCCCCTCTCTCTGTCCCCCCTCTCCCTGTCCCCCCCTCTCTGTCCCCCCTCTGTCTGTCCCCCTCTCTCGGTCCCCCTCTCTCTCTGTCCCCCCTCTCACTGTCCGTCTCTCTCTGTCACCCTCTCTCTGTCCCCCTCTCTCTGCCCTCCTCTCTCCATTCCCCCTTCTCTGTCGCCCTCTCTCTCCCCCCCTCTGTCACCGTCTCTCTGTCCCCCCTCTCTCTATCCCTCCTCTTTCTACCCCTCTCTATCTGCCCCTCTCTCTCTGTCCCCCTCTCTGTTTCCCCTCTCTCTGGCCCCCTTTTCTCTGACCTCCCTTTCTCTGTTCCCTCTCTCTGTCGCCCTATCTTTTCCCCCCTCTCTGTCACCTTCTCTCTGTCCCCCCTCCCTCTGTCCTCCTCTCTCTGTCCCCCTCTCTCTGTCGCCCTCTCTCTCCCCCTCTCTGTTTTCGTCTCTCTGTCCCCCCTCTCTCTGTCCCCCCTCTCTCTCTCCCCCTCTCTGTCCTCCCTCTATCTGTCCCCCCTCTCTCTGTCCCCCCCTTCTCTGTCCCCCCTCTGTCTGTCCCCCTCTCTGTGTCCCCCTCTCTCTCTGTCCCCCCTCACTGTCCCTCTCTCTCTGTCACCCTCTCTCTGTCCCCCCTCTCTCTGCCCTTCTCTCTCCATTCCCCCTTCTCTGTCGCCCTCTCTCTTCCCCCCCCTCTCTGTCACCATTTCTCTGTCGCCCTCTCTCTCCCCCTCTCTGTTTGCCCTCTCTCTGTCCCCCTCTCACTGTCCCCCCTCTGTGTCCCGACTCTATCTGTCCGCCTCTCTCTCTGTCCCCTCTCTCTATCCCCTCTCTCTCTCTCCCCTCTCTCTCTGACCCCCTCTCTCTGTCCCCCTTTTCTCTGACCCCCCTTTCTCTGTCCCCTCTCTCTTTCGCCCTATCTTTCCCCCCCCTCTCTGTCACCGTCTCTCTATCCCCCCTCCCTCTGTCCCCCCCTCTCTGTCCCCCTCTCTCTCTGTCGCCCTCTCTCTCCCCCTCTCGGTTTTCGTCTCTCTGTCCCCCCTCTCTCTGTCCCCCCCTCTCTCTCTCCCCATCTCTGTCCCCCTCTCTCTGTCCCCCCTCTCTCTGTCCCCCCTCTGTCTGTCCCCCTCTCTCTGTCCCCCTCTCTCTCTGTCCCCCCTCTCACTGTCCGTCTCTCTCTGTCACCCTCTCTCTGTCCCCCTCTCTGTTTCCCCTCTCTCTGTCCCCCTTTTCTCTGACCCCCCCTTCTCTGTCGCCCTCTCTCTTCCCCCCCCTCTCAGTCACCATTTCTCTGTCGCCCTCTCTCTCCCCCTTTCTGTTTCCCCTCTATCTGTCCGCACTCCCTGTCCCCCCTCTGTGTCCCGACTCTATCTGTCCGCCTCTCTCTCTGTCCCCCTCTCCCTGTCCCCCTCTCTCTCTGACCCCTCTCTCTGTCCCCCTCTCTTTCTGTTCCCCTCTCTCTGACCCCCTCTATCTCCCCACTGTCTGTCCCCCTCTCTCTGTCCCCCTCTCTCTCTGCCCCTCTCTCTCTCTGTTCCCCTCTCTCTCTGTCCCCTCTCTCTCTGTCGCCCTCTCTCTGTCCCCCTCTCTCTCTGTTCCCCTCTCTCTCTGTCCCCCTCTCTCTCTGCCCTCCTCTCTGTGTCCCACTCTCTCTGTCCCCCTCTCTCTCTGCCCCCCTCTCTCTGCCCCCTCTCTCTGTCCCCCTCTCTCTGTCACCCCCTCCCTCTGTACCCCCCTCTCTCTGTTCCCCCTCTCTCTGCCCTCTCTCTCTGTCCCCCCGTCTCTGTCAACCTCACTCTGCGCCCTCTCTCTCTCCCACGCTCTCTGACCCCCTCTCTGTCACCCTCTCTTTCTGTCCCCCCCTCTCTCTGTCCCCTACTCTCTCCATCTCCCCACTCTATGTCCCCCTCTGTCCTCCTCTCTCTCCCACCCGCCTCTCTCTATCCCTCCTCTTTGTCCCCCTATCTCTCTGTCCCGCTCTCTCTGTTCCCCCATCTCTGTCCCCTCTCTCTCTCCCTCTCTCTCTCTGATCCCTCTCTGTCTCCCCCTCTTTCTCTCTGTCCCCCACTCTCTAAATCCCCCCACTCTCTGTCCCCCTCTCTCTGACCCCCCTCTCCCCCACTCTGTACCCCTCTCTCTGTCTCCCACTCTCTGATCTCCTCTATATCCCCTCGCTCTGTCCCCCTCTCTCTGTCCCACACTCTCTGTCCCCCTCTCTCTCTGTCCCCCTTTCTCTGTCGCCCTCTCTCTGTCCCCCTCTCTCTCTGTTCCCCTCTAACTCTGTCCCCCTCTCTCTCTGCCCTCCTCTCTGTGTCCCCCTCTCTCTGTCCCACACTCTCTGTCCCCCTCTCTCTCTGTCCCCCTTTCTCTGTCCCCTCTCTCTGCCCCCTCTCTGCCACCTCTCACTGCCCCACTCTCTCTGTCCCCTCTCTCTCTGCCCCCTCTCTCTGTCCCCCTCTCTCTGTATCCTCTCTCTCTCCCCGCTCTCTGACCCCTCTCTGTCGCCCTCTCTCTCTGTCCCCCTGTCTCTCTCTCTGTCCCCCACTCTCTCCATCTCCCCACCCTCTGTCCCCCTCTCTCTCTCTCTATCTGTCCACCAATCTCCCCATCTCCACACTCTCTCTCCCCCTCTGTCCCCCTCTCTCTCCCACCCGCATCTCTCCATCCCTCCTCTTTGTCCCCCCTCTGTCTGTCCCCCTCTCTCTGTCCCCCTCTCTCTCTGTCCCCCCTTTCACTGTCCGTCTCTCTCTGTCACCCTCTCTCTGTCCCCCTCTCTCTGCCCTCCTCTCTCCATTCCCCCTTCTCTGTCGCCCTCTCTCTCCCCCTCTCTGTCACCATCTCTCTGTCCCCCCTCTCTCTATCCCCCCTCTTTCTACCCCCTCTATCTGCCCCTCTCTCTCTGTCCCCCTCTCTGTTTCCCCTCTCTCTGTCCCCCTTTTCTCTGACCCCCTTTCTCTGTCCCCTCTCTCTGTCGCCCTATCTTTTCCCCCCTCTCTGTCACCTTCTCTCTGTCCCCCCTCCCTCTGTCCTCCTCTCTCTGTCCCCCTCTCTCTGTCGCCCTCTCTCTCCCCCTCTCTGTTTTCGTCTCTCTGTCCCCCCTCTCTCTGTCCCCCCTCTCTCTCTCCCCCTCTCTGTACCCCCTCTATCTGTCCCCCCTCTCTCTGTCCCCCCCTCTCTGCCCCCCCTCTGTCTGTCCGTCTCTCTCTGTCACCCTCTCTCTGTCCCCCTCTCTCTGCCTTCCTCTCTCCATTCCCCCTTCTCTGTCGCCCTCTCTCTCCCCCCCTCTGTCACCGTCTCTCTGTCCCCCCTCTCTCTATCCCCCCTCTTTCTACCCCCCTCTATCTGCCCCTCTCTCTCTGTCCCCCTCTCTGTTTCCCCTCTCTCTGGCCCCCTTTTCTCTGACCTCTATATCCCCTCGCTCTGTCCCCCTCTCTCTGTCCCACGCTCTCTGTCCCCCTCTCTCTCTGTCCCCCTTTCTCTGTCCCCTCTCTCTGCCCCCTCTCTCTGTCCCCCTCTCTCTCTGCCCTCCTCTCTGTGTCCCCCTCTCTCTGTCCCCCTCTCTCTCTGTCCCCCTTTTTCTGTCCCCTCTCTCTGCCCCCTCTCTCTGTCCCCCTCTCTCTCTGCCCCCACTCTCTCTGTCCCCTCTCTCTGCCCCCTCTCTGCCACCTCTCACTGCCCCACTCTCTCTGTCCCCTCTCTCTCTGTCACCCTCTCTCTCTGCCCCCTCTCTCTCTGCCCCCCTCCCCTTTTCCCCCTCTCTCTGTCCCCCTCTCTCTCTCTCTGTCCCCCACTCTCTCCATCTCCCCACCCTCTGTCCCCCTCTCTCTCTCTATCTGTCCACCACTCTCTCCATCTCCCCACTCTCTGTCCCCCTCTGACCCCTCTCTCTCCCACCCGCATCTCTCCATCCATCCTCTTTGTCCCCCCCTCTCTCTGTCCCCCTCTCTCTGTCCCCCCCTCTCTCTGTCCCCCATCTCTGCCCCCCTCTCTCTCCCACCCACCTCTCTCTCTGTCCCCCCTCTCTCTGTCCCCCCTCTCTCTATCCTCCTCTCTCTCTGTCCACTCTCTCTCTGTCCCCCTCTCTCTCTCTGTCCCCTCTCTCTCTGTCCCCCTCTCTCTCTGCCCCCTCTCTCTGCCCGCTCTCTCTGTCCCTCTTTCTCTGTCCACTCTATCTCTCCCCCCTCTCTGTCCCCCTATCTCTCTCCATCCCCCCAATCTCTATCGCCCTCTCTGACATCCCATCTCCCCCACTCTGTACACCTCTCTCTGTTCCCACTCTCTGACCCCCTCTATCTCCCCAACTCTCTGCCTCCCTCTCTCTGTCCCCCTCTCTCTGTCCCTCTCTCTGCCCCCTCACTCTCTGCCCCCCTCTGTCTGCCCCCATCTCTCTCTGCCCCTCTCTCTCTATCTCCCCCACTCTCTGTTCCCCCTCTCTCTCTGCCCCTCTCTCTCTGGCCCCCTGTCTCTGGCCTCCTCTCTCTGTGGCCCCCATCTCTCTGTCGCCCTCTCTCTGTCCCCCTCTCTCTGTCCCCCTCTCTCTCTGTCCTCCTATCTGCCCCCTCTCTCTGTCGCCTCTTTCTGCCCCCTCTCTCTCTGCCCCCCTCTCTCTCTGACCCCCTCTCTCTCTGGCCCCCTGTCTCTGGCCTCCTCTCTCTGTGGCCCCCCTCTCTCTGTCGCCCTCTCTCTGTCCCCCTCTCTCTGTCCCCCTCTCTCTCTGTCCTCCTATCTGCCCCCTCTCTCTGTCGCCTCTTTCTGCCCCCTCTCTCTCTGCCCCCCTCTCTCTCTGACCCCCTCTCTCTCTGACCCCCTCTCTGTCCTCCGCTCTCTGTCGACCTCTCTCTGACCCCCACTCTCTCACACCGGCCTCTTCCTGTACCACCTCACTGTCCCCCTCTCTCTGTCGCCCCTCTCTCTCTGCCCCCTCTCTCTCTGCCCTCCCTCTCTCTACCCCCTCTCTCTCTGTCCCTTCTCTCTCTCTGCCGCTCTCTGACCCCCTCTCTGTCCGCCTCTCTCTCTGTCCCCCTCTCTCTCTCTGTCCCCCTCTCTCTGACCCCCTCTCTCTCCCCCACTCTGTACCACTCTCACTATCTCCTTCTCTCTGCCCCCTCTCTCTGTCACCGTCTCTCTATCCCCCCTTCTCTCTGTCCCACCTTTCTCTGTTCCCCCTCTCTTTGTCCCTCCCTCTCTCTGTCCCCCTCTCTCAGTCGCCCTCTCTCTGACGCCTACTCTCTCACACCCGCCTCTCCCTGTACCACCTCACTGTCCCCCTCTCTCTCTGTCACCCCTCTCTCTGTCGCCGTCTCTCTGTCCCCATCTCTCTCTGTTCCCCCACTCTCTCTGTCCCTATCTCTCTGTCCCCTCTCTCTCTCCCCCGCTCTCTGACCCCCTCTCTGTTGCCCTCTCTCTGTTCCCCTCTCTATGTTCCCCTCTCTCTGTCCACCCCACTCTGCCCGCCCTCACCCTGTCACCCTCTCTCTGTCCCCTCTCTCTGTCGCCCTCTCTCTATCCCCCTCTCTCTGTCCCCCCTCTCTCTGGCCCGCTCTTTGATCCCCTCTCTGTCGCCCTCTCTCTCTGCCCCCTCTCTCTCTGTCCCCTCTCTCTGTCGCCCTCTCTCTATCCCCCTCTCTCTGTCCCCCCTCTCTCTGGCCCGCTCTTTGATCCCCTCTCTGTCGCCCTCTCTCTCTGCCCCCTCTCTCTCTGCCCCCCTCTCTCTGTCCCCCTATCTCTATCCCCCTGTCACTGTCCCTCTCTCTCTCTCCCGCTCTCTGACCCCCTCTCTGTCATCCTCTCTTTCTGCCCCCTCTCTCTGCCCCCTCTCTCTGCCCCCTCTCTCTTTGCCCCCCTCTCTCTGACCCCCGTCCCCCTCTCACTGTCCCCCCCCTCTGTACCACTCTCTCTGTTCCCCTCTCACTGTTCCCCTCTCTCTGCCCCCCTCACTCTGTCCCCCCTCACTCTGTCGCCCTCGCTCTGTCCCCCTCTCTCTGTCCCCTCTCTCTCTCCCCTGCTCTTTGACCCCCTCTCTGTCACCCTCTCTCTCCGCGCCCTCTCTCTCTGCCCCCTTTCTCTGTCCCCCGCTCTCTATCCCCCTCTCACAGTCCCCTCTCTCCCGCTCTCTGACCACCTCTCTGTCACTCCCTCTCTCTGCCCCCTCTCTCTGTCCCCCTCTCTCTCTCCCCTGCTCTTTGACCCCCTCTCTGTCACCCTCTCTCTCCGCGCCCTCTCTCTCTGCCCCCTTTCTCTGTCCCCCTCTCTCTATCCCCCTCTCACAGTCCCCTCTCTCCCGCTCTCTGACCACCTCTCTGTCACTCCCTCTCTCTGCCCCCTCTCTCTGGCCCCCTCTCTCTGTCCCCTCTCTCTCTCCCCCGCCCTCTGACCCCCTCTCTGTCGCCCTCTCTCTGCCCCTATCTCTCTGCCCCCCTCTCTGTCCCCCCTCTCTCTGTCCCCCTCTCTCTGTCCCCTCTCTCTCCCCCGCTCTCTGATCCCCTCTCTCTGTCGCCCTCTCTCTGTCCCCTATCTCTCTGCCCCCCCTCTCTGTCCCCCTCTCCCTGTCCCCTCTCTCTCTCCCCCGCCCTCTGACCACCTCTCTGTCGCCCTCTCTCTGCCCCTATCTCTCTGCCCCCCTCTCTCTCCTCGCTTCTGACCCCCTCTCTCTGTCCCCTCTCTCTCTCCCCGCTCTCTGACCCCCTCTCTGTCGCCCTCTCTCTGTCCCCTATCTCTCTGCCCCCCTCTCTTTGTCCCCCCTCTCTCTGACCCCCTCTCTCTTTCCCCCCTTTCTCTGACCCCTTCTCTCTCTGTCCTCCTCTGTCTCTGTCCCCCTGTCTCTGTCTCCTCTTTCTGCCCCCCTCTCTCTGTCCCCTCTCTCTCTGTCCCCCCTCTCTCTGACCCCTTCTCTCTCTGTGCTCCTCTGTCTCTGTCCCCCTCTCTCTGTCTCCTCTTCCTGTCCCCCTCTCTCTCTGTCACGCTCTCTCTGTCGCCGTCTCTCTGTCCCCCTCTCTCTCTGTCCCCTGTCTCTCTATGTCCCCCACTCTCTGTTCCTCCTCTCTCTCTGCCCCCCTTGTCTGGCTTCCTCTCTCTCTGGCCCCCTCTCTCTGTCACCCTCTCTCTGACCCCCTCTCTCTCTGACCCCCTCTCTGTCCCCCGCTCTCTGTCCCCCTCTCTCAGTCGCCCTCTCTCTGACCCCCACTCTCTCACACCCGCCTCTCCCTGTACCACCTCACTGTCCCCCCCCTCTCTCTCTGTCGCCCCTCTCTCTGTCGCCGTCTCTCTGTTCCCCCCCTCTCTCTGTCCGCCTCTCTCTGTCGCCCTCTCTCTGTCCCCTCTCTCTCTATCTCCCCCACTCTCTGTTCCCCCTCTCTCTCTGCCCCTCTCTCTCTGCCCCCCTGTCTCTGGCCTCCTCTCCCTTTGGCCCCCTCTCTCTCTGGCCCCCTCTGTCTCGTCGCCCTCTTTCTGCCCCCTCTCTCTCTGTCCCCTCTCTCTGTCGCCCTCTCTCTATCCCCCTCTCTCTGTCCCCCCTCTCTCTGGCCCGCTCTTTGATCCCCTCTCTGTCGCCCTCTCTCTCTGCCCCCTCTCTCTCTGCCCCCCTCTCTCTGTCCCCCTATCTCTATCCCCCTGTCACTGTCCCTCTCTCTCTCTCCCGCTCTCTGACCCCCTCTCTGTCATCCTCTCTTTCTGCCCCCTCTCTCTGCCCCCTCTCTCTGCCCCCTCTCTCTTTGCCCCCCTCTCTCTGACCCCCGTCCCCCTCTCACTGTCCCCCCCCTCTGTACCACTCTCTCTGTTCCCCTCTCACTGTTCCCCTCTCTCTGCCCCCCTCACTCTGTCCCCCCTCACTCTGTCGCCCTCGCTCTGTCCCCCTCTCTCTGTCCCCTCTCTCTCTCCCCTGCTCTTTGACCCCCTCTCTGTCACCCTCTCTCTCCGCGCCCTCTCTCTCTGCCCCCTTTCTCTGTCCCCCGCTCTCTATCCCCCTCTCACAGTCCCCTCTCTCCCGCTCTCTGACCACCTCTCTGTCACTCCCTCTCTCTGCCCCCTCTCTCTGTCCCCCTCTCTCTCTCCCCTGCTCTTTGACCCCCTCTCTGTCACCCTCTCTCTCCGCGCCCTCTCTCTCTGCCCCCTTTCTCTGTCCCCCTCTCTCTATCCCCCTCTCACAGTCCCCTCTCTCCCGCTCTCTGACCACCTCTCTGTCACTCCCTCTCTCTGCCCCCTCTCTCTGGCCCCCTCTCTCTGTCCCCTCTCTCTCTCCCCCGCCCTCTGACCCCCTCTCTGTCGCCCTCTCTCTGCCCCTATCTCTCTGCCCCCCTCTCTGTCCCCCCTCTCTCTGTCCCCCTCTCTCTGTCCCCTCTCTCTCCCCCGCTCTCTGATCCCCTCTCTCTGTCGCCCTCTCTCTGTCCCCTATCTCTCTGCCCCCCCTCTCTGTCCCCCTCTCCCTGTCCCCTCTCTCTCTCCCCCGCCCTCTGACCACCTCTCTGTCGCCCTCTCTCTGCCCCTATCTCTCTGCCCCCCTCTCTCTCCTCGCTTCTGACCCCCTCTCTCTGTCCCCTCTCTCTCTCCCCGCTCTCTGACCCCCTCTCTGTCGCCCTCTCTCTGTCCCCTATCTCTCTGCCCCCCTCTCTTTGTCCCCCCTCTCTCTGACCCCCTCTCTCTTTCCCCCCTTTCTCTGACCCCTTCTCTCTCTGTCCTCCTCTGTCTCTGTCCCCCTGTCTCTGTCTCCTCTTTCTGCCCCCCTCTCTCTGTCCCCTCTCTCTCTGTCCCCCCTCTCTCTGACCCCTTCTCTCTCTGTGCTCCTCTGTCTCTGTCCCCCTCTCTCTGTCTCCTCTTCCTGTCCCCCTCTCTCTCTGTCACGCTCTCTCTGTCGCCGTCTCTCTGTCCCCCTCTCTCTCTGTCCCCTGTCTCTCTATGTCCCCCACTCTCTGTTCCTCCTCTCTCTCTGCCCCCCTTGTCTGGCTTCCTCTCTCTCTGGCCCCCTCTCTCTGTCACCCTCTCTCTGACCCCCTCTCTCTCTGACCCCCTCTCTGTCCCCCGCTCTCTGTCCCCCTCTCTCAGTCGCCCTCTCTCTGACCCCCACTCTCTCACACCCGCCTCTCCCTGTACCACCTCACTGTCCCCCCCCCTCTCTCTCTGTCGCCCCTCTCTCTGTCGCCGTCTCTCTGTTCCCCCCCTCTCTCTGTCCGCCTCTCTCTGTCGCCCTCTCTCTGTCCCCTCTCTCTCTATCTCCCCCACTCTCTGTTCCCCCTCTCTCTCTGCCCCTCTCTCTCTGCCCCCCTGTCTCTGGCCTCCTCTCCCTTTGGCCCCCTCTCTCTCTGGCCCCCTCTGTCTCGTCGCCCTCTTTCTGCCCCCTCTCTCTCTGTCCTCCTATCTGCCCCCCTCTCTCTGTCGCCTCTTTCTGCCCCCTCTCTCTCTGTCCCCCTCTCCCTCTGCCCCCCTCTCTCTCCCCCGCTCTCTGTCCCCCTTCTCTGTCGCCCTCTCTCTGACCACCACTCTCTCATACCCGCCTCTCCCTGTACCACCTCACGGTCCCCCCTCTCTCTGTCGCCCCTCTCTCTCTGTCGCCATCTCTCTGACCACCCCTCTCTGCCCCCTCTCTCTCTGCCCCCTCTCTCTCTGCCCCTTCTCTCTCTGTCCCCCCCTCTGTCCCCATCTCTCTGTCCCCCTCTCTCCCCCGCTCTCTGACCTTCTCTCTGTCGCCCTCTCTCTGCCCCCTCTCTCACTGCCCCCCTCTCTGTCCCCCCTCTCTCTCTGCCCCCCTCTCTTTCCCCCCCACTCTCTGTCCCCCTCTCTCTGTCTCCCTCTCTCCCTCACACTGTACCCCTCTCTCTGTCTCCCTCTGTCCCCTCTCTCTGTCACCGTCTCTCTATCCCCCCATCTCTCTGTCCCACCTTTCTCTGTTCCCTCTCTCTTTGTCCCCCTCTCTCTGTCCCCACCCTCTCTGTTGCCCCCTCTCTCTGACCCCTTCTCTCTCTGTCCTCCTCTGTCTCTGTCCCCCTCTCTCTGTCTCCTCTTTCTGCCCCCTTCTCTCTCTGTCCCCCCTTCTCTCTCTGTCCCCCCCTCTCTCTCTGACCCCCCCCCTCTCTCTGACCCCCTCTATCTCCCCCACTCTCTGTCCCCCTCTCTCTCTGCCCCCCCTTTCTCTGACCCCTTCTCTCTCTGTCCGCTCTCTCTCTGTCCCCCTCTATCTGTCCCCTCTCTCTCCCCCGCTCTCTGCCCCTCTCTGTTGCCGTCTCTCTGCCCCCGCTCTCTCTGCTCCCCCGACCTCTGTCTCTGTCCCCTTCTCTCTGTTCCTCTCTCTCTGTCCCCCTCACTCCTGTCCCCCTCACTCTGTCCCCTCTCTCTCTCTCCCCCGCTCTTTGACCCCCTCTCTGTCGCCCTCTCTCTCTGACACCCCGTCCCCCTCTCTCTGTCCCCCTCTCTCTATCCCCCTCTCACTGCCCCCTCTCTCTCTCTCCCGCTCTCTCTGCCCCCTCTCTGTCCCCCCACTCTCTGTCCCCCTCTCTCTGACCCCCTCTCTCTCCCCCACTCTGTACCCCTCTCTCTGTCCCCCTCTCTCTCTGCCCCCCTTTCTCTGACCCCTTCTCTCTCTGTCCGCCTCTCTCTGTCCCTCCTCTCTCTTTCCCCCCTCTCTCTCTGGCCCCCTCTCTCTCTGACCACCTCCCTGTCCCCCTCTCCCTGTCGCCCGCTCTCAGTCGCCCTCTCTCTGACCCCCACTCTCTCACACCCGCCGCTCCCTGTACCACCTCACTGTCCCCCTCTCTCGCTGTCGCCCCTCTCTCTGTCGCGGTCTCTCTGTCCCCCCCCTATCTCTCTGTTCTCCCTCTATCTGTCCCTCCTCTCTCTGTCCCCTCTCTCTCTGTCCCCCGCTCTCTGTCCCCCTCTATCTGACCCGCTCTCTCTCTGTCCCCCTCTCTCTGTCCCCTCTCTCTCTCCCCCGCTCTCTGACCCCCTCTCTGTTGCCCTCTCTCTGCCCCCACTCTCTCTGCCCCGCCGACCCCTCTCTCTGTCCCCCTCTCTCTCTGTCCCTCTCTCTCTCTGTCTCCCTCTCTCTGCCCCCTCTCTCTGTCACCGTCTCTCTATCCCCCTCTCTCTGTTCCCCCTTTCTCTGTCCCCCCTCTCTCTGTTCCCCCCCTCTTCCCCCCTCTCTCTCTGCCCCTCTCTCTCTCTGTCCCCCTCTCACTCTGTCCCCCTCTCTCTCTGCTCCTCTCTCTCTGATCCCCGCTCTCTATCTGCCCCTCTGTCTCTCTCGGTACCCTCTCTTTCTGTCCCCCCCTCTCTCTGTACCCTCTCTCTCTCTGTCCCCTCTCTCTCTGTCTCCCTCTCTCTCTGTCTCCCTCTCTCTGTCTACCTCTCTCTCTGTCTCCCCCACTCTGTCCCCCTCTCTCTGTCGCCCCGTTTCTCTGTCCCCCTCACTCTCTGTCCCCCTCTCTCTATCCCCCTCTATCTACCTCACTCTCTGTCCTCCACTCTCTGTCCCCCTCTGTCTGTCGCCCTCTCTCTGACCCCCTCTCTCTCCCAACCGCCTCTCTCTCTCCCCCGCTCTCTGCCCCCTCTCTCTGTCACCCTCTTTCTGTCCCCCTCCTTCTGACCCTGTCTCTCTCCCACCTGCCTCTCCCCCTGCCCCGCTCTCTGCCCCCTCTCTCTGTCGCCCACTCTCTGTCCCCCTCTGTCTCCTACCCGCCTCTCTCTATTCCCCCTCTTTGTCCCCCTCTCTCTCTGAACCCCTCTCTCTGTTCCCTCTCTCTCTGACCCCCTCTCTCTCCCACCCGCCTTTCTCTCTGTCCCCCTCTCTCTGTTCCCCTCTCTCTGTTCCCCTTTCTCTCAGGCCCCCTCTGTGTCACCCTCTCTCTGCCCCCTTCTCTCTGCTCCCCTCTCTGTCCCCCTCTCTCTCTGTCCCCCTCTCTCTCTCTCTGTCCCCCACTCTCTCCATCCCCCCACTCTCTGTCCCCCTCTCTCCCTCCACTCTGTACCCCTCTCTGTCCCCCACTCTCTATCCCCTCTCTCTGTCCCGTCTATCTCCCCTCTCTCTGTCCTCCTCTCTCTGTCCCCCTCTCTCTGTCCCCTATCTCTCTCCCCCGCTCTCTGACCCCCTCTCTGTTACCCTCTCTCTGCCCCCTTCTCTCTGCCCCCCTCTCTGTCCCCCTCTCTCTCTGTCCCCCACTCTCTCCATCCCCACACTCTCTGTCCCCCTCTCTCTGACCCCCTCTCTCCCCCCCACTCTGTACCCCTCTCTGTCCCCCACTCTCTGTCCCCCTCTCTCTGTACCCTCTCTCTCCCCCTCTCTCTGTCCCCCTCTCTCTGACCCCTCTATCTCCCCCACACTCTGCCCCTCTCTCTGTCGTCTCTTTCTGCCCCTCTCTCTCTGCCCCCCTCTCTCTCTGACCCCCTCTATCTCCCCTACTCTCTGACCCCACTCTCTCCCACCCACCTCTCTCTGTACCCCCCACTGTCCCCCTCTCTCTCTGTCACCCCTCTCTTTCTGTCCCCCTCTCTCACTGTCCCCTCTCTCTCTGCCCCCCCCTCTCTCTGTCCCCCTCTCTCTGCCCCCTCTGTCCCCCTCTCTCTGTCCCCTCTCTCTCTCCCCCCACTGTCTGACCCCCTCTCTGTCGCCCTCTCTCTGCCCCTTGTCTCTGTCCCCCTCTCTCCTTCCCACTCTGTACCCCCTCTTTGTCCCCCTCTTTCTTTGTACCCCTCTCTCTGTTCCCTCTCTCTCTGACCCCCTCTCTCTCCCACCCGCCTCTCTCTCTGTCCGCCTCTCTCTCTGTCCCCCTCTCTCTGTCCCCCTCTCTCTGTTCCCCTTTATCTCTGGCCCCCTCTGTGTCACCCTCTCTCTGCCCCCTTCTCTATGCCCCCCGCTCTGTCCCCCTCTCTCTCTGTCCCCCACTCTCTATCCCCTCTCTCTGTCCCGTCTATCTCCCCCTCTCTCTGTCCTCCTCTCTCTGTCCCCCTCTCTCTGTCCCCTATCTCTCTCCCCCGCTCTCTGACCCCCTCTCTGTTACCCTCTCTCTGCCCCCTCTCTGTCCCCCTCTCTCTCTGTCCCCCACTCTCTCCATGCCCACACTCTCTGTCCCCCTCTCTCTGACCCCCTCTCCCCCCCCGTACCCTTCTCTGTCCCCCACTCTCTGTCCCCCTCTCTCTGTCCCCCTCTCTCTGTCCCCTCTATCTCCCCCCTCTCTGTCCCCCTCTCTCTGTCCCCCTCTCTCTGTCCCCTCTATCTCCCCCCTCTCTGTCCCCCTCTCTCTGCCCCCCTCTATCTCCCCCACTCTCTGACCCCCACTCTCTCCCACCCACCTCTCTCTGTACTCCCTCACTGTCCCCCTCTCTCTCTGTCACCCCTCTCTTTCTGTCCCCCTCTCTCACTGTCCCCCCCGTCCCCCTCTGTCTCTGTCCCCTTCTCTCTCTGCCCTCTCTCTCTTTCCCCCTCTCTCTGTCCCGTCTATCTCTCCCCCACTCTCTGCCCCCCTCTGTCGCCCTCTCCCTGCTCCCTCTCTCTTTGTCCCCCCTCTCTCTCTATCCCCCACTCTCTCCATCCCCCACTCTCTGTCCCCCTCTCTCTGACCCCCCTCTCTCCCCCTCACTCTGTACCCCTCTCTCTGTCCCCCTCTATATCCCCCTCTCTCTGTGCTCCTCTCTCTGTCGCCCTCTCTCTGCCCCTTCACCCTCCCACCCGCCTTTCTCTTTCCCCCCTCTCACTGTCCCCCTCTCTCTCTGTCCCCCTCTCTCTGTCCCCCTCTCTCTCTGTCCCCCTCAATCTTCCCCACACTCTGCCCCCTTCTCTCTCTGCCCTCCTCTCTCTCTGTCCCCCTCTCTCTGTCCCCCTCTGTCTGTCCCCCTCTCTCTCTGTCCCCCTCAATCTTCCCCACACTCTGCCCCCTTCTCTCTCTGCCCTCCTCTCTCTCTGTCCCCCTCTCTCTCTGTACCCCTCTCACTGTCCCACTCTCTCTGTCGCCATCTCTCTGTCCCCCTCTCTCTCTGTCCCCCTCTCTCTCTGTCCCCCTCTCTCTCTGATCCCCCCTCCCTCTCTGTCCCCCTCTCTCTCTGTCTCCTCCTCTCTCTGTCCCCTTCTCTCTGACCCCTCTCTCACTATATCCTCCCCTATTTCTCTCTCTCCCTCCCTCACGTTATCTCTCCCTTCCCTCTCTCTCTCCCTCTGTCTCTCCCTGCTCCTTTGCTCTCTCTCCATCTTCTCCCACTCTCGATGGCCCTACCTTGGTCTCTCTCTCTCCCCGTTTCTCTCTGACTCAATCTCTCTCCCTCCTGTCCTGCCCTTCCTCTCTCTCTGACACACTCTGTCTCCCTGGTCCTTCCCTCTCCCTCGAACCCAGAGACTGGGTGTTGGTGGTGAGGTTGCGGGTGGGGGGGTGGGGGTGAGAGGATTGAGAGATGTGGGAAGTGGGGAAATTGGGGTAGAGACGGAATTGCGGGAGGGAGACAGAGACGGCAGGAGAGAGAGAGTGAGGGTGAGGGGGGGAGAGAAGAATGGAGGCAGGTGGAGAAACTCATGTTGGGGGTGTGAAGAGAGAGAGAGGGAGAGTGAGGCAGAAAGAATAGTGGAGGCAGGTGGAGAATCCGGGGTTGGGGGCGGTGTCTGAGAGGGGACCAGAGAGAGTGAAAGGGAGAGGTGGTGAGAGAGACTGAGTGCAGAAAGAGAGAGAGAGGGAGAGAATTGAGGAGGAAGAGTCGGGGAGAGGAAATGGGGAGGCCAGGTTGGAGTAGGGGGGTGTCAGAGGGAGTTAAACCCATTTCCTGAGCTCAGGGCCCGGTGCCCTCCCCTTCCCTGAGGACCAGGACTTGGGGCTGAGTCTGTCTCTCTCCAGCTCAGCTTCTCCAACACAAAGACACACAACAACATCGGTCACTCTGCTGCTCGGCACGCTTTAATCAACATTTTTATTGGTTACAAATGGAAGTGATGGATACAGTCAGTGGGATGGTGCCTTTTCTCACCGGCCCCTGAGTTGTGAGAAACATTGAAATGTTTCCCTGTAACCCCCCTGTGGGATAAGGATGGACAAACCAGTGCTACCCTCAGTCTGTTACCATAGCGACAGGTTGCCCCATCGCTGAAACACTGAACTGAAATGAGAAAATCCCGGATGGTGTGATTAATGAGGGAATTTGATGGATGGATGGATCTGGGTGAAGGGAAATTTCAGCACATTCTTCAGCTGCTGCCTGAACTTAGTCTGGGTCACGGCATAAATCGCGGTGTTTGTGCAGCAACTGAGGAGCTGCAGCATGAAGCCCAATTCCCGCATAAAGGGATGGAGATACAGTGGAGTATCCACAATAAACCACATCCGGTACCATATAGAATACACCATTAACGTTGACCATAACAGAATGAAATTGGCCGAGATCACAAACAGTAAAATGATGGATTTTTTTCGGTTTCTCATTTCAGTGTCAGACTGAGCGTCCCCATTGGTGTGAGCGCGGAGTCTCCTGCGGGCTCTGCTGGTCACTACAATGTGTCTGACAGTGAGAACATTGAGCAGGAGAATCAGGAGAAATGGGACACCCGGGGTTAGAATGTGGTGGAGGAACTCGATTGTGACCCAGACACTGGAGGATAGAACAGCGTCTGTTACATCACAAAACCAGGGCTCGTTCCCCAGCCAATACCGAGCCGTGAGCATAAAATACCAGGAAATGTTCTTTAAACAGCTCAGCACAGTCACTGCTCCCAGAACCACAGCCGCCGTCTTCTCACTGCAATATTTACTTTTCAGCTTCTGGCAACAAATGGCCACAAACCGATCAAAGGTGAAGGTGACGGTGAACCAGACAGAGCAGTCAGTGGCTGCATAAAGCAGGACGGCGTGGATATTACACACGGGGACGGAGTACAGGAAATAAAACTGTTCCCGATAAACAATGGGAATGTGTCTCAGGATCAGGTCGAGGATAATGACCAGGAGATCCGCCGCTGCCATGGCCCCCAGGTAACGTCTGACACATGGAGACAATCCACAATCTTTATAAAGCAGGACGTAGATGGTCACTACGTTAACTGTGAGGAAGGAAAACAAACCCATTATCCATCAGCCTGGAGGCAAAGGGACCCGTTTGATCGGGGACCCAGTGAGATTTCCAAATGTGTCCCTGTATTCAGGGATTTATTAAAATAATTGGAGCTGGAATAACAAATCGGAAGATCAGAATTACTGACAAAAATGGCACTTATAGAATGTCAGGGACAGAACGTTCCGGGGAATGTCAGTTATAGAATGTCGGGGACAGAACGTTCCAGGGAATGTCAGTTATAGAATGTCGGGGACAGAACGTTCCGGGGAATGTCAGTTATAGAATATCTGGGACAGAACGTTCCGGGGAATGTCAGTTATAGAATGTCAGGGACAGAACGTTCCGGGGAATGTCAGTTATAGAATGTCAGGGACAGAACGTTCCGGGGAATGTCAGTTATAGAATGTCAGGGACAGAACGTTCCGGGGAATGTCAGTTATAGAATGTCGGGGACAGAACGTTCAGGGGAGTGTCAGTTATAGAATGTCGGGGACAGAACGTTCAGGGGAGTGTCAGTTATAGAATGTCGGGGACAGAACGTTCCGGGGAATGTCAGTTATAGAATGTCGGGGACAGAACGTTCCGGGGAATGTCAGTTATAGAATGTCGGGGACAGAACGTTCAGGGGAGTGTCAGTTATAGAATGTCGGGGACAGAACGTTCAGGGGAGTGTCAGTTATAGAATGTCGGGGACAGAACGTTCCGGGGAATGTCAGTTATAGAATGTCGGGGAGAGAACATTCCGGGGAATGTCAGTTATAGAATGTCGGGGACAGAACGTTCCGGGGAATGTCAGTTATAGAATGTCAGGGACAGAATGTTCTGGGGAATGTCAGTTATAGAATGTCGGGGACAGAACGTTCCGGGGAATGTCAGTTATAGAATGTCGGGGACAGAACGTTCAGGGGAGTGTCAGTTATAGAATGTCGGGGACAGAACGTTCCGGGGAATGTCAGTTATAGAATGTCGGGGACAGAACGTTCCGGGGAATGTCAGTTATAGAATGTCGGGGACAGAACGTTCCGGGGAATGTCAGTTATAGAATATCTGGGACAGAACGTTCCGGGGAATGTCAGTTATAGAATGTCGGGGACAGAACGTTCCGGGGAATGTCAGTTATAGAATGTCAGGGACAGAACGTTCCGGGGAATGTCAGTTATAGAATGTCGGGGACAGAACGTTCCGGGGAATGTCAGTTATAGAATGTCGGGGACAGAACGTTCAGGGGAGTGTCAGTTATAGAATGTCGGGGACAGAACGTTCCGGGGAATGTCAGTTATAGAATGTCGGGGACAGAACGTTCCGGGGAATGTCAGTTATAAAATGTCAGGGACAGAACGTTCCGGGGAATGTCAGTTATAGAATGTCGGGGACAGAACGTTCCGGGGAATGTCAGTTATAGAATGTCGGGGACAGAACGTTCCGGGGAATGTCAGTTATAGAATGTCGGGGACAGAACGTTCCGGGGAATGTCAGTTATAAAATGTCAGGCACAGAACGTTCCGGGGAATGTCAGTTATAGAATGTCGGGGACAGAACGTTCCGGGGAATGTCAGTTATAGAATGTCAGGGACAGAACGTTCCGGGGAATGTCAGTTATAGAATGTCAGGGACAGAACGTTCCGGGGAATGTCAGTTATAGAATGTCGGGGACAGAACGTTCCGGGGAATGTCAGTTATAGAATGTCAGGGACGGAACGTTCCGGGGAATGTCAGTTATAGAATGTCGGGGACAGAACGTTCCGGGGAATGTCAGTTATAGAATGTCGGGGACAGAACGTTCCGGGGAGTTTCAGTTATAGAATGTCGGGGACAGAACGTTCCGGGGAATGTCAGTTATAGAATGTCAGGGACAGAACGTTCCGGGGAATGTCAGTTATAGAATGTCAGGGACAGAACGTTCCGGGGAATGTCAGTTATAGAATGTCAGGGACAGAATGTTCCGGGGAATGTCAGTTATAGAATGTCGGGAACAGAACGTTCTGGGGAATGTCAGTTATAGAATGTCGGGGACAGAACGTTCCGGGGAATGTCAGTTATAGAATGTCGGGGACAGAACGTTCCGGGGAATGTCAGTTATAGAATGTCGGGGACAGAACATTCCGGGGAATGTCAGTTATAGAATGTCGGGGACAGAACGTTCCGGGGAATGACAGTTATAAAATGTCAGGGACAGAACGTTCCGGGGAATGTCAGTTATAGAATGTCGGGGACAGAACGTTCCGGGGAATGTCAGTTATAGAATGTCGGGGACAGAACATTCCGGGGAATGTCAGTTATAAAATGTCAGGGACAGAACGTTCCGGGGAGTGTCAGTTATAGAATGTCGGGGACAGAACGTTCTGAGGAATGTCAGTTATAGAATGTCAGGGACAGAACGTTCCGGGGAATGTCAGTTATAGAATGTTGGGGACAGAACGTTCCGGGGAATGTCAGTTATAGAATGTTGGGGACAGAACGTTCCGGGGAATGACAGTTATAAAATGTCAGGGACAGAACGTTCCGGGGAATGTCAGTTATAGAATGTCGGGGACAGAACGTTCCGGGGAATGTCAGTTATAGAATGTCGGGGACAGAACATTCCGGGGAATGTCAGTTATAAAATGTCAGGGACAGAACGTTCCGGGGAATGTCAGTTATAAAATGTCAGGGACAGAACGTTCCGGGGAATGTCAGTTATAGAATGTCGGGGACAGAACGTTCCGGGGAATGTCAGTTATAGAATGTTGGGGACAGAACGTTCCGGGGAATGTCAGTTATAGAATGTTGGGGACAGAACGTTCCGGGGAGTGTCAGTTATAGAATGTCGGGGCAGAACGTTCCGGGGAATGTCAGTTATAGAATGTCGGGGACAGAACGTTCCGGGGAATGTCAGTTATAGAATGTCATGGACAGAACGTTCCGGGGAATGTCAGTTATAGAATGTCGGGGACAGAACGTTCCGAGGAATGTCAGTTATAGAATGTCGGGGACAGAACGTTCCGAGGAATGTCAGTTATAGAATGTCAGGGACAGAACGTTCCGGGGACTGTCAGTTATAGAATGTCGGGGACAGAACGTTCCGGGGAATGTCAGTTATAGAATGTCGGGGACAGAACGTTCCGGGGAATGTCAGTTATAAAATGTCAGGGACAGAACGTTCCGGGGAATGTCAGTTATAGAATGTCGGGGACAGAACGTTCCGGGGAATGTCAGTTATAGAATGTTGGGGACAGAACGTTCCGGGGAATGTCAGTTATAGAATGTTGGGGACAGAACGTTCCGGGGAATGTCAGTTATAGAATGTCGGGGACAGAACGTTCTGGGGAATGTCAGTTATAGAATGTCAGGGACAGAACGTTCCGGGGAGTGTCAGTTATAGAATGTCAGGGACAGAACGTTCCGGGGAATGTCAGTTATAGAATGTCGGGGACAGAACGTTCTGGGGAATGTCAGTTATACAATGTCAGGGACAGAACGTTCCGGGGAGTGTCAGTTATAGAATGTCAGGGACAGAACGTTCCGGGGAATGTCAGTTATAGAATGTCAGGGACAGAACGTTCCGGGGAATGTCAGTTATAGAATGTCGGGGACAGAACGTTCCGGGGAATGTCAGTTATGGAATGTCGGGGACAGAACGTTCCGGGGAATGTCAGTTATAGAATGTCATGGACAGAACGTTCCGGGGAATGTCAGTTATAGAATGTCAGGGACAGAACGTTCCGGGGAATGTCAGTTATAGAATGTCGGGGACAGAACGTTCCGGGGAATGTCAGTTATAGAATGTCGGGGACAGAACGTTCTGGGGAATGTCACTTATAGAATGTCAGGGACAGAACGTTCCGGGGAGTGTCAGTTATAGAATGTCAGGGACAGAACGTTCCGGGGAATGTCAGTTACAGAATGTCAGGGACAGAACGTTCTGGGGAATGTCAGTTATAGAATGTCAGGGACAGAACGTTCCGGGGAATGTCAGTTACAGAATGTCGGGGACAGAACGTTCCGGGGAATGTCAGTTACAGAATGTCAGGGACAGAACGTTCCGGGGAATGTCAGTTACAGAATGTCAGGGACAGAACGTTCCGGGGAATGTCAGTTATAGAATGTCGGGGACAGAACGTTCCGGGGAATGTCAGTTATAGAATGTTGGGGACAGAACGTTCCGGGGAATGTCAGTTATAGAATGTTGGGGACAGAACGTTCCGGGGAATGTCAGTTACAGAATGTTGGGGACAGAACGTTCTGGGGAATGTCAGTTATAGAATGTTGGGGACAGAACGTTCCGGGGAATGTCAGTTTTAGAATGTTGGGGACAGAACGTTCCGGGGAATGTCAGTTATAGAATGTCAGGGACAGAACGTTCCGGGGAATGTCAGTTATGGAATGTCGGGGACAGAACGTTCCGGGGAATGTCAGTTATAGAATGTCGGGGACAGAACGTTCCGGAGAATGTCAGTTATAGAATGTCGGGGACAGAACGTTCTGGGGAATGTCAGTTACAGAATGTCAGGGACAGAACGTTCCGGGGAATGTCAGTTATAGAATGTCAGGGACAGAACGTTCCGGGGAATGTCAGTTATAGAATGTCAGGGACAGAACGTTCCGGGGAATGTCAGTTATGGAATGTCGGGGACAGAACGTTCCGGGGAATGTCAGTTATAGAATGTCGGGGACAGAACGTTCCGAGGAATGTCAGTTATAGAATGTCAGGGACAGAACGTTCCGGGGAATGTCAGTTATAGAATGTCGGGGACAGAACGTTCTGGGGAATGTCAGTTACAGAATGTCAGGGACAGAACGTTCCGGGGAATGTCAGTTATAGAATGTCAGGGACAGAACGTTCCGGGGAATGTCAGTTATAGAATGTCGGGGACAGAACGTTCAGGGGAATGTCAGTTATAGAATGTCGGGGACAGAACGTTCCGGGGAGTGTCAGTTATAGAATGTCGGGGACAGAACGTTCTGGGGAATGTCAGTTACAGAATGTCAGGGACAGAACGTTCCGGGGAATGTCAGTTACAGAATGTCAGGGACAGAACGTTCCGGGGAATGTCAGTTATAGAATGTCAGGGACAGAACGTTCCGGGGAATGTCAGTTATAGAATGTCGGGGACAGAACGTTCTGGGGAATGTCAGTTATAGAATGTCGGGGACAGAACGTTCCGGGGAATGTCAGTTATAGAATGTTGGGGACAGAACGTTCCGGGGTATGTCAGATATAGAATGTCGGGGACAGAACGTTCCGGGGAATGTCAGTTATAGAATGCCGGGGACAGAACGTTCTGGGGAATGTCAGTTATAGAATGTCGGGGACAGAACATTCCGGGGAATGTCAGTTATAGAATGTCGGGGACAGAACGTTCCGGGGAATGTCAGTTATAGAATGTCGGGGACAGAACGTTCCGGGGAGTGTCAGTTATAGAATGTCGGGGACAGAACGTTCCGGGGAGTGTCAGTTATAGAATGTCAGGGACAGAACGTTCCGGGGAATGTCAGTTATAGAATGTCAGGGACAGAACGTTCCGGGGAATGTCAGTTATAGAATGTCGGGGACAGAACGTTCTGGGGAATGTCAGTTATAGAATGTCGGGGACAGAACGTTCCGGGGAATGTCAGTTATAGAATGCCGGGGACAGAACGTTCTGGGGAATGTCAGTTATAGAATGTCGGGGACAGAACGTTCCGGGGAATGTCAGTTATAGAATGCCGGGGACAGAACGTTCCGGGGAATGGCAGTTATAGAATGCCGGGGACAGAACGTTCCGGGGAGTGTCAGTTATAGAATGCCGGGGACAGAACGTTCTGGGGAATGTCAGTTATAGAATGCCGGGGACAGAACGTTCCGGGGAATGTCAGTTATAGAATGTTGGGGACAGAACGTTCCGGGGAGTGTCAGTTATAGAATGTCGGGGACAGAACGTTCCGGGGAGTGTCAGTTATAGAATGTCAGGGACAGAACGTTCCGGGGAATGTCAGTTATAGAATGTCAGGGACAGAACGTTCCGGGGAATGTCAGTTATAGAATGTCGGGGACAGAATGTTCTGGGGAATGTCAGTTATAGAATGTCAGGGACAGAACGTTCCGGGGAATGTCAGTTATAGAATGTCGGGGACAGAACGTTCCGGGGAATGTCAGTTATGGAATGTCGGGGACAGAACGTTCCGGGGAATGTCAGATATAGAATGTCGGGGACAGAACGTTCCGGGGTGTGTCAGTTATAGAATGTCGGGGACAGAACGTTCCGGGGAATGTCAGTTATAGAATGCCGGGGACAGAACGTTCTGGGGAATGTCAGTTATAAAATGTCAGGGACAGAACGTTCTGGGGAATGTCAGTTATAGAATGTCAGGGACAGAACGTTCCGGGGAATGTCAGTTATAGAATGTCGGGGACAGAACGTTCCGGGGAGTGTCAGTTATAGAATGTCGGGGACAGAACGTTCCGGGGAATGTCAGTTATAGAATGTCGGGGACAGAACGTTCCGGGGAGTGTCAGTTATAGAATGTCGGGGACAGAATGTTCTGGGGAATGTCAGTTATAGAATGTCAGGGACAGAACGTTGCGGAGATCTCCTTGACCTGTCCATCACCTTTCCCCCCCTACCCACCCCACCAACATGATGTACTGTGCCTGGGCACACTGTAACATTAATGGGGTGAGAGACGGAGGGTCCAATCACAGGAATGGGAACTAAAGGCATTGCCAGATCAGCTGAAATGGTTAGATATACCACATTCTCAATCCACCGCACAGAACCAGCCCAGACACCATACACCCAGAGGGGATATCTGTTCTCCGTGGAACACTGTGCAGACCAGGCCAGTGTCCTGCTCAGTACAAACCAGCATTCTGTCCAGATTCATCCATTCCACTGGTCAATACAATCCAGCAATCTGTCCAGAGTGGAGCACTGCACAGATCAGATCAGGGCATTGACCTATAATCTGTCCAGCGTGGTGAGAAGTGCAGACCACAGCAGTGCTCTGATCGATAACCCCGTAGTAGATATCTGTCCAACACGCGGAGCTGTGCAGACCACATCAGTGCATTATCTATAAAACTCAACCAGATAGTCTGACCACCACAGCGACCTGCGCAGTGATCACCCGGGAATTAATCTGTAACCCAGGAGCAGTTACCCTCCCAGCATGTAGGGCTGTGTACACCAAACCAGGGCATTCATCTGTAACCCAGGAACAGTTACACTCCCAGCATGTAGGGCTGTGTACCCCAAACCAGGGCATTGATCTGTAACCCAGGAACAGTTACACTCCCAGCATGTAGGGCTGTGTACCCCAAACCAGGGCATTGATCTGTAACCCAGGAACAGTTACCCTCCCAGCATGTAGGGCTGTTTACCCCACCCCAGTGCATTGATCTGTAAACCAGGAGCAGTTACCCTCCCAGCATGTAGGGCTGTGTACCCCAAACCAGGGCATTGATCTGTAACCCAGGAGCAGTTACCCTCCCAGCATGTAGGGCTGTGTACACCACCCCAGTGCATTGATCTGTAACCCAGGAGCAGTTACCCTCCCAGCATGTAGGGCTGTGTACACCACCCCAGTGCATTGATCTGTAACCCAGGAGCAGTTACCCTCCCAGCATGTAGGGCTGTGTACCCCACCCCAGTGCATTGATCTGTAACCCAGGAGCAGTTACCCTCCCAGCATGTAGGGCTGTGTACCCCTCCCCAGTGCATTGCTCAGTAACAGTGTGTTAGATCACTGCCCAGCCCGGGGAAACTTGCAGCCCGGGCTGGAAGTGACAGGATGTACAGCTCCCATCCATTTACAACTCCATCTCTCCATTGTGCCCTCACAAGGGGATGCTGTGGGTGTGAACATCCCTGTCACAGAGATACAGAGATGGAGGGGGAATCAGTTTAAACAATAACAAATGGGAGGGTTTTGGGAAATAGACAGAGAGGGGGACACTGAGAGACAGTGTTATGGAAGGATGTGTTCCCAGGTTTCAGAATGCAGAAATGAAAACATTTTAACAGCATCCTGTAACATAAGTGTTTCCAGGAATTGCAGGTGAACATGATATTGGTGGGAGTTCAGGTGATGCAGAGTTTTAGATGAGTATTTGTTCTGCAGCTTTGTATCTGGGTGTAGGGTCAACAGAGTCTTTGGCTCATTGAGCTAAATCTAACAATAATTTGTCTCAGTGCCATTTCCATTGACTGTGACGGAGGGATCATCTACACTAGGCCAAGCTAGTTTCCTGGTGTTATCTTATCGAACTCACCTCATTAACCACCCACTCCATGGTGTCCCTCTCATTCAATACCAGCCCGATTCTCCCACCCAATATGGCTGGAGGTACTCACCATCACCCGGGTGTCCCTGGATATTCCATGATCCATGACACTGGCACCATCTTTAAAAGGCCACTGACCACACGGTTGAGCTTTCTCTGTTAGGAGCTGCCCTGCACAGTTTACCCCGAGCACGGCACATAAGGGGTAATTATGCCACGGTTTGTCGACAGGAGCACGGAGGTCCTGGTGAATGGGCTAGTACAGAGGGGGACCATTCTCTTCCCAGAGTGGGCCACACCACCAGACCCACCGAGCATGGTCTGAGCTCACACCCAGCTCAGTGCAGTATCTGCGGTCTGAAGAAATGCCCAGCAATACAGGACAAACATCAATAACCTTCCCCGCTCTGTCAGGATAAGGGTCACGGTATTGTGTCTGCTCCCTCACACTCACTGTATATCTGTTACAGCACCAACCCCCGAACAAGGCTCATGGTCCATCACTCTCACTGCCGCATGCTGCACCTTCTCTCTCTCTCTCTGTCTCTCTCTCTGTCTCTCTCTCTCTCTCTCTCTCTCTCTCTTTCTGTTCTCTCTCTCCCTCCACATTACCCCCCCCCCCCCATTAATAACACTGCATGGACACAACACTGTGGACTGATTCCCTCCGGACATCTCACCATGACCATGTCCCCCACCTACACATCGTCACCACCACCTCCCAGGAAGGGAGCATGGAGACTCCCTCCTACACCTCCCCCTGTAAACAGCTCAGAAAGTGAAACTAATCTGTGATAGTTACTGCTCTCCCCACTTGACCTGACATCTTCAACAATCTGTGCTCATATACACCCAGGACTCTCTGTTCCTGCACCTCCTTTATAATGGCACAGCCTGTTTTCAACTGTCTTTCATTGTATTTCCTACCAAAGTGTATCACCTCACACTGCTCTGCACTGATCCCCATCTGCCTTAAACCTGAACACTACACCAACGTGTGACTGTCCTGTTAGAGTTCCACACTGTCCTCCATAGACTGCAGAGTTCTTCCAGGTTCGGTGCCATCTACAAACATTGAGATTGTTACAGCGTCACAGTCCCCATGTAACAACTGAAATCCAGCCCCACTCACACGAGTGTGAGCAAGTGAAATACTGATATATTCCTATGGACAAAGTCGAATAATGACATGCTGTCAATAGAGCAACAGAAGTCCTGACACACACCAGACGGAGCAAATGAAATATTGACAAACCACAGAGCAAGAGAAATGTGGATCGGTCCCACTTATTGATATTCATCAGGGTATAATGTGATGAAGTTGAAAGCGTGTACTGTACCTTTAAGCGAGGGTGAATTGTGTTCTGAACGGAGAGCTTACAAGCACGTGTGCTTTGAGAGGATGGCAGACCCAGACACAGTATATTGTTATAGAGCTGGAGTCGGGTAATAAGCAGTTAAGAGAAGGGGGGGGGGGGGGGGGGGGGTCCCAGAGTTGTGAATAGTTAATGTAAAATGTTCACTTTCAGAGTAAAAAAAAATGTTGTTTTTATTTAAACAGTGGGATTTGGTAGATCTGACACTCATATTTTAACAGTTTACGAGGCGAATTGAGCATTTCTTTATGTTTCATTTAAGTTACCAGATGAGCTTCACGTAGTGCCCTAACCATCCCTGTGTGTGTATCTGTGTGTCTCTGTGTGGGGCAGGTCTGGCTGTCTCTGTGGTGCTTAAAGTGATGCAATGCCACCCTCTGCTGGCCTCCCCACGCCACTGCACAGACTTTGGCAGAGGGTGAAAACCAACAGGGATTCATTCAGAGAGGGGGAGGGCGAGGGCAGCTGCTCACAGCACCATCCAAACTGATGTCTTATCCATGGACTGATCTAAATGTCCTTTAAACATTGTAACTGTCCCTGCTTTCACCACTTCCCCTGGAAGTTCATTCCACACACAAGCCAGCTTCTGTCTAAAATAATTACCTCTCATGACTTATGTAAATCTTTTTCCTCGCACCATAAAATATCCCTCAGTTTTGAATCCCCACCTTGAGGGAAAAGACATCAGCCCTTCAGCTTATCTGTACCCCTCATGATTTTATAAACCACTGTAAAGTTACCCCTTAATCTCATACTCCGCAGTGAAAAAAGTCCCGGCCTACCAGCCTCTCGTTATAGCTCACTCCCTCCATTCCCAGAAACAGCCAGGTTAATCTGTTCTCAACCCTCTCCATCTTAATTATATCAAGGTCAATAATATCAAAGTGAACAGTCAAGGTGTTTTCGAAGGGTACAGGGAGACCAAAGCTAGAGGACATAGGTTTAAGGTGAGAGGGGAAACATTTAAAAGTGACCTAAGGGGCAGCTTTTTCACCCAGAGGGTGGTGTGCCTATGGAATGAGCGGGCAGGATGACCAGACTGGACACAGTATTCCAGAAGAGGTCTCACCAATGTCCTGTACAACCACAACATGACGTCCCAATTCTGATACTTAAAGGTCTGACCAATGAAGACAAGTGTGTTAAACACCTCCTTAACCACACTCTCTGTATGAGATGCACATTTTAAAGAATTATACCTGACGGCCTAGTTCTCTGTCCTACAACACTGCCAAAGGTCCTGCTTTTAATTGTATAGGTCCTGCTCTTGTTTGATTTACCAAATCCAATAATTCGCATTAATCCAAACTAAACTCCATCTGCCACCCCTCAGTCCTGTGTGTGATATTATTGCCCCCTCACCCTCCCCCTTCAGTTTTAAAATGCCCATCCCCCTCTCCAGGAGGCCTGCACACTCCGGCCTTGATTTTCACAAAGACCCCGAGCTTGGGTTGCCTTGTGTGGAGAGGGGGAGGTGGGACAGATTGAAGACACAGTCAGTGAGGAGAGGCTGGACAGTAATAACCGGCCTGGTATCATTTCATTGTTTTAGGAAGAAGGCAGTCGCACGTTAGAGTTGGTTAAGAGTGATCGGTGTTTTGGGACCAGAAATTAAGCTCTTCCTTCGTCTCTGCTGTTCAGTAATAAATATCTATTTGAGACCCTTCATTGGGCAGAGTCTGTCTGCAGTATTTCTTTCCCTAATATTGCAGACTACAGATAATAACGATTAAAGATGGTCATAGTTAATTTCGATGGCACAGCACATACACTCAACATCCTACAGTTGAGACAAATATCTTGCATTTGATTAATAATACAAATTGTTTTATGTAATTCAGTAATTGTAACCTGATTGTAATACATCCACACCGAGCTGAAAGTGGGCTCTAAAATATGACTCAAAATCTGGGTATGGTAGTGTGCTGGGTAGTGTCCCTGCCTCTGAGCCAGATCTCTGGATTTGATTCCAATTCCTGAACTTATGTGGTAGTGCTCCAAGCTCTGGACTAGAAGGACTGGATCCAAGTCCTGCCTGTTGCAGAGGTATGTCCCAGCATGTTAGAACAGGCTGATGAACAAACACACAGGAGAATAATGTTACAGCTTTATGGGTATTGCCGAGTGATGCTAGTGTCCCTACCTCCGGGCACAAAGGTCTAGGTGCAAATCCCACAGAAGTGTCTCAGGATACATCTGAACAAACTGATTAAAATGGATTTAGAATTGTGACCTGATGGAGAAGGAAGAGGTGTCAGTATTGCATTTCAGCATTTAGGCCCAGGATGACTGAAAGTACAGCCATTCATGTTGATTGGGGCCATATTTCGCAGCAGTAACGGTTTATAAAATCAGAACGGGCATGGATAGGGTGAGTAGTCAGGGGTTTTCCCGAGGTTAGGGGCGTCCAATATTAGAGGACATTGGTGGAAAGTGAGAGGGGAAAGGTTTTGATGAGGCCTAAAGGGCACCTTTTCACACAGAGGGTGGTGTGTGTATGGAATGAGCTGTCAGAGGACGTGGTGGAGGCTGGTACAACTACAGCATCTGGGTACTGAGAGACCTGGCGAGCTTTTCCAGCAATTTCTCTATTTGTTTAAAAAATGCGTTCATTTTAACACAGGTATTCTGAATAAATTAAACATTTTATTTTTTTTAATAACGCAGGGACATGTAAACATATTTCAAAATGACCGAGACCATTTTCTGCTAAGGGTATGGCTCTGTGTATGTATGACAGCAGCAATGGTGCACCGACATGGAACAGGGAATGTGATGGGGACATAGTTTGGACAATATACAAGGAAAGCTCACATGGTACAGTTTGGGAGAGGATGACATTCCTGTGTGATTCAGCTCAGAGAGGGAGACAATGTAATCTGCCTGAGAAGGAACGGCCTCTTGCACTCTCACTCCTTCATTTTTCCTCATCACAGCAATGTGTGTGAGCTAAAAACAAACTCTAAAGTCATCGTTACCATTCTTATTGGAATATAATCCCTACAGTGTGGAAACAGGCCTTTTGGGCCAACAAGTCCATATCCACCTTCCCAATCCATTTCCCTATATTTACCTCTGACGAATGAGCGTAATCTAGATATCCCTGAACACTACAGATAATTTAGCATGACCAATCCACCGAACCTACACAGTTTGAGCTGTGGTAGGAAACTGGATCACCCATTAGAAGCTCACACAGACAAGGGGCGAATGTGCTAACTCCACATAGACAGTCACCCAAGGCTGGAATCGAACCCAATTCCCTGGTGCTGTGAGGCAGCAGTGCTAACCACCATGCTACCCTTTGGGTGATCCCTAACCAGAATTCACTGGAATCTCCTCACTGCCTAAAGCAAAGGGAATTCAGCAAAATCCAACTCTCCCAGGATGTTGGTGAGGCTACTTTAAGAATACTGCGTACAACTCGGTTGTCTGCAGAAAAGATTTATACAGATGTCCCAGGACTGGAGGTTTGAGCTTCGGGGACAGGTTGATTAGGTAGAGGTGTTTCCCCTGGAGTGTAAGAGGCTGAGGGGTGACATTATAGAGGTGTACAAAATCATCAGGGACATCGATTTTCTGAATAGCCACGTTCTGATCCCAATATAGGGGAGTCCAGAACAAGAGAGCATAGGTTGAAGGCGAGAGGGCGAATGATTTAGAAAGGACCTGAAGATAAATGTTTCACAGAGAGTGTTGTGTGTACAGAAATTGCTGTCAGAGGAGGTGGTCACATTGGGTACAACCACAGGAAGGATATTGGCCAAATGCTGGCAAATGGGACTAAATCAGATTTGATATCTGATCGGAGTGAACAGATGGACTAACGCGTCTGTTTCCGTTCTGCAGGACTCTCTGATTCTATAAGAGGGATGGCGAAAAATTCTTAAAGGATCTTTCAAGTGGGAAATCTCTTCACTGGAAGTTTTTATTGTGCCTCGATGTTCACATGGACTGAAAACTGCGTTAGTTAAATATTTGACAGGGAAGTGAGTCACGGATAATGGGGTACAGTCAGGAAAGTGGGGCTGAGACCCCAACCTGATCAGCCACAATCTTACTGCCTGGTGGAGAAGGATCAAAGTGTCTAATGGCCCACTCCTGCTCCTCAGTCCCATGTACCTGTGTTCCATTCAGCCCCTCATACCTGCTAGACAGGAGCGGTTCGAGGCTACTTATATCTATAACCTGATGCACAGAAACAGAGGAGACCATTCAGCCCTTCAAGACAGTCCCACACGCTTTGAGGTGATTTGGGAAATGTAATTGGAAAACCCAGGCTGGGTATGAAAGAGGCCGCTCATCTCGCTTTACAAAATGTCCCCTCTCTGCAACTTGTGCTTCATTTGTTGGTCATATTGTAGACCCAAATTCACTGAGAATATAGACAACTTACCTCACACACAGATGACTCACAAAATCCTCTGGTCTCCCTGGCTGCAATATTCAGTAATTGCACATTCATGAAAATAACACCCACTAACTTTCCAATAACAGAATGTGAGTACATTAGAAACAGGGGCAGGTCGATCACTCCCCAAGCCTGCCTTGTCCTTCCCTAAGATCATGGCTGATATGCTCTTGGTCTCAAATCCTCTTCCATTCACAATTCTTCATAGCCCTCAATTCTCTGACAGGTCAATATCCATCGACCTTGTCTTGAAATACTTTCAGTCATCTAGCTCCCCGAACAGTGTTGAGAACAGAAATCCTGACATTCAATACCACCTGTTTGAAGAAAGCACTCGCTGCTCCGATATCATGGCTTCTTGATATGAACAAAAGAGGCTGACACAAGGGTTCAGGTAAAAATGACTGGCCCTGATATCAAGGCAGTGGTTAACTTCTGAAGCATCAAGGAACTTAACAAAACTGGACTTACTGGGAATCAGAGTAAACTCTCCAGTGTTTGGGGTCAAACATGGCACAAAGGAAGATGTTTATCATCTCAGTCATGTGGTCAGCTCTGTGGGAGATCCTCAGGGTAGCTTCCTCTTCACAAACATCTTCAGCTTCTTCATCAATGTCTCCCCGCCACTACCCTCCCCACCATAAGATCAGAATGTGGGGATGGTCACTGAAGATTCCACAATGTTCAGAGCGTTTTTCCCTCGTCAGCTCCTGAACTGGTCTCTGTCCATGTGCAGCAAGACCCAGACACCACTCAGGTTTGTTCCGGTAAAGTGTCTGTAACATTCATGTAACAGCACTGCCTGACACTGCACATTGCCACAGTAAAACAAGAGTTCATTCAGCAGCTCACTCTGGTTTCCCAGGAATATGAGGAAGTCATTCAGACCATTGACAGTATTGGAGAAGAACAGGGACAGCCCATTCAGTGCCTCCCGCATATAACTCAGGAAGAGAAGGAGTCTAGTGTGATGGACCACGCCAGAGCCCCTCAAAAATATTTGAGGGCGGTAACCTAGACTCTAATATTTCCATATTTTAAATGAAATGTAAACTGTGTCCCAGTTGCAATGTGACTGGTCAAACTACTCGTTGTGAAGCAAAACATCATTTATTTAAACACGGAAGATCAAATGAAACCAAGGAAAGGGAAATTTAGAATAACTTAATTCTATTGGCCAAGTTAACAGAATAATAGATCGTGGAGCTATTACTAATGAACTGTTCCAATACAGGAAAATCGCGTAACCACAGCCCTTGGCAAAAAGGAATATTCAGACACAGAATGTCACAAATATTTCTCCAATCCAGGAATTAAAAACAGCAGCAAGAGAAAATTAAGAGAGTGTAGCAGCCAGGAGATAGTCACTGAAGCTTCCAACTCAGTGGAGACCCCAATAGTTTCTGTTATTACTGAGAAAACAAAACCCAGAGATCCTAATCTGTGAGAGCTGACCACACCCATTCAGTCTTTATTAAAATAAACACAAGGCTTCCCTAGCTGTTTACCCAAGTGGTCTTAACTAGCCAGCTTGGTAACGATCATTCAATCTCTCTCTTAAAAGAAACCAGGACAAAATAACCTCTTAAAGCTACAACATCATCACACTTGTCAGCACATCGAGCTGTCAAACAGGAACCAGGGGTAACCCAATCAGGCTCTTGGCCCTGTCCAAACAGACGATGAAGAAGCCATTCAATCCCTTGAGTCACTTACACAGGAACAGCAGGAGGCCATTCCCACCTCAATGCACTTACACGGGGACAGAATGAGATAATTGATGCTGATCCTGATGAATGGCTTATGCCCAAAACGTCGACTCTCCTGCTATGCCTTTCCAGCAAACCACTGTCTCCTCTGATCTCCAGCACCTACAGTCCTCACTATCTCCTAATGATGCTCTAGTATGATGACCAAGTGGAGCAGAGGCTGCACAGACAGATTGCTCCACGTTGTTCCTCGTGACGCCATCGCTCATGATACGCACTTAACGTGGTTTTCTAGTGGTGAGGAGGGAAGACATATGTCTTGTGTGAAGTATCAGAAAGGCATCTTTCATCTCCGAGAAGACAGCCTGGTGTTCTCTATGTAGGGCGGATGCTGGTGGGAATGGCTACCTGTTTCAGATGGAATGTATTGTGGCTGCTGTTAGGGATTGTGAACAACATGGCGTTCAGTACAGGTTCACACACCGACTGCACAATAACGTGGGGAGAGTTAATTAAGACATATAAACTATTAGGAAAGTCACATTAGACTGATTAATGGACTCTCTAAGTTCAAATAATGATGGTATTACTCATGTTGATCTTGTCTAGTGCACGTCCTGTTCAGTGTAACCTGAACGCCTTCTTCTGTCCAAGCCTATTTCCACCGTACGATCTGCCAGTTCATCCTTACTATGACCTGCCTCCACTGCTCATAAATAAAGTGTTTCCCTGTACTGAGGTACACGTGACAATAAATCAAACCAATCAATCCTGGGTAAAGTATGGAATTTCTCACCCTATCAATGTCTCTTTTGGAAATAAGTGATCACTGCCACTCCTCGTGTTTCAGCATCACCATTTCTTCGTCTCTCACAGTTCTACTGATTAAACACTCAGCTTCTTCACTCTATCCTCATATTACCATCACCCGTATCTTTGGTAAGGCGATAATTTCTTACAAAGGAGATCAAATCTGCACAGAGTGCCCCAAATGATCTCTCAGCAAGGCTGTACAACAGCAGGAAGATGGCTTTGCTTATGTATTCGAATCATTTTACAATGAAGGACAGCATACCATTATCTGTACCCATAACTTACACAGGGTTTGATTCGGAGCAGTCAGCATAGACTTGTGAGTGGGAGATCCTGCTTCCCAAATTTGTTAGAGTTCTTTGATAAAGTGACCATGAAAGTTGACGAAGGCAGAGCAGCAGCCATAGTCTCTATGGATTTCAGTAAGACCTTTGATAAGGTCCCACACGTCAGGCTGTTCAGGAAGGTGACATCACATGGAATGCTGGGGGAACTGGCCAATTGGATACACAGTTGGCTTGTTGATAGGAAGCAGAGGGTTTAGTGGAAGGATGCTTGTCAGACTGGAGTCTGGGTCCATTGCTGTTTGTTATCTATGACTTGGTTGAGAATATACAAGATATGATTAGTAAGTTTGCAGATGACATTAAAGTGAGTGGGAGCATGTTCAATGTGGAAAATTATCTGAAATTGCAGCAGGACCGTAATCAGGTGGGGAGGTAGGCCCAGAAATTACAAATGGTATTGAATATAGAAGTGTGAGGTCTTCCATTATGGAAAATCAAATCAAGGTAAGAGTTTCACAGTGACTGAGAGGGCCTTAAGGGTTGTAGTGGGCAGAGAGACCTTGGTGTTCAGGTGCACTGTTCTCTCAGAGTGGAGTCCCATGTAGAGAGGGCAGTGAAGAAGGCTGTTAGCACACTGGCCTTCATCAGGCAGGATATTGAGTATAGAGTTGGGAATTTATGTTGCAGTTACGCAGGACTTTGGTAAGGCTGCACTTGGAGTATTGTGTTCAGTTTTGTCACCTTGTTATAGGGAGGATGTTATTAAACTAGAAAGAGTGCAGAAGAAATTCACAAAGACGTTGCCAGGACCCGATGTTCTGAGTTATAGGGAGATGTTGGACAAGCTAGGACATCTTCCTTAGCGTGTAGGAGAATGAGGATGTCCTAACAGAGCTATATAAGATCACGAGGGATATGAATAGGGTCAATGCTCTCAGTCTTCTTCCAAGGTGTAGAGAATCGAGGACTGGATGGGATCAGTTTAAGGTTAAAGTGGAAGGAATAAAAGGGAACCTGGGGGGTCACTTCTTTACCCAGAGATGGTACGTGGTTGAGCTGCCAGCAGATGGGGCTGAGGGGGTACATTAACAATATTTCAAAAGCATTTGTATAAATACGTGGATAGGAAAGGACTGGAAGGATATAGGCCAACTGCAGGGAAATGTGGTGAGCGTGGGTGGACATTTACAAAGTAGAGTTGAACCACTCTGTTAATTAAAGCCAAACACCCAGAAAAGCTCGTAATCTTTTAAAATATAAGAAACACAGATTTTCTACATTCCAGTACTAAAACAAAAAATAACAAGCTAATTTCTTATCTTTAATAGTGAATACTAAACAACAACTATTCACAAATACACGCCCCTCTTTTCTTAGCTACTTAATATCTGACTCCAACTCTGTAAACATATGCTGTTCCAACAACCCACATATTAAACATTACAATCTCAAGACCACATAGAATCCATCTTCTCCGCTGTGTTCACTCTTCCAGCTGCTGATCTCCCTGGGTCATTTTTTAAATATATTGCAAGTAGCTTTTAAATGGACATGTATATTTGATAGAAAGTGTTTGAGATGGCCAGTTAACACTCCTGCTCTACAGCAGTTACACTGCTGTTGGATGGCAGTGGCTCTCCCCTCTAGTGTTCAAAATGCTGGGATTATATATTCCCATGATACAATAATTCTCATAATTTGATTGCTTTCCAGGTGTCCAAACAATAATATTCAAATTCCGTTGGCTTCTGGTATCCTGAGCGTTATTTAAACTATTTGGTTTTATTTGAATTGTTGTCAAAACAGAAACCAAAACTCAGGTATCCATTTCCCAGCTAATGGTGACATGTGGAACAGAGTGACCTTTAGCTGGCATCTGTGGCTGTACTTTCTATTCAGCCAAACCCGTTCTGTCAGAAAGTGCTTTCGGCTTCATAACACCCCCCCGCTTCAGAAAAAAAACATAAACCAGCAGAATGAAAAAATGCTTTCATTTGTTTTCCTCTAATTCTTAATCCCATTATTATTATGAATTCCAAAAGTATTAATCTCAGCCATACCATACATATTAATTCTGCACACATATATAACACTGCAATAAGTCAAATCTTATCAAAACTTTTTCCTTTAAATCTGGGATAACACATCTGCTATCTCATTTTAGGACCCACTGCATGTACGTTTTGTAAGGTTAAAGTAGGTACATAAGACTCCAATGAAATAGTCACATATTCTGTTCTTTAAACATTAAAAAAAAATGCGAGAGGGTTGTCGTTGTCCACAACCATCTCTGACAATTTGTTTGTCATATAAACATTAACATATTGAGGTAAAAACAATGACTGCAGATGCTGGAAACCAGATTCTGGATTAGTGGTGCTGGAAGAGCACAGCAATTCAGGCAGCATCCGAGGACAGGCAAAATCCTCGGACTGCCTGAATTGCTGTGCTCTTCCAGCACCACTAATCCAAACATCAAAATATTGTCAGTCCCGTGCGAAACTTAATCATTCTTTTACAATAAGGGAGATTTTGTATTTTTCTTCTGGTGGATATTGTTTTTTTCGACAAGTAGCTAATTGGCCATTCAATGCCAACATCATCTTGCTGTATCAATACTTCTCCGACACCTATACCCCTAGCATCAAATACAATTTTCATTTTTTTCAAAATATTTGGTGCAGCTAAAACTGGTGCGATGATTAATCCGGCTTTAAAATTCTCTAATGCCTCCTGGCATTGTTCTGTCCACCACAATTCTGTGTTCTTCTTTAATAAATCCATCAGGGGTGCCAATATGCTGCTGAAGTTTGCAACAAACTTCCGATAGAATCCACTCAGTTCCAAAAATCGAAGCACCTCTTTCTTCGAGGATGGTCGTGGAAATTCCTCAAAGCCGTTCGTATTTGTGTTCCGTGGGGTCAACCTTCCATGTCCAATGTAATGTCCTAAGAACATCACTTCTACCTTCGCGAATTCTGTTTTCTTTACGTTTATTACCAAGTTTGCTTCTTGCAATCATTCAACATGCTCTGCCAAATATAACACGTGAGCTTTCACTCACTTGCTAAAGATCACTACATCATACAGATAAACTGCACAATTTATTCAGCTGGCCACAACTCTGTTCCGGAGTATTCAATGTTTCTGGAGCATTATTCATTCACATGACAGTTTCTAGCAATTTTGTCATATCCAGTACCTTTACCAGATAGTTTAACTGACTCAACACTTTTTTTAAGTTGAAAGGGGCCACTAAACCTGGCTTTGAAGGGATTTCCTACCACTGCTGGCAATACTAATGTGTCATCCCACGGGAAATCGTCAAAGTTTCAGCTTTTTTATCTGTCACCTGCTTCATTCCATTCATTATTACTCCCACCTACATCTTCTTATTGCCTCCCCGGTGACCCTCCCACAGGCCCAGCTGCTACCCTGGTATTTATCTTTCAGCCCCATTGTCCCCCCACCACATTCCTGACGATGGGTGTCTGCCTGATATTCGATTGTTCTGCTTTTCGGATGCTGCAAGATCTGTTGTGCTTTTCCGGAGCCTCACTTCTCAACTATGAGAGACTGAGCAGATCCCATATCTCACAAAATTATAACTTCTTGTCCTTCTCCCCCTGATCTTTCTGAGTAAACTTTATCTACAGAGGTGAATTCTTTATAGCGATCAAGTACTGACTCCATAGCCAGCCCCTGCCTTGGCTGTATACTCTCCTGCAGCTCCTCAGCTCCACTTGGGGTCTCCTTTACCAGTTTCACTAATGCCACTGGGCTTAGCCTCTTCTACCACATCTTTCCCCAAAATGCCTTCCTTCAACGACCATCACAGTGTGTCCCAGCTTACTGCAGTGAAAACACCTTTTCCCAGTGCCCTTCTTAAACCATCGGCTCTGTCATTTTATGTATTACACTGCCTTATACTGAGAAACCCTGAGGCATTTCACCGCCTTTCAACCCCTTTGGGCTTCTTTTTTCACTTGTGGTAAACTATTGTGCGCTACTGTTCGCTTTGTAATGTGTGAACTTCCCTTCTCCCAATTTCTATCCCTCATAGCATGAAAATTCTCCCGGAAGCTAAATTTCATCTCATGCACCAACGCATATTTACCTGCCATTTCTGCCGCGCTTCTCACTTCTTGAACTTCCTGTTCGTGGACATGAAATCTTACCATCTCTGGAAGTGAGTCTTTAACTTCTCCAGCAGAACAATCTCCCTTCGAGCCTCACAGGTCTTATCTATTTTTAAATCCAACACCCATCTATCAAAATGCCTGTAGTTAATTCTTTCAAACTTAACATAAGTCTGACCAAGTTCCGTCTCAATTTTTATGAACCTCTGTCTATGTGCTTCTGGTACCATTTCGTAGCCAGTCAAAATAGCCAGTTTGACATTTGCATAATCTCTTGACCCCCCATCAGACAGTGCTGCACATGCCTCACCAGCTGTGCCCACCAGCTTAGTCTGAACTAGCATTACCCGCAAGTTCACTGGACACGTCATCTGCCGAGGTATTTCTTCAAATGAAATGAAAAAGTTTTTGACATTTTTCTCACCGAAATATGGCAAAATACTAACATTGTTGTATATATCCCGATATTCTCCCTTAATCTCCATCCTGTTAATTTAACTTTCTTGTCTAATTCACAACTTCTAAATCTCAAATTCTCTCTCTCTTTCTTTTTCCTCTCCTTCTCTTTTTTCTAACTCTGTTTCTTTATCTTCTAACATCAGTTGCCATATTTGCAATTTAAGTTTTTTCTAACTCGATTGCACTTGTCTGTTTCTCTGATACATCAATGTGCTTGACCAACTACGTTATAATTTCAGCTTTCCTTCTGTCCGTGGTTAAACCCAATTCCAACCTATTTGCTAATTCTAATAAATGTCCTGCTTCTGTCTTTCTCAACTTTCTTGGCAAATTTGGGAACCTCTTTACTAATATTAAGAGCCATTTCCATCAGTTTTAATTTAAACAACCACCAGTAAACAAAATTAAACAGAGTTTATTTGAAGAACTAGGTCACTAATTGCAACGTGTTGGAATTTGCTGGGACATTTTGTACCCGAAATCTGTTCAAATCTACCCAAGTCCCTTATGGCAGGGCCCCGAACTGTGAAGATATCTTTGTCGAGCATTTCTGTTAATTAAAACCACAAACCCAAAAAAGCTCACATCACCTCGTAATCTGTTATTCATGAGTGACAGGAACTCCCAAATTCCACTAATAAAATAAAAATAACAGTTTACATGTATGCAAGTTAGCTCGCTGTGCTTGAAGGTTTGTTTTCTGACGATTCAACACTATGACTAATTAACATCATCAGTGAGAGGCTCTGCTGAAGCGCTGCTGGTATGTCGCGCCTCTCTATTTATAGGTCTTGGGTTCTTAAGGTGGGTGATGTCATTTCCAGCTCTTTTGTTTTACAAGAGAAGGTAGATAGGATCTAAATTGATGTGTTTATTGACGGACTTCTGGTCAGAATGCCATTCCTCTAAGAACGTCCTTGCATGTCTTAGTATGTGCGTGCGTTGTCCCAATCAAAGTGGTTCCCTACTTTGTCTGTATGTATGGAACATAGTGATAATAGGTTATGTCTTTTGGTGGCCAGTTGGTGTTCATGTATCCTGGTAATACGACAACAGGACAGTTTCAATGGCGGAAGAATGATTTTATACACACTGTTTAATTAATGTATGTGTGCAGATATGTAACATTTTTCATATGTGCACAACACATTCTAAATGAACAACGGAGACACAGTTAACGAAAAGTGATGCATATGATGTCTAAAATTTATAAAACATTAAAACATCATTTGATTCTCATCTAAAATGATATGTTCCCACTGTCTCAACGTTCCCTCCTTTTCTGGAAATCTCCACTCCAATCTCTCATTCTTATCAGGATGTGTATTATAAATTCTTGCTTCTGGTGTCCCAGCTTATTTCAGTTAATCCCCTTTCTACCAGAATTCAATGTATTGGCCTGTTGGGTTCTTTCCAAAGCTGGTGTCTGTCATATTATTGGAGATGACATTTCTGGCATAAGACTCAGCATTTGAACATATTGCTCCATTGTACATGTACTGTACAAAGGACCACAGCACACAGAAGTTTCCAAAACATTGGGGATGTTCTACTACTTCTTTTAATAATCTAGATTTCTCATATTTCACATTTCATCATCTATATCCTCTCTCTCTCTTTCTCTCCTTGTAGCGAGTTAAGAAATTTACCAATTATTCTTTGCGTCCCTTCTCTTAAAGCTCCTTCTTCAGGTTTATATCTATTGCTCTCTTCTTGATGTAATGCGATTATAATTGAGCAATGTAACTACAAAGACATTTGGAAGGAGCTGGTCACAGTCAATTGGAAGGAGAACTGAGCAGGGCAGACCATGTAACAGGAAAAGCTGGAATTTCTGGGGATATTTTGGAGGATATCAGAAATTCCCCCAAAGGAGATGAAACATACTCATGGCAGGACAAGGCAACCATGAGTAATAAGGCATCAAACCAAAAGAGGAAACATACAATGTGGTGAAGATGATTGGGAATCCAGAGAATTCATTGGCTCTGAAACATCAGAAGGCCGACATCACTGACACTGCAGAACTCTTAATCATGGTCAGGGAGAGAAACAGAGGGAAAGGCATTCACTTTAAATACAGAAGATGTTATTACTAAGGAAAAAGATTCAGATGAATTAAACAATTGAACTAAAATGATTTAATTGGTTTTGCAGAATGTGTCAAATTGAAGGCATGACCCGGGGAGAGACCCTCAGCAGAATGAGAGTATGAAAATGGAAGTGTTACCACATCAGAAACCAGAGAAGGTCACTGAGTACAGGGATGATGGGTGAATGGTTCTCGTTGTGAACTAAGGGACAGAGAGCAGAATTGCATTGCAGATATTGCAGCTCAAAACTGCGTATTTATGTAGTGCTGTAGACTATAGCAGCAGAAGCAGAACAGCATTCAACCACAACCTGTAACTTTTAGCCTCGAATAATTTCCTCAGTCTGCCATTGCCATCAATACGATCTATGTTTCAGTAATGACTGTGGGTGAACATGACTGGATCAGAACCACGTGAACCTAAACCTGACGTGAACCAATTAAAGCTACAACACTTGACTAACAGATCTGATCGAAGCTCCGCAATCCTGTCACGTTCTGTCATAAATGGTGATGAATGATTAAACAAATGACTGGAGCAAAGGGATCCACAAATATCCCCATCCTCAGTAATCAAACAGCTCCGCACATCAGTGTAAAAGACCAGGATGTGGTAGCTGCACCAACCTCAGCCAGAAGTGTTGAGTTGATGAACCACCTCACCCTCGCCATGATACCCACAGAATCACAGATGCCAGTCTTCAACCAAGTCAATTTGCTGTACGTGACATGAAGAAACAGCTGAACACAGTACGTACGAAAAAGATAATGGTCCCTGACCCCATTCCTGCAATAGGACTGAAGACTTGTGCTGCACAACAAGCCGTGTCCCTGGGGAAGCTGTTTCATTCCAGCTCCAACTCTGACATCGCCCTGGTAATGTGGAAAATTACACAAACATATCCAGTTCCTAAGAGGATTATAATTACAATCTGAGCAGTTACCTCCCCCTCAGACCCACCACGACAGTCAAATTGGTGGGAGCTCTTTTTGACAGAGTTATTAAATAGCACAGAAATAACCTGCTCAGTATGATTTCAGATAGATCCCCATGTCGAGATGGTGCTACTGTGGAAAGGTCACTGGATTACTAATCCAGACCAGGCTAATGCTCTGGCAGCTGGTGGAAGTTAAACACAATTGACAAAATATTAAGATGCAAAATCTGGTGTCCGTAAATAATGACCTTCAAGCCAATGTCGATTGTACACACCAATTTGCTTCACAAATGTACTTTCAGAAAGTGAATCTCCCGTGCTTTCCTGGTCTGGCCTAAACGTGACTACAGACACACAGACATGTGGTAAACTTTTCAATGGTCTCTGATTCCGCCAACCAGGACATTCTATTGTATCAAACTGTTCCGAGGTCTAAAGGATAAACCCAGAAAGAACACCCGGGCCCAGCCTCAGTATCAGAAAAGGCAATGAGAAACACAGTCCTGTTGACCCTGCATAGACCTCCTTCCTAACATCTGAGAGTTTGTGATAACATTTACAGACCGCACAGAAACATCGGGAATGGAGTCGGCCATACAACACATTGAGTCTTCCCCATTCCAGTTCATGTTCAAACATCTCCTCAATGCACTTTTCCCCCACACTGTACACATCCCTTAATGTGTTTAACCGTGGGAAGCGATAAAGTAGGAAGTGCAGTAGTCCATTTAGTCTGTCGAATTTTCTACCCAATTCAATATAATGATACCTGGCCCTTTATTTCCATATCGTTCTCCTTCTCTCCCACCATTCCTTTACTGTCTCTACGTCCGTATTTATATTCAGTGTCTTGGCTTCCAGGTTCGAGTACATTCCCCAGGTTCACCAGAAGCTGAGAGCAGACATTTATTGTCATCTCATTGCAGAATGGTCGGTCTGTACCTAATACTGTGGACCCTTGTTTTAGACACCAGAGCCTGGGGAATTATTATCCCTGCTTCCAATCCGTCTCACCCTGTCAGAGCATTATATATCTCACTGAGATCTCCACCCATTTTCCTAAACCCCATGGAATACAGGCCCAGTCGCCCCAAACTCTGCTCCCACAACACGCCTGTCTGGTCATCCTTCACTGCACTCCCTCAATGTCAGGTTTGTCCTTTATTAGGCACTGAGACCAAACCTGCACACAATACTGCACAGTGTTTGAGATGGGGTCTCAACAACACTCTGTACAGCTGCGGTTAGACACCCTTACTCCTGGATTCAAATCCCCCTGAAATGAAGGTCAGCACATCATTGATATTCCAAACTGCTTTCTGTTCCTGCAATATTGCTTTCCGTGACTGGTCCACATGGAGATCCAGATCCTTTGCAATGTTACAGCTCCCCACCTGATGGGTCTATGTACACTGGGCAGCGTGTGAATGCCATTCCCAGTGTTGTCTTCTGGGTTCAGACCTCACTGTGCTGCAGGGACCTCGGAGGTCTGCGCAGAAAGAAACAATAAAAAGGAGCATATGTCGCTTTTTAGATCAACATGTTTCAAACAATCCCTTTTCAAATGAAAAGCTTCCAATCTCTTGTTCCCACCAAAGGGCACACCGACATCTCTACCCATATTGCTCTACATCTGCCATATATTTGCCCATTCACTCCACTTGCCTGAGTCACCTTAAAACTTTTTTACAACCTCCTCACCCACTCGCAATGCAACATCCTTTAGTTTTCTCAGCATGTTGTGATATATTGTATTTGATTCCCACAACCACATTTTAATGGATATTGTGAACAGCTGGTACCCGAGCACCGATCCCAATGATACCTCAGCAACCTTCCTCTGTTAAAAAAAAATCTGTTTTTTCGATTTATTTATTTTGTGAATCTGGGTGTGACTGGCTGGGCCAGCATTTATTGCCTATCCCTGGTTGTCCCTTGAGAAGGTGGTGGGGAGCTGCCTTGTTGAACCGCTGCAGCCCACTGTGGATTCAGTGATAGTAACACCATTGAATGCCAAGGGATGGTGGTTAGATTGTATTTTAGTGGTGATGGTCACGGTGTGACAATTGTGTTACGTGAATATTACTTGCCACTTTTCAGCCTGGATACTGTCCAGATCTTGTTGCATTTGGACATGGACTGCTTCAGTATCTTAGGAGCCACAAATGTTGCTGAATATTGTGCAAACATTGGCAAACATCCCCACTTATGCCTTAGAATAGAGGCAATGTCATTGATCAAGCAGCCCTGAGGATGTTTGGGCCTAGGCCACTGCCCGAGGGACTCCAACAGACTTGCCCTGGAGCTGAGTTGACTGGCCTTTATCAACCATGACCATCTTCCTACGGGTCAGGTATGATTCTAACCAGCGGGGAGTTTGCCCCTGATACTCATTGATTCCAGTTTTGTTTACGCCCCTTGATGCCACACTTGGGAGAAGACAGCCTTGTTTTAAAGGACTGTCACTCTCACCCCACCTCTGGAATTCAACTCTTTTGTCCATGTTTAACCAAGGTAATGATGTCAGGAGCTGAGTGGCCCTGGTGGGGCCCAAACTGGGCGTCATTGACCAGGATAATGCTGAGCAGGTGCTGCTTGAAGGCATTGACACCTTCCATCACTTTACTGATGTCCGAAAGTAGACTGATGGGTTGGTAATTGGCCGGATTGGATTTTTTCTGCTTTTTTATGTGTAGGAGATACTTGCGTAGTTTTCCATTTAATCGGGTAAATGTTGTTGTGACGATACTGGAACAGTTTAGCTGGGTAGGTGACAAGTTCTGCAGTACATGTTTTCAGTACTATTGCCAGAATGTTGTCAGGGTATGTACCCTTTGGAGTATCCAGTGTCTCCAACTGAATCTGGATATCGCGTGGACTGAATCAAATTGACTGATGACTGGTAACTGAATTACTGAGGACCACTGGAAGAGGCTGAGATGGATCATCCACTCAGCATTTCTGACTGAAGATTGCATTCCACTCTAACCGATACTGGCATGGGCAGGTAGTTCTACAGCTGGCAGATTAGTACGGATGTGGTCAAGTATGTATTTTCATCTTGTTAGTTCCTGCCATAGACCTAGTCTAGCAGTTATATCATTTAGGACCCGACCAGCTTAATCAGTAATGTTGCTGCAGAGCTACTCTTGGTGGTGGGCATTGAAATCCCCCACCCAGAGTACATCGTGCGCCCTTTCCACCCTCAGTGCTTCCTCCAGGTGTTGTTCAGCATGGAGGAGTACTGACTCATCAGTTGGAAGAGGCTGGTACATGGTAATCAGCAGGAGGTTTCCTTTCCCATGTGTAAAAGATCGCCATGAGACATCATGGGGTACGGAGTCACTGTTGAGGATTTCCAGAGCAATTCCCTTCCAACTGTATCCCACTGCGCCGCCATGTCTGCTGTGTCTGTCCTGCTGGTGAGACAGGAGATATCTGGGGAAGTTGATGGGGTGTCTGTGACATGGTCTTATTCACAGAATCATACCTTTCAGACAATGTCAGGCTGTTGCTTGACGAGTCTGTTTATTTCTATTCACTCTTTCCTGCCACCTGTCCATTTCTAGGAACATGTCCATTATTTCGCCCCGATCCATTAAGATTTAATTTTGTTAACTGGGCTTGGAGCTTTACCAATTTTTGTCTGAAAATGCAAATGTTTTACATCCATTGCTTCTGTTTCATTTTTCTCCCAGTCTGCTTCACAAACAATGCCCATTTCATAAATCCATATTGCTGTTGTCTATGGCCAGTACTTTCACTCCCAATAATTTCTGAAAAACCATTTACTTCCCATGTTCTATGTCCCATGTACTGTATCATTTTCCCACACAATACTTCGTTTTCCTAGTATTGTTAGAAAGTTCTGTGAAGACAGAACTGAGGTAGTGGTTTTATAGGTCTGCCATTTTCCTGTTCCCCATTCCTGTTCTCTGGTCTCAGATTGTATGGGAGCTGCAATTGTTTTCTCATACTTCTCACTTTGGCATGATTTAACAAGCTATTACAGTTCGGTCTTATAGCCCTTGTGAATATACTCTTCAGAAACTCATCAATTCCTGCCTTAGGCTGCTCAATGACTAACCTTGCACAGCCATACACTCACAGGAGTATATATTCTGTATTGTCAGAAATACAGCACGATCAACGGTAGTCCCACTTTCCTATACCAGACCTATAGCCTGGAATATTATGACAATTCCAATTTCTCGTCCAATCACTTTTTAATGGTTGTGAGGCTATCCGTGATAACTCTCCTCTCAGGAAGTAAATTCCTGACCCTAATACACTCTGAGTGAAAAAAACCTATCTTTTCATCCTCACTGAACCTCAAACCCTTCACTTTACAAGTGTGTTCCCTTGTTCTTGGCCCTCTGCCTAAAAGGAACAGCTGCTGTCTATCTTCAGTGCCCATGCTTCTCATCATTCTGTCCTTATGAATCTCATCCCCCTCAGTATCCTCTGCTCCAAAATAAACAACTCGAGCTTGTACAGCCTCTCTCCATAGCTGATATGCTCGAATCCAGGGAACATCCTGGTGAATCTTCTGTGCAGACCCTCCAGTACCATCACGTCACTCCCAAAATTTGGTTCCCAGAATTACACACAGTATACTCCATATTGGCCTCACCAAAGCCCTGTATAGCTCTTATAATCTACGCCCCAGTTAATAATTGCTGCACCCAAGGTCCACTTCTTAACTAACATATTACCCTGTCAAGTCCCATTCAGCGATGTGTGGAGAAGCACCCTCTGAACCGCCTAGTGTGCTGCCATTCATTGAGTCCTCCCCGATTGGTTCCTTCTTCCAAAGTGCTTCACCTCATATTTATTAGGTTTAAATTCCATCTGCCATTGATCTGACCATCTGACCAATCTATGTGTATCTTTCTGTGACATAAGACCTTCCTCCTCACTACCAACCAACCACGCAAACACCAACTTATTTATTACAACCCCTACCCCCTCCACCTACCTCCCTCCATTCATATCTGCACCATTTATGAATACTACAAATAATAAGGGACACAGCACTGATCCCTGTGGTACACCAGGGGACGCTGGACAAAGTCGCACAAACAGCCTTCGCCCACCACCCTCTGACTCATGCCACTTAGACAATTTTCGTGTTAACGTATCAAGTTATCCTTGATTCCATGAGATTTTACTTTATTTGTCACTTCCCCATGTGGCGCTTTGTCAAAGTCCTTGCTGCAAAACTAATTAAACGGCCTCCTCAAACGAATTCAAATTCGTTAGGTGTGACTTCCGGATGATGAAGTCATGATGATTATCCCTGATCAAACCTTGCCATTCTGATGTTCTCCTTCCCTATTTTCTCCAGTAGTTTCCCAAACACTGATCTAACACTCGCTCGTTTATCTATCCCACCCTTACTGTAAGGTGGGATCATATTAGCTGTTCCCCAGTCCTCTGGCACATCCCCTATGGTCAGATTCTTTTTCTTTTCAGTCAAAGTCTTTATTCCCTTGACTGCAACAGCAGCCTGTGTTACAACTCATTCAGACCTGGCAATCAGTTCAATTTTCTACCAGCATCAAATTCCTGCTCGCATATTGTATCAATCTGTTCAACAGCTTCCCCATCCGTCCTCTCGAATTCTGTACCTGCTTCCTCCTTCACATAGGTAATACAGACGTGAAGCTCTCATGTCACAATCTCTCAATGTTCTCCCCTTCGCGCACACCTTCGATCCCTTGGTTTCTGATGGACGCTAACTGTTCACTGATTATTCTGTTCAACTTGCTGTCCGTGTAGAATATCATGGGATTCTACCTCATCACGCCTGTATGCACTTCTCCATGTCCCTCTATTATTCAGCCCCCGCTATGTTTGTAAGTTTCTCAGGTTCCCTACGATCGTCTCTCATTACTTCAATTTCGAGATTACAGGCTGAATTTCCCAATCAGACAATCTTGCCATTTAAGGGATTAATCTGTAGAATGTCTTTTGCAGTTCCTCTGTACTCAGTATATCCTTTCTTAGATGGGGACTCCGAAACGATATGCAATATTGTAAATTTCATCTCAGCAACATGCTATTCCAATTACATTCACATGAATGTAAACCTAATTTTTACTTTCCAATTTGAATATGTTCTTCCCAATACAGTTTTGTTTAATTTTTCTTATGACATGAGTGTGTGGTTTCTTAAAACAAAACCTCCTGAATATCCAACTTAACGTTATCCATTGGTTCCTCATTGCTACAAGCATCATCTTCCAAACATGCCCAAAACAATGTTAGCCACTTATAGAACATAGAACATAGAAGAATACAGCGCAGTACAGGCCCTTCGGCCTTCGATGTTGCGCCGATCCAAGCCCACTTCACCTAAACTAGCCCACTATCGTCCATATGCCTATCCAATGCCCGCTTAAATGCCCAAAATGAGGGAGAGTCCACAACTGCTACTGGCAGGGCATTCCATGAACTCACGACTCGCTGAGTAAAGAACCTACCCCTAACATCTGTCCTATACCTACCCACCCCCTTAATTTAAAGCTATGCCTACATAGCTGACTCCATACATGGAAAAAGATTCTCACTGTCAACCCTATCTATACCCCTAATCATCTTGTACACCTCTATCAAGTCACCCCTAAACCTTCTTTTCTCCAATGAAAACAATCCCAAGCGCCTCAGCCTTTCCTCATACGATCATCCTACCATACCAGGCAATATCCTGGTAAACCTCCTCTGCAGCCGTTCCAGTGCCTCCACATCCTTCCTATAGTATGGCGACCAAAACTGCACACAATACTCCAGATGTGGCCGCACCAGAGTCTTATACAACTGCAACATGACCTCAGGACTCCGGAACTCAATTCCTCTGCCAATAAAAGCCAGTACGCCATATGCCTTCTTCACCGCACTATTTACCTGGGTGGCAACTTTCAAAGATCTGTCTACATGGACACCAAGATCCCTCTGCTCATTCACACTACCAAGTATCTGACCATAAGCCCAGTGCTCCATCTTTTTGTTACTCTTACCAAAGTGAATCACCTCACACTTAGCTAAATTGAACTCCATTTGCCACCTTTCTGCCCAGCTCTGCAGCTTATCTATATCCCGCTGTAACCTGCCACATCCTTCCTCACTGTCTCCAATTCCTCCGACTTTCGTATCATCCGCAAACTTGCTCACCCAACCTTCTAACCCCTCCTCCATGTCATTTATAAAAATGACAAACATCAATGGTCCCAAACAGGTCCTTGCGGAACACAACTAGTGACGGTACTCCAAGATGAACTTTGCCATCAACTACTACCCTCTGTCTTCTTCCAGCCAGCTAACTCATAATCCAAACCTCCAACTCACCCTCAATGCCATACCTCCGTATTTCTTGCAGTAGTCTACCATGGGGAATCTTATCAAACGCCTTACTAAAATCCATATACACCACATCTACCGCTTTCCACTCGTCCACCTCCTTAGCCACCTTCTCAAAGAATTCAATAAGGTTTGTGAGGCACGACCTACCCTTCACAAAACCATGCTGACTATCCTTGATCACATTATTCCTATCCAGATGTTCATAAATCCTATCCCTTACAATTCTCTCTCAGACTTTGCCCACAACAGAAGTGAGACTCACCGGCCTATAGTTAAGGGTTATCCCTACTCCCCTTCTTGAACAAGGGAACCACATTTGCTCGCCTCCAATCTTCTGGCACTACTCCGGTAGACAACGAGGACATAAAAATCAAAGCCAATGGCTCTGCAATCTGCTCCCTTGCTTCTCAGCGAATCCTAGGATAAATGCCATCAGGCGCAGGGGACTTATCTATTTTCACCCTTTCCAGAATTTACGGTTTTCCTTTCATCGATGCATTATCTAACACCCCCCCCCCCCCCCCCCACCCAGTTTTGCCATTACATTCTATATATCTAGTGGAATGTTCTTCAGATGACAGGTTACCTGGCCTGTAGTTCACCACTCTCCATATTCATTCTTTTTTAAACTGGCAGATAATATTTATAACTGTCGCTTATCCTGATTGGCTACCTGTGAAAATCCGTAATGCAACCAATATGACCATTGCTCCTTCCACTGGCATTTATGTATGTATAAATCCAGCTGTCTTTTCATATGCTACCTCATCACTGATAAGCACGATCTTAGACTTTACTTACACAAGTCCCATGGTCACTTGGTATTTCTAGGAAAATTTCTGGATATTCTTCCATGAATACAGACAGTAAGAAACTGTATCTATTCCCTGTAACGTCTCTGTTCCTTATAATAGATTATGCTGTCCGCACACTCAGTGTTCCACATTTCACCTTGTTTTTATTTTTGTTTCACATTGATAGAAGCTTTTTGCAATTTATATGTTTTTATTATGTTTGCATGCTTTTTCTCTTTATGATGTTTCTCTCAGTATTTTTGTCCTCCTTTGCTCGGTCCTACATTTCAGTGAATCCACTGGTTTACGACAATGCCTGACGTTTTTCTCAGGTGCTTCCTTTGACCTAATAGGTAGATGAGGGGTGCGTGTGCAAGTGATAGGTCGGAGAGGAGGGTGGAATGGATAGGTGGGAAGCGAGATGGACACATAGGAACATTCAAGAGGATGGTGCCTAGTTGAAACGTTGGATTGGCATGAATTGGGAGGGGGGAAATAGAGAAATTGGTGAAATCCACATTGGTCCAGTGTGGTTCGAGGGTCCCATTGTGGACGATGAGGCGTACTTCCTCCATAACTCAGGTAGTTCGGGTTTGGCAATAGAGGAGGCCCAGGACCTACATGTCCTTGGTGGAGTGGGAGGAGGAGTTAAAGTGTTCAACCACAAGGTGGTGAAGTTGGTCTGTGTGACTGTACCAGAGATGTTTTCTGAAACGATCACAAGTTGACGTTCTGTCTTGCTGATGAGAGAAGATCAAATCGGGTTTAATGGATGCAGTAGATGACGCGTTCTGTCTCCCTACATCACGTATCACTTTCAACCCACCACACCCCCTTCACATTTATCTCGCAGCCCCCTTTGCCCATAAGCCTCATTCCTGATGAAGGGCCTATGCCTGATACATCGATTCTCATCTACTAATATGCTGGCTGACCGGCTGTGCTTTTCTAGCACCACATTCTTCGATTCTGATCGCCACCATTAGCAGTATTTACTTTCGCCTCACACCTTTATGGCTTGTGTGACTCAGATTCATAATTGTTACTTCAAAGAAACCGAAAAAACAATGCTGTGTACTCAGATATCGGAAAACCAAAAGAGACAGCACGGCGGCTCATCGTCGAGCACTGCTGCCTAACAACAACAAAGACCCCTGTTTGATTCCAGTCTCGAGAGACTGTCTGCGTGGAGTTTACACATTATCCCCGTGTCTGTGTGGGATTCCTCTGGATACTCCGGTTTCCTCCACAGTCCAAGGATGTGCAAGTCAGGTGAATTGGCCATATTAAACTGCCCATCGCATTAGGTGCATTAATTAGAGGGACACCGGTTTGGGTGGAATACTCTTTGGAGGGTTGATGTGGACTTTTTGGCCCGAAGGCCTGTTTCCGTACTGTAGTGAATCTAATTTCAAATAAAAAGTTGAGTTCACTGTTTCCAAAAGGTCATTATCAGCAACAAAGTTTTCAATTAGCTATTCTGATCATCCAACACCAATTCCTAAATAACCTGATCTCGAGCTCGGTGCTAGAAATAATGTTAATGCAAACCATCTCACGCATGCTCACTAAATCCATTTTTCCCAACATTAGCATTCAGTTGGGTTAGCACAGCTTAGATATAATTTTAACAATACATTATTACTGCATTACACAGAAACGAATAGATCCCATTTCCTGTTTTATAACATGCCCGACATTGGTATTGCAGCTTTCACTTTGACATATCAATCCCATCAATGTTTGCTTCTCATTGCTGTTTGTGAGCTCCACTTTATATGATTCAGTGAAATCTCAGTGAAGTTGGTTCTGGGAGAGTAACGGTAGAAATCATCTCGCCACATCATTTATGCTCTTCTCAAGCATTATTGTGAGATTTTCTTCAGTGCTTCCGTTAAACTGGTGGAGTAGAGAAGGACAAAGATCTTTCAACAATGCTGTGTATTCCTCCAGACAGCTGAGACTGCTCCTACCTGGGTGGGAAACGTACAGCAGGCTGGTGAGGCGTTGCTGTTGCTGTACAGGATCTTAATGAGATCACATCTGGAGTAGTGTGTACAGATTTAATCTCCTCACTGAAAAAGGACATTGTTACATTGGAAGCAGTTCTGAGATGGTTTCCTTAACTTATTCGTGGAATGAGGCTATTAGTTTATAATGAAAGGATGGTCAGGTTCATCTAATACACATTGGACTTTACAAGAATGAAAGATGACGAGAAGGAGTCAGAAACAGAAGCCAAATACACACATAATGGAGAAATGCATGTCATTCTCTAGGCTATTACAGAGAACAACAGAAGGATATTCAGGCCTTGTTACACCAGGACAGGACGAGGCAATTCAGCTCCTGGAGCTTGATGTGTAGTTACAGGAAGAGGGCAATCAGCCACTCGAGCCTATAACACTGAACCCAGAGTAGGCGATAACGGAAAGGTATCATATTACACAGCAACGGGATCAGTCCATTCAGGCTCCTCAAACCTGTTACGCAGGAACTAGAAGAGACCACACAGCGACTGGAGATTGTTACACTGGGTTAACAAGAGGCGATTCAGCTCCACTGAGCCGATTGCAAATGAATTAGATAAGGACACAATCTATCTGAGACTTTTTTATGAGAAAGAAGGAGGTAATTCCCTGTCTGTTGAAAGGGAACAGGAGAAGACCAATTCTCCCTCGGTCCCATCTCAAGGATGCATGAGGAGATGTTCAGTTTCTCCAGCCTATTATGGAGGAATATGAGAAGACCCATCCTCCACTCGAGCTGTTACACAGCAACAGGAAGATTCCAAAATCTCCCAACCCTCTCACACATCAAGGGGAGGAGGTCATTCTGGCCTTGGAGACGACAACATGGGAACACCGGAAAGACGTCAGCCCATCGAGTTTGTACACCAGCAGGATGATGAGTCCATTCAGCCACACATGGCTCTTACACAGCAATTGGAGCAGATATCTTAAAGCCATGTGCCTGTTACACAGGAATTCAAAGAAATCGGAAAGGTTTTCGAAAGGGAAGAACTTGTATTAATGGTATACGTTAGGGAGTAAAGTTTAATGATAAACTATAGTAGCTTAAGCCAAATTATTAGAATCCATTGTTCAGGACATTTGCAAAGTTAAACCACACTCCGTCCGAGTCAACATGGTTTCCGAAGGCTAAATCGTGTTTGGATGGTTTGCTTGCGTTATTTAAAGACGTGACGAACAAGGTGGATAGTGGGAATCCTGGAGATGGACTATATCTGTTCTTTCAGAAGGGATTCAATATATCGCTTCTCCAAAGAGTAAGCAGTAAGATCAGAAAACATGGGTTTAGACGTAATTTATTCTTGCATGGAGGATTGGTGAACCAACAAAATGCAATCAGATTGAATAAATGTGTCATTTTCTTTTGACAAACATATCCTGTGGGATGCCACAGATTTTAGTATTCATACCTTAACTATTTGTCATCAATATTATTACTCGGTTTACAGGATTGAAAATTATGAGGAGAAAGTGAGGTCTGCAGATGCTGGAGATCAGAGCTGAAAATGTGTTGCTGGAAAAGCGCAGCAGGTCATGCAGCATCCAGGGAACAGGAGATTTGACGTTTCGGCCATAAGCCCTTCTTCAGGAATGAGGCCTCATTCCTGAAGAAGGGCTTATGCCCGAAATGTCGATTCTCCTGTTCCCTGGATGCTGCCTGACCTGCTGCGCTTTTCCAGCAACACATTTTCAGGATAGAAAATTACTTCGGAATGAATATGTAAAAGTTTTAAAGGTGAATCTGGATAGACTGGGTGAATGGGCTAACATTTGGCAATGAAAATTAAAGTGGTTAACTATGAGATTATTCAGTTTGGCCAGCGAAATAGAAAGGCAAACTATTCTCTAAATGGAAAGAAACTTCAAAGTGCTCAGGTGCAGGGGCGTCTATGTGTTCATGTGCATTTCAAAGAAAACCTTAATGCAGCTACAGCAAGTCATGGAAAAGGCAACCGTAGTTTCAGTTTTATATGAAAATGATGGAATAGAAAGTTAGAGAGTGTTGATGTAGCTATGCAAGACATTAGTGACGCTACAACTGGAGTAGAGTTTAGGCGTCCTGACATGCGGAAGGATGCATTTGCATTGGAGGTAATTCAAAAGAGGTTCATTAAATTGATTCCGGAGATGAGCGGTTTTGTCTTATCAACAGCAGTTCGGGTCTATAGTCTCATGTTTATAATAATGAAAGGAGATCTCTTTGAGGTCTGTAAAATCCTAGAATAACTGACAGTGTAGATGTGGAGTGGATATTTTTTCATGTGCATCAACCTACAACAACTGACCAGGGTTTCAGGATGGAGATCGGCAGGAAAGTGGAACAGAGGTGGCGATGACACCAGCCATGTTTGCATTCAGTAGTGGAGCAAGCTGGAGCGGATGAATTACTGACTGATGTTCCTTGTTCTTATTTATCCCATCGAATGTGGTACACAGGAATAGGGGTGGACTGGTTATCAAACAGGAAGCAGGCACTCCGATAAATCAGTCTAAATAAGTTTGACAGAACGTCATCAGTAGAGTCAAACAGTTACCATTGCTGGGTCCTCAACTATTTACAATATATATCAATGATCAGGAGGATGGAACAGATGTACTGCTGCTAAGTTTTGTGATGACTCTGTGATAAGCAAGACATTAAATTATCAATGGAGGCCATGGAATATAACATGATATGACCTGTCATGACATTTACAGGAAGGATGGAAGGGAGTATGTTACTGAAATGGAGAGAAATTACTGGGCTTAGTAACACTGTGTATTGGGGAGTTCACTCAGACCCGTTCAGACATGTGAGGTTTTGCTCTATCTCCCTGATGGTCTGCGCCGTGACATTCCAGTGGCCTAATTGCTATCAGTACATACCGGATATTTTGATGTTGTTGGTTGGCAGTGGGGACAGTGTTTTGAAACATGTAGCCAGGGGACGGCCTTTACGATACATTAATTTCTTTCTACATGGAGACCAATGATGAAGGAATGATCTGACTGCGTCTGAATGAAGAGGTTATGGCTGCTGCCAGGACAGTGGATATCAACCAACATTATGTATTGTGCACGGGCGCACTGTAACATTAATGGAGTGAGATGTCCTTCAGTTCCCTTCCATATCCTTAATTACATGTGGACCGGCAGAGCCATGTACATCATTCGGAATCCCGCTTTACTGGGAAAACAAGGATACACTCGGCAGTTCCCTGCTGTCGGAGAAAACATTGTATTCACCTCATCCACCATATATATCCTCCGTCTCTGAATGGTGACATTGATGTCAACATAATGGGAAATGATGGATATGTCACCAGCCCTGCCTGGAAAGTTCCAGATCATAGAAGTCACAGCCCTCCCTTTGAAAAAAGAAATGAACAATCAATATGCAAAAGTGACTTCATTTTAAGCTCCTTATTCTTACTGTTTCAGTAGACTACAATACATATATTTTGTATTGACACTAAGCATGTAAACATTCGCAACTCCATTTTATTTCAGTCAGTTTACTCAGGCCACAGCAGGCCTCTGTCTTTCTTCATCCAAGTCTCGACAACTTGGCAGCCAGTACGTTTTCTCGTCCTGTCACCTGTATAACTTCCAAACTGAATGGCATTAATAATAACATCTATCTGAAAAGCCCAGAAGTTTTCTCCCTAAATTTCTTCAAAAACGTTTAGGAGTTATGATCGTATGTAGATTTGCCTCGGGCACATTATTTGGAAGTTAAATTCTAAAATGTTGTAACGTCAACACCAAGCTCAAGGCCCAATTGTAAAATATTTCTGTTGATAGTTTAACCGGACACTCCAACCACACATCACATCATGGAGCAAATCGCATCTCTCCAATAGTCCTCCTCAATGACATGTCTCCTCATGTCTCAGCGTACAAGATTTACATGTTTTTGTACCGCTCAATGCTGAAACCTCTTTCCCTGCTACTCCAGGCCTATGCCAGTAAACCATACTCTCTCAGGTATATATTTTAAGATCTCGCACATTCTTCTCCATCCCTCACAGAACACAATTTTTGATTTCTGGACCAACTGCTAATCATTAGCCATTTCAGCTTCTAGCCTTGCCATGTTATCTCTCTGCTCTTCCACACGAGTTCTCTTGACTGCAGAAACTGAGTTTTTTTAACTCTTCCCAGGTAAGAATCTCTCTAAGAGTGTCATAGATTGTTTTGGTTTTTAATACCCTTATCCAAATTTCAAAATTACTTTGTTTGATTCTTTCAAACCCCGATGTACATTTAACCAGGGACGCTTTTTTTTATTCCAAAAATGCAGTCTGTCGGTTTCTGGAACAAGCTCATATGCAGTTTAGATGGCTTTCTTCACTCCCTCATACTGACCAAATACTTCCTCTGATAGGGATACAAATACCTCACTCCTTATACCGGACTGCTTTGTTTGGATCAACGAGATCCACGTGGTCATTGGCCACTGCATCCGTTTAGCCACTTTCTCTAATGAAATTAAAAAGGCGTCTGCATTCTTCTCATCAAATTTCGACAATGCCTGGATGTATTTAAACAGATCCCCATCAGATCTTTGGCTATAATAGAGTTGCTCATCTTCACTTTCCTCCCACCATCTGCCTTCATCTCCAATCTGCTAAGTCGACTTTCCTCTCTAATTACCAACGTTTGAAGTTGAAACTCTCTCACTTTCTGCTTTTTTTTCTTTCTTTTTCTGCCTTTCTTCTTTCTCTCATTTTCTTTTAAGTCTACATTTAATAGTATTTCAAACTGTTTCAATTCCTTTTTGTGTCCAATCTGCCTCATTTGTAATTGAATTCCAGCCATTTCCAAAGATTCTGATGGTGTTTCCACCAAAATGTAAAAGCCAAGCTATACCTATAACTGTCTCTGCTTTTCTCACAGACAAACACAGACCCAACCACAGCTTGTCTGCCAATTCTAAAAGCTTTGCCTTGCTCACCTTTTGCAAAATCTCTAACTTCACTTCTTCTACACTAAGAGAACTCTTAGAGACATAAAGAACCCTTACTACACAAAGCATTGTTCAAACCAACACGAATTCAACACGCAGAACAAAAGATACCAACAACAATCAAACGCCGCCTTTGAGCCCAAAAATCTCACTGTGCACATTCTCCCCCTCCCCACGAGGGTTTCCTCTGTGTGATCAGTTTTCCTCCCACAGCCCAAAGATGTGCAGGTTAGGTGAATTGGCCATGTTAAATTGTCCATGCTGTACATGGATGTGCAGGCTAGGTGCATAAGTCAGGGGTAAGTATGGAAGATGAGGATAGGGAAATGGGTCTTGACGGGTTATTCTTCGGTGAATTGGTGTGAACTTGTTGGGGCAAATGGCCTGTTTCTACACTGTAGGGCTTCTGAACCTGAACCCAATTTGGAATTATCGATTTAGAAACGGACAAGAGTCCCCACTTTGCTATGGACCATACCAGACTGCCTTAAAATGATTCAAGATGGCAGCCTGGATGCCAACTTTTTTTATAGTAAAGGTGGATGTGAAATGGGTGTTCCAGCTGTGATGCAGCTGTTCAAACCACTCAACGTAAAGCAAAACACAATTTATTTAAACACTCTAATAAAAACACATGCAAAAAGAAGAGGAATGTTGACTAACTTAACTACTGCAAATCTTAACAGAACAATAGACATAGTAGCTTCCACTAATGAACTGTTCCAATGTTCGATTATCCCATAATCTCATCCCTTGGCAAAAAGACACATCCACGGCCAGACAGTCATGCATGCAGTTCTACAATCCAGGAGGAAACAGCATCAGGACAGATCTCAGAGAGAATAGCAGTTCGGGATCATTTACTGAAGCATCCCACCCTTCTCCCAACTAGGCACCTGGTGATTGTTACAGCTCAGAAACACTGGAAAGCCTGGTCTGTGCGAGCTGGCCATTGTTCTCACTATTTATAAAGAAAAACCTAAACGCCTCCTAAGTTATTTACTTCAGCCGTTTTCAGTAGGCACTTCGGCTTTCAAGGTCTCTCTTTAAAGAAAAGGAGCAAATAACCTTTATTTAAAGTGGCAACATTGACAGAGATCTTAGGATTCTGGTCCTTTACGAAAATACTCAAGGGGCTTCCTCGTGTAACTGACCACACGACCAGCTCAAAGGGATAAACACAGAAGTCAGATGTTCAGTGGACAGATGCAGATCAAGTTTCAAAGACGTGAGTCAAAGCTGCTGAAATCCCGATCCAACATGGAACACCACATGGGATACACCGGGAAGAGAACAACAGCTCAATACTCACATCCCTTTTAAACATGGAAACCAAATGGGGTACACCAGAAAGTGAAGAACAACCCGACACATCTCCCCATTTCCAATATAGAGCAGTACATCGGATACAACTTGAAGTGAACAACAGCCCGGCACACACACTCCTTTCAAACATGGAGCAGCACATGGGACACACCTAGAAGTGAACAACAGCCCGACACGCCCCACCCTCCCACCGTCCATGGAGCACCATATGGGATACACTGGGACATGAACAGCAGCCGAACACACACCACCTTCCCCCATACATGGAACACCACATGAGACATACTGGGAAATGAACAGCAGCCTGACGCACACCACCCTCCCCCGTCCATGGAGCTCCATATGGGACACACTGGGAAGGGAATAATAGCTTGACACGCACCAGTGAGTTGTATCTGAGCTCCAATATGCCAGCAGTCGATGCACGAGACAGCCAAAACCTAAGGTCAGGGAAAGATAGAGACGGACAAAACGATCCACATTAAAGATAGAGGACAGGATCTGCGATCCTGTTGTGGATATATATAGATAAAGACTGCGTAGTGTGACTAACTGTTGGATTGAACACTTAGAGAGCAAAATTACAAGAACGTGAACATAAAATAAAAAGTATTTTCAGATCAGCCGAAATGGCTTGTTTCACCAAATTTTGAATCGGTTTCACAGAACACTTCAAGCAACATAAACTGGGACAAGGTGATGGACTAACACGGTGAGCTCTGCAGGCCATGCTAGAGTATTGCTCAGTAATCTGGATTATCTGGCCAGCATGATGAGTATTGCTAACATTACTATCATATGGGAACGATGCACAGATCAAATACATACAGCAGGGAAAGATGTGTGTGTGTGGTGGGGGCGTGCATTTGCGGTGGTTGAATATGAAAGTCATTGCTTGAGAGAAAATGCACTTGAAGGAAACCAGGTCAAATATGAACAACTGCCGGGATTTGGGTCACCGAAACAAAGAGACTAAGAGACGTTTCATGGACAGGTGAGTTATAGTGCTTAAGAAAATTAAAATAAAGACCTTGCCAGACACAATGTTGATATAGATCAGCATGTGTAGGAATGTCAGATGAATGGGATTTTGGGATGAGTTCGAAGCAGATTTTTTTCTGCAGGTTTCAACCCGAGAGTGTCAGCAGCAGATTGTTGTCATCAGTAATTCACAGCTCAAGGTTCAAACAGCCGATGGGTTAAGTCGGTGAAGTATATTCTGGAGTAGTGAGTAGTTAAAGTTAATAATGGTCAGGGCATGGTGTCTGGAATCATCTCATGGCCAAAGGGATCACCAAAGTTGTGATTTGTCTGTGTCAAATTTCTGCATTGTCACCTCCTCCCGCCACTCCCCCCCTTCCCCGCGCCCCCGACCGCTACCCCGCCCCAAGCCACTTATCGCGCTGATTTGAAATATACTGCTGTTCCTTCACAGTCGTTGGGTCAAAATCCTGGAATTCTCTCCCTACTGGCATTGTGGGTCAACCAACAGCAAGTGGACTGCAGCGATTCAAGAAGGCAGCTCACCCTCACCTTCTCAAGGGCAAATAGAGTTGTGCTGTAAACGCTGGCCAGCCAGCAACACTCAAGTCCCACAAATGAATGAAATAAAAATGTTGGCCAGGGATGGGATGGAATCACTGTGAGGAAATGGAGTTTGTGAACACAATAGAGGACAATGACTTCCACAATCCCAATATTTAAATAACAATGGCAGAGCATCGATGGCTCACATCTGAAAGTGAGTTGGTCAACATAGAGACCCATGAATAACACCGCCAGATGCAAGGAGGGAGACAGAAATTGAACTGGATTCAAAGTATCACCAGGAACACTATTGGTGATAAGAGTTGTACTCTATATGAAGGAACAGAAATACAGTCGTAACTGGTTTGTAAAAAAAAAATCTGGATAGTGAGACTTACCAGGGACACCAACGATAGACAGTAGAGGATAATAAATATATTGAATAATGCGAAGAGCACAAAAAATCCGCAATGATAACGACAACCAATCATAATATGTAGAAAGATACCAAACATAATTGGATAAATCTCTGTTCATTGTTGGAACATTCCTGTCTAACGTTCTCAGATTCTGATCCATTGTTGGAACATTCCAGTCTAACGTTCTCAGATTCGGATCCATTGTTGGAATATTCCAGTCAAATGTTCTCAGATTCTAACCTCTCTTCCCCTTTTCTATGGAGCGGCTTATCTCTGGTAGGGCTGTCGGTGATGCTCCCACTCATACTGGGGAATAACATGTTGACGGTGCCCATTTATCAGTAAAAGATGGAAACCCTCCACTGGAATAATTATAATCCATGCGGACTGACATTAACCACAGTCACTGAACAAACAGGTTCAGTTAACCCCTTCCTTACATCACATTTCATGCTATAATAAAAGGGAATATTTACTCCGTCTGGATGGAATGGATGAGAGTTACTGACGGTCCGACTATAAATCTTTCAATCTGTCTTTTTACCATTTCTTTGTATTTGGGAGAATTTCCAGAGCTGTGCAAGGCTATATAAGTTCCACTCTGTTTATAATAGGAGACTGGGATAAACTAACTGACTGGCTGCATAAAATGTCTGGGGCGGAAATTTCTGGAATCACTAATTCAAGGGAAAAAGTGAGGATAGCAGATGCTGGAGGTCAGAGTCGAGAATGTGGTGATGGAAAAGCAAAGCCCTTCAGGCAGCATCAGAAGAGCAGAAGAATCCACATTTCAGGTGTCAGCCCTTCATCAGGAATGAGGCTTGTCGCTCTAATGTGCTGAGAGACAAATGGGAAGAGGATGGGAATGGGGGAAGATAGCTGAGAATGTGATAGCTAGATGAAGTTGGGAATGGAAGTGATATGTTGGAGAGGAGGTTGGAGCAGAAAGGTGGGAAAGAAGATGGGCAGGTCATGGGGGCTAAGCTGAGTTGGGAGGATAAAGTTTGGGAAAGGAAAATGATGAAACTAGTGAAACCCCGTGTGGTTGCAGGATCCCAAGGTGGAAGATAGGGCTTTCTCCCTCCAGGTATCTCCCTCCAGGCGGTGAGCGGGTGGTGGTTGATGAGGCCCATGGACCTTGGCGGAGTGGGAGGGTGTACTGAAATATTTGGTTATGGGGCAGTGGGGTTGATTGTTGCGAAGGTCCTGTAGATGTTCTCTAAAATGTACCGCATGTTAGCCATCTGTCTCCCCAATGTGGCGGAGGCAACATCGGGAGCAATGGATACAGTAGGTGCTGTGTTTGGAAGTGCAGGTAAAATCCAGATGGATATGAAAGGAACCTGCTGGGCCTTGAGTGGAGGTGAGGGCGGAGGTGAGGCCGCAGGTTTTGCAATTTCTGCGGTGCCAGGGGAAGGAACTGCAAGGGGAGAGTGTTCTGGTGGGGCGTGTTGACCTGATGAGATAGTCACGGAGGGAACGGTCTTTATTGAATGCAGATGGGGTGGCGAGGGAAGTATATCTCTGGTGGTGGGATCTGGTTGTAGGTGGCGCAAGTGGGGGAGGGAAATGCATTGTAATTGGAGGTTTTGTGGGATGGAAGTTGTGGAACAGGGATGTTATTTTTCTGTTGCGGTAGGAGGGGTGGGATTAGAAGATAGAGGTGTGGGAGGTGGATAACATACGCTACAGGGCATCGTCGACCATGTGGGGGGGGGGGGGGGGAATTGCGATCTTTGAAGAAGAGGGCCATCTGAGATATACACTGGATTCAGAGTGTGGTGCTGGAAAAGGAGGCTAGATCAGACAGCATCCGAGGAGCATGAAAATCGATGTTTTGAGCAAAAGCTCTTCAGCAGGACCTTTGCCCGAAACATTGACTATTCTGCTCATCGGATACTGCTTGACATGCTGTGCTTTTCCAGACCACACTCTCGACTCTAAACTCCAGCTTCTTCAGTACTCACTTTCGCCTACTCATTAGGTTCAGCCACTTCTGTAATAGTGCCTTGAATTTTGTTCTCCCTACTATAGAAAAGATGTTGTTAAACTTGAAAGGGTGCAGTAAAGATTTACAATTATGTTGCTGATGCTGAGGTAGCGGGTGATGTTGAGCTACACGGATAGTGTGTATGGTCTGCGGCTATGTTCCCTGGAGCGTAGAGTCTGAAGAGTGACCTTACTGAGGTTTATCGCATCCTGATGCTCCAGGGTGAACAATGGCAAAGACAAGCGAAATAGACAGGATAGTTATTCACATTAGAACGAGACAATTACTCATGGGACAAGTTGCCAAAATATGCAAGTAGACTGAAGAATGGCACTGAACGGAGGATTCAGAATTTGGAGGGTCCAATCACAAGAATGAGACCAAAAATAAAGTCATTGTCATATCGACTGAAATGTTTCGTTATATCACATTTTCAATCCATCTCAAAGAACCAACCCTGACACCATAAATCCAGAGGCGATATCTGTTCAGCATGAAGCACTGTGCAGACCAGGCTCGCAGACTGCTCAACACAACCCAGCAATCGTTCCAGCGTGGAACACTGTGCAGACCATAGTAGTTCTTTGATCTATGAAGCCAGATCAGAAATGTTTTCAGCATGGAGCACCGTGCAGATCGAGCGGATGTACTGTACAATGAAATCCACAATCTACTAGAGTGGAAAGGTATGCAGACCACAGTAGTGCATTGATCTATAAAACCAGGTAAGACATGTGACCAGGGTGTGGAACTGTGTCCACCACCCCAGAACATTGCTCAGTAACACTGTTTTAGATCATTGTCCAGAGTGGGGAAACTTGCAGCCCATGCTGGGAGTGACATAATGTCCAGCTCCCATCCATTTACAGCTCCATATCTCTACTGTGGGTGTGAATATGACTGCCAGAGAGTGATCGCCTGGGACTCAGTTTAAATACCAACAAATGGGAGGGGTTTGGAGTATAGACAGAGAGGGCGAAATTGAGAGACAATGAGTCCTCAATTCCTGGATTGAGTTCAAGAGAATTTTCTACAAAATTAGAAATGTCAGAGAGGGAGATGGATGTGTTCCCAGGTTCCAGAATATTGAAATGTAAACATTTCCACAGCATCCTGCAACTTAAGCCAGTGTTTCCAGCAAGGATGGGTGAACGTGATATTGGTGTGAGGTCAGATGATGGAGAATTTTGGTTGAACATTTGTTCTGCTACTTTGTAACTTGGAGAAGGGCCAGTACAACTTCGATTCATTGGGTTGAATCTAACAATAACTTGTCTCAGTGACATTTTCATTGAGTGTGACAGAGGGATTAACTAACCTCTCATTTAATGCCAGCCCGATTCTCCCATCCATTATGGCTGGAGGTACTCACCAAAGCTCGTATGCCCCTGGATAATTTGTGATCTCAAGCACTGGTGCCATGTTTAAAAGGACAAGGGACAAACCGTTCAGCTTTCTCAGTTCAGAGCTGTCCTGCACAGTTTACCTCGACCATGTCACATGAGGGGCAAATATACGACGGTTTGTCGACAAGGGCAAGGCGGCCCTGGTGAAAGGGCTAGTACAAAGGAGGACCATTCTCTTCCCGAGGGGGCCACACCACCAGACCCACTGAACATGGTCTGAGCTCATCACCCAGCTCAGTGCAGTGTATGCGGTCTCAAGAAATGTCCAGCAATACAGAACAAATATCAATAACCTTCCCCCCTCTGTCAACATAAGGGTAATCGTATGCTCTTTGCTCCCACACACTCACTGTACTTTTGTTATAGCATCTACCCTCAAACAAGGCTCATGGTTCACTACTCTCACTGCCAGAGGATTGTAATCACACCAGCCTCCACCACTTACTCTGACAGCTCATTCCATACACATAGTCTATGTGAACAAGTTACCCCTTAGGTCCCTTTGATATCTTTCCCTTCTCACCTTAAAATTGTGCCTCTAGTTCTGGACTCCCTTGCCCAAAGAAAAAGACCGTGTTTATTTATCCTTTCCATGTCCGTCGTTATTTTATAAACATCTATAAGGTCGCCTATCAAAGACAATAGTTTATTTTAATGTGTAGTGACTGCGACAATTTTTCAACACAGCACCAACAGCCAAAAATTAAATTAATGATTAAGTTGTGAAGGGGACACATCTTAATCAGGCTAATAGGAAACATCCCCTCTTCTTCAGTGTCAATCTGGTGAAAATTGAGCACATAACTGATATTGCAGAATGGTTCTATTGCTGCATCTGAAAGACCACGTTTCTGACCGGGTAGCGATCCCCCCATATCTTAGTCTATACTCTGTGCTCAATTTTAAACTCTGAGGGATCAAGATCATTGACGGTACAAACTATACCTGATCATCTGACAACAAATGGCCGGAAGGAGGATCTCTGAGATCAAAGACAAACCGACAATCAGCTGCACAGCACAGCAGGAGGCCGTGCATCGTTTCTGGGCAGCTACACAGGAAAAGCAGAGCCCTGGGTAGCTACCAGGAAATACAGGTAGAGATTATTGTTTATTTTCAGGTTGGAAAGCTGTCACAAGTGGACTTCCCCAGAGATCAGTGTGGGGTCCCCAACAGATTGCAATCTAAATTATTGATTTGGATGAAGGGGCTGAATGGACTGGAGCTCAATTTTCTCAGACACCAGAATAGTCATTCAATGAGATGTCAAGCGTTGACACGGTGTCTGCAATGGGACACACACAGGGGAGGGTCGTGAGCAAACCTTCAGCAAAAAGAATGGCACAATGTTGGTGACGGGAAGTTTGTGTTTAGAGGAAGCATAAACCCACCAACACTCTCAAACAAAAACTAACAAACTTAAAAGGCCAAGTATATCCCATGGACAAAACCAACGTCGTCTACAAAATTCCATGCAAGGACCACCAGAAACACCACGTAGGACAAACGGGAAGAAAGTGAGACACCAGGATACACGAACACCAGGTGGCCATAAAAAAGACACGACCCTTTCTCCAACATAGCCCTACAAACGGATGATAAAAATAAAACCATTTCGATTGGGACAACACATCTATCCTGGGACAAGCTGGGCAAGGCATGCCAGAGAACTCATAGAGGCCTGGCCCACCAACTACAACACCATACACAAACACATTGCTGCATCTGAAATACCACATTTCTGACCGGGTAGCGATCCCCCCATATCATAGTCTATACTCTGTGCTCAGAAAACGAAGAGGAAATGACATCACCACAAACCCCAGAAACCCCATCCAGGACAAACATATAAATAGAAAGCAGGAGACAACAGCTTCGCTTCTCTTGGAGGTCGCCACTGTCGATATTACCGAGCCAGGTAATGAAACGTCTGGATATCAAACCTACAGCTCATCAAGCAAACCTATACTGTATAAAACAAAAATAAACTATGTAACTGGAGGCAGAATGGAGAACTCAGTGGGACAAAGGGATACCTGTGTACTGGTACATAAATCATACCATGTTAGTCTGTAGATGCAGCACGTGATTTGGAAAATAAATGCAATGTTACTTTTTTTTCTTGTAAAGAGTATTGGGTCTGATCTTAAGGATGTATTACTGCGTGTGCACAGGCCGTTGCTGAGACGACATCTGATATATTGTGTGGGGTTGTAATTCCACTGAAGTGAAACACAAAGTGATTTTGAAACTTTTCAAAGATGTTTCTCTACTCATTCTTGGGATGAAGGCATTATGATATGTACAATTAGATGTTTAGGCCTGAGAATGTATAAATATTCTTATTGACCATATAAGATTTTAAGTTGGTGAAAACCTGATGGATATTTCATCTCGTATGGGAGAAGAGACTGGGCAAGTAATTTAAGACGAATAAGTATTAATTTAAATACAGTTAATATGAAGATATCAAAAGTTGTATTTTAAAAGTGTACAGGAACATGTAAACACATCTTGAAATTTAATGTGGCTATTTGTTATGAAAGTATTGGCTCTACATACAACAGCATCAATGATGTACTAAATGCAGAAGGGAATGCAACGGAGTCGTACAGTTCAAAGACTGTCCAAAGAGACCTCATTTGATCCATTTTCGGGCTGGATAATTTTATTATGTGATTTAACTCAGAGAGGCAGGAAATATAACCTTCCTGAGAAGTAACAGCCTGTTGCTCCCTTCCTCTCCGTGTTCCTCTTCCCAGCAATGTATGTGAGCTGAAAACTCCACAGTCATCCTTGCCACTCATGGAGGATTCCTGTTGAGGATTCACTGGAATCGTCCCACTTCCTGAAGTAAAGGGAATTCAGCAAAATCATATTTTCCAGGAAGTGATCCCATTACCAGTAGCTTGTAAGAACAGAATAGCACCATAAGCTAAATGATATTTGGAACAATCACTAATGTTCCCTTTCATCATTAGGTCAATTAATATTTCGGCACAGTTCTTCCAAATTAACGCTCTGCCGAGATGTTGTTATTCTATTGGTCATCAAATGTCTGCATGTGTCAGTACTTTTAGAAAGAGAAACATTGGTGCTCAGATTTGTATATCCAAACTGTTAGTCATGTATCTTTCCAACGTAATTTGAGTAACTTTCTTTGGATGAAAAAATTCTTAATTTTAGCTGATTAAAAAATCCTGCCTAAATTGTTCCTAACCCTGACCCATTCTGCGACCTATATTTTTGATCAAATCATCAAACTGAATGCATTCGCATTTGCAATGAGCAGTGGAAGCATCATGACTCTAACAGCCGACCCGCACCGCCCCAACTTGACCCACATCACCGTCCACACACCACCACCAGCCTGACCCCACTGCTGTACACCATCCCCCCTCAGCCAGTCCCCCACCGCCTTCCAACATTGCCACAGCCTACCCTTCACTGCCGCGATCACACCGCAACTAGCCTGACCCACACCACCATCCACACACCACCATCAGCCTGACCCTCACTGCTATCCACACACAACCGCAAGGCTGACCCTCACCACTGCCCACACACCGCCCTCATCCTTACACTCACCGACACCCACACACTGTCTCCAGCCTGAACCCCACCACTGTCCACTTACCACACCCAGCCTGACCCTCACCACTGCCTACACACCGCCCCAAGCCTGACACTCTCCACCATCCACACACCACCCCCGGCCTGACCCACACACTGTCTCCAGTCTGACCCTCACTTCTGCCCACGCACCGCTCCCAGTCTGAACCCCACCACTGTCCACTTACCACACCCAGCCTGACCCTCACCACTGTCTACACACCGCCCTCAGCCTGACACTCTCCACCATCCACACACCACCACCGGACTGACCCACACACTGTCTCCACTCTGACCCTCACTTCCGCCCGCACACCGCCCCCAGCCTGAATCCCACCACTGACCACTTACCACACCCAGCCTGACCCTCACCGCTGTCTACACACCGCCCCCAGCCTGACACTCTCCACCATCCACACACCACCCCCGGCCTGACCCTCACCGACGCCCACACACCACCTCAAGGCTGACCCTCACCGTCACCCACACACCGTCTCCAGCCTAACCCTCACTGTCGCCCCACAATGACCCCTGCCTGACCATCAGCACCGTCGACACACCATTCCCATCGTGACCCTCACCGCCGTCCACACTCTGCCACCAACCTGACCTTTTCCGCCGTCCAACACCGTTCCGAGCCTATCCCTCACTGCCAGTCACACAACGCCCCCCACCTGATCCTCACCGCCGTCCACACACCACTGCCAGCCTGTCCCTCACTGCCATCCACACACCACCCCAGCCTGACCCTCACTGCCATCCAAAAACCGTCCCCAGCCTGACTCTCACCACCATCCCGCACTGCCCAGCCTGACCCTCACCATCATCCACCAACCGCCCCTGCCTGACCCCACCACTGTCCACCAACTGCCCCCAGATTGACCCTCACCGCCGTCCAACACTGCCACAAGCCTGACCCTCACTGTTGCCCACACACTACCTCCAGCCTGAACCCCACAGCCCACAGGCCGCACGCAGCCTGACCCTCACCACTTTCTACACACCGCCACTAGCCTGTCACTCTCCACCGTCCACACACCACCACCAGCCTGACCCTTACCGCCGTCCAAACACCATCCCAAGGCTGACCCTCACCGCTGCCCATACAACGCCTCCAGCCTGACCCTCACCACCACCCACACACCGGCTCCAGCCTGACCCTCACTGCCGTCCTACAATGACCCCAGCCTGACCCTCACCACTGTCCCTCACTGCCATACTCACACCACCCCAGCTTGATACTCACTGCCGCCCACACACTGACGCTAGCCTTATCCTAACAGCCGTTCACACACCACCCCAAGCCTGACCCTCACTGCCATCCACATACCATCCCCAGCCTGACCCTCACTGTCGTGCACACACCACCCCCAGCCTGTCACTCACTGTTAACCACACACTGCACCCAACCTGACCCTCACTGCCGTTCACACACCGTCGCCAGGCTGACTCTCACCGCCGTCCAGCACCACCCTGCCTGACCCACACTGCTGTCCACACACCGCCACCAGCCTGTCCCTCATCGCCGTTCACAGACCACCACCAGCCTTGCCCTCACCACCATCCACACACCACCCCAAGGCTGAACTTCACCACTGCCCATACACCGCCCCCAACCTGACACTCACTGACACCCACACACCATCTCCAGCCTGACCCTCACTACCATCCAACAAGGATGTTGCCTGGGTTAGACGATTTGAGCTACAGAGAGAGGCTGAACAGGCTGGGGCTGTATTCCCTGGAGCGTCCCAGGCTGAGGGGTGAGATTATAGAGGTTTACAAAATTATGGTGGGCATGGATAGGGTAAATAGGTAAAGTCTTTTCCCTGGAGTCGGGGAGTCCAGTAAGAGAAGGCATAGGTTTAGCGTGAGAGGCGAAAGATATAAAAGAGACCTACGGGAAAATTATTTCACACAGAGGGTAGTACGTGTATGGAATGAGCTGCCAGGTGAGGTGGGGGAAGCTGATACAAGTGCAAAGTTTAAGAGGCATTTGGATGGGTATATGAATACGACTGCTTTGGAGGTTTATGGACCGGTGCTGGCACGTGGGACTAGATTGGTTTGGGATATGTGGTCGGCATGGATGGATTGGACCGAAGGTTTCCATGCTTTACATCTCTATGACTCTATGACTTATACTAATCTCTATTCTCTGGTGCACCATACTGGTGAGACAGTCCAAAGGGATATTTGCCTTGAGGAGCTTACAAAGACCAACAGCCCCAGACAGTTTTCAGACATCCAACACAACACAATAAGTTTCCTAGCACAGAAAGTAAGGATTTTTTTTTCCCCATGCATAAGGTACTCTGGGCAGGCCCAGGAAAAAAGAAACCACGTCCATCTCCAATTCGGTCCACAAAGCCCACTCTGTCAAACCTAACACAGTGCTCCAATATATATGAAGCCTGCAGCAGGACCACATGCAATGAGCAAGAGTGCCTGTAGTCATTCTGCATTTAGGACATGCTGAAGATAATCCTACTTTAAATTTAGAGAGAAATACTGGTGTCAGATTGACCCTATGAAGAATTTACAACTGCATGGAATGTGTCCTGTTACAGATCAAAATCCTTTGAGCATTTTCACAAATATTCTCCCATGTCTCCGAAGAGATCTAAACCCCCAACGTTACGAAGCTGCATAACTTTATCTGGGGGGACATTATCCAACTGATGACAAAGGGGACTGACAGAGAGTGTATTCTTAGCAAAAAGTATCCACTTCTCTGTATCGGATCTATCGGTCTCTGTTATTTTTTTTTTAAAATCCAGTCTCTAATCTGGAAAAAAAAACCAGAAGAAGTCTCTACTAGGTTCCGGACCAGTGTAATTTGATACCACTGTCTGCATTTTCCCCTCCGCTGCAAATTGTTGTCCATTCCTCGAAAATCCTTGATTCTGTGGGGAAAATCTGTCTGTGGGGAAGAGTGTTCCAAAGAGTATCAGCACTTTGAGAAAACAAATATAAACTTTATGATCTGAGTGTGAGATTAATTTTTTTCTGTCTCCTTATCTGAGAAAGGATATAATTACATTGAAAGCAGTTCAGAGATATTTCATTTCACGTATTCCTGGGATGAAGGGCTTATATTATGAAGACTTTAACAGGTTACTCTTGGAATGAGAATGAAACATACAAGACCTTGATAAGTGTGGATTAGGTATATATCCGCTGGGTGTTTGTATAGGCCAAATTTGTTGTCATTGTCATAGAACCTCTACAGTGTGGAGGCAGGACATTCAGTCCATTAAGTCTGCACTGGTGCACCAAACAGCATCCTACCTGGACGTGGCCCCCTACCTTATCCATGTAACCCTACATTTCCCATAACTAACCCACCGAACCTAAACATCCCTGGGCACTATGGACAATCCACTTTAAAAAACACATCTTTGGACTGTGGCAGGAAACTGGAGCACTGGGAGGAAACCCACACAGTCACGGGGAGAATGTTCAAATTCCACATAGTGGGTCGCCCGAGGTTGGTATTGAACCCAGCTCCTTGGTGATGTGAGGAAGCAGTGCCACCCACAGATCCACCATACTCCTCCGTTAGTTCTGTTAGTAACTTGTGGCTGACTAAAGAAATCGGCCTGACTTCTTATCACTGAACCTAACCCAGTCTGAGACCTTTATTATCGGCCATATCACCAACCAGGTTACCTTTAAAATTTGTTGTGAGCAGTGGAGGAGTGGGAATAGAAAAGGAAATAGTGACACCCTTCATCCTCAGTCACAAATGGAGTGAGAAGAAAGTCACAAAGTGGGAATTCAGTCGAGTGGAAATCCTCTTTCCCAGAAGTTTGGGATGGCTGAATCTTTATATTATATCGAGGCTGGCTTCATGTGATTTTCCATATACCGGTGAATCAGGGATAATGGTACTTGGAGAGAAAAGTGCAGCTGGGACAACAGTAAGATGAGCCACGATCTCATTTACTGGTGGAGTAGTGTCAAAGGGCCGAATGGCCCACTTCTATCCCTCAGCCCTGTGTTCTGATGTTCCATTCAACCCTTCGGACCTGCAAATTGAGCCACTCCGATGGTTAGGTGTAGTTTTGGAAATGTACTTCGAAAATCTAGACTGGATCAGGAAGTGAACCTCATCCCCAATCACTGTTTCCAGGCTTCCCATCTCTGTAATTTCTGCTCCAAATTTAAGGCATGTCCCAGACCCAGATTCGCTGTGACTATAGCCCCCATACCCCACCCAGGGTAAACTCAAACAAATCCTCTGCTCATCCGAATGTAGCATTACAGAACACAACTTACAGGAAAATGACCAGTTACTTTCCAAAAGCATAACATGTGAAATTAATAACAGTAGGAACAGTAGGCTATTCGGCCCCTCAAGCTTGCCCTGTCATTTAATACGGACATGGCTGATCTACTCCAGGACTCGACTCCACTTTCTTGCCGACTCCTTGAGGAGAGTGAATTAGTTATATATACCCACTGGGTGTTTGTGTAGTCCACATTTGTTGTCCCTCCACACCTTTCCGGGTTAGGGAATTCCAGACGTTCTGAGAGAAGACATCACTTTGCATCTCAGATTGAAATCGATGTTCCCTATTCGGTATCTATGTCCTCAAGTTCGGGACTCCACCCAGGAATGGTAACAACTTCTCAACATCTGCAGTGTCAACCCCTCTTTGTCTTGTATTTTTCAGCAGTACCACTCCTCATTCATTTAAACCCCAATTAATAATCGCCTCACCATTTTAGAGATTCTCATGAACACACACCTTTCGTCCCAGGAACCCATCTTTTGAAACAACCCAGTTACTTGCTGCACCAGCGTGCTGTCTTTGTTTCATACACAGGAAGACTCCAATCCCTTTGTACTGCTCCTTTTCTGGAAGTCCTATCCATTAAATAACAGCATGCCTTTGGTTCTCAGTGTCATCCACAAATTCGGATGTATGTTGCACTCAACTCCCTCTTTCAGGCTATTAGTATAGATTGTAAATATCTGATGCCATCGGACTCATAGCTGTGGTCCTCCAGCAGATATACCTTTATCATGAAGATTCATTAATCCTGACTCTCCGATTTCTATGTGCGAACCAATCATCATCCCATGTTAATACATTATCCATCATCCTACGACCTTCTGTCATGTGTAAGAACTTTTATTTTGTAATACCTTGTGGAAAATCTCTGGAAAGCCTGGTGTCTACCAGATCTCCTTTACCAAGTCTGATTGTTACATTCTCAGGCATCTCCAGAAATACTTTGCATAATTTTACAGGGCAAAGTATAATTTCTCTTTCACAAAACACTCGGACCCTGCGTGAAGCTTTTCTAAATGTCCATGCTGGCCAAGTTTTCCAAATTAAGCTCGTCCCACCTGCTTTTATTTGGCCCATGTGCCTCTAAATCTTTCCCATTCATATGTTTGTCCAAATGAGTTTTAAATGTTGTACCTGTACTGGCATCTACCACTCTTCTTCTGACAACTTATTCCTTAACCACAACACACTCTGTATAAAAAAGTTGCCCCTTCATTCCTTTTGAATCTTTCCTCTTTCACCTTAAACCTATGCCTTCTACGGCTGAACTCCCCCATGCCGTTGGAAAGATCTTGGCTATTCACCCTATCCATATCTCTCATGATTTTTGAAGCTTTTACAATGTCACCACCCAACCTCCTAACTCCACCTGATTCTAATTTTAAGAACAAGCATTTAAAGATAAGCACTGCAAATTCAAACAATATTAAACATTACAGGTAAACAATACTCAGATCAACTTCATATGGTGATTTGTTTTTCTCCATATTACAATACTAAGGCAGCATGAAACGCTTACTTGTGCCAATAAGAAGTCAAACACAGGGATTCCTTTGTCTAAAGGGGGCGATGATCTCGACAGTGAAAACGTATCCATGGTCAGATCTATATAATGCCACAGGGGCAACATTCTCCCTCCTGGCCTCCCAATGACTTTGTGTGGTTGTATCTTCTTAATCTTACACTTAATTGAGAGAACCCCATTCCCCCATTCACACCTTAATGTAAACACATTTTGCATCATCCACTCGTTCAGCAGTGCTAAACGCCCGTTTATTTTTACCCCACCCTCTTTTCCCTGTCATCCATCCCCCCACCTCTGATAAGGGATTAAAAATCCCAGGTTCCAATCCTTTTCAGTTCTGAAGAAGTGCCACACTCGGCTTGAAACGCTAACGCTGTTTCTGTCTATGCAGATGCTGACAGACCTACTCAATTTCTCCAGAAATGAATAGGCACAGAACAAATTTTCACTAAAACAAATAACTATGGATATTGGAAATAAAAATACAAAAATTGCTGGATAAACCGGGAGCTTTGAAAAGGGTCACTGGACATGAAAGTTTAACTCTGCATTCATTCCAGAAGATGCTGCAACATTTTCAGTGATTTCTTCACCATTTTCTGTTTTTGGACAATTTTCAAAGAAGGATGTCAATGATGGTCAAACATCCCGTCCAACCTGGAACGCCGTACACTGGGGACTGAACGATAGTGCATTGTGCACAAGTTCATAGATTCTGAAACTGCATGAGACTGACATCACTGAAACTACAGAGCTTTTAATCATGTCATGGAGAAAAACAGGAAACACATTCACTTCAAATGCCGAAGTTGACATTGTGGAAAAGAAACGATTTAGATTATTATCTTAAATAGATTGAGATAAAGTAACAAATTGGATGCCCTCAGCAGAATGAGAATATGAAAGTAGAAGTGTTACGGCATCAGAAACCAGGTTAGGTCACTGAATGCAGGGCTGATGCCAACGTCGGAATCACGTGCACCTAAACCTGTAGACAAAACACACATGACTAGTTGCATTCCAAACAGCAGAAATAACTTCTGATAGAGAAGGGGAAATTATCCCAAGACTAACAGATCGGATCTAAGCTCTTTCATCCTGCTAAATCCAATCATAAATGTCGATGGATTATTAAACAATTTACTGGAGCAGCGGACGCCACAAATATCCTTATCCTAAATATCGGAACAACTCTAAATCAGTGAAAAAAAAGTCAAGGATATGGTGCCTGCACGACCCTCAGCCGAGAGTTGTTGACTGGATGATCCAACTCACACTCATCATGATGCCCACAGACTCACAGATGCCAGTATTCAAGCAATTCGATTTGCTCTACGCGACATGAAATTACAGTTAGACACAGTAGATACGATAAAGGCAATGGTCCCTGAAACTATTCCTACAATGGGACTGAAGACTTGTGCTGCACAACAAGTCAAGTCCCTCGGGAAGCTGTTTCATTCCACCTCCAACTCTGACATCTGCCTGGCAATGTGGAAATTTACTCAGCTATGTCCAGTCCCCGAAGAGGAGAATAATTACAATCTGACCAATTGCCACCTCGAACTCCCATCACGACAGACAAATTGATGGGAATTATTTTTGACAGAGCTGTCAAGTAGCACCGAAATAATCAGGTCAGTATGGTTTCGATAGGTCTCCATGTGGAGATGATGTTGTTGTGGAAATATCATTGTATTACGAATCCAGACCAGGATAATGCTCTGGCAGCTGGTGGAAGTTAAAACTAATTAATAAAATATCGAGTCCGAAAATCTGGTGTCAGTAATAGTGATCTCGTGCCCAATGTTGATTTTAAACATTTATCTCCTTCCCCAATATATTTTCAGGAAGTGAATCTCCCGTGCTTTCCTCGTCTGGCCTAAAGGTTTTTCCAGACGCACAGACATGTGATCAACTCTTCAATGGTCTCTCAATCGGCCAAGTAAGACACTCAATTGTATCAATGTGCTCTGAGGTCTTAAAGATAAAACTGGACTGAACACCTGGCACCAGGCTCGTTATCAGAAAATGGAATGGAAAACACAATCCTATCGATCCTGCAGAGGCCTCCTTCCTAACATCTGAGAGCTTGTGACAACATTTACAGAGCTTTCCCACAGACTGCACACAAACGTTGGGAAAGGAGGAGTCATTCAATATGTTGAGATTTTCTCATGCTAGTTCATGACCGAACATGTCCTCAATGCAATTTTCCCCATACAATGTTCATATCCCATAATATGTTTTCACATTGTGAAATATAAACCGAGAACTGATCTTTTCGGCCCATCAAGTTTGCTTCTCTATTCAATATACACGCGGTTCTTTGATAACGCTTGTGTATTAAATACGATTTGACTGTTTTCTTTAAAGTGAACTATCATCCCTGCTTCCAATCTGTCTCACACTGTCAGTGTTTGATATATTTCCTCGGGCTGGTGAGGCCAGAAACAGGGCGATAATGGACTTGAACCCGTGGCTGGGGAACTGGCACAGGAAGCAAGGATTTAAATTATTGGATCACTGAGGTATGTTTTGGGGTAAGCATAAATTATACAAGAGAGACGGTTTGCATCTTGATAGGTTGGGAACCAGCATTCTGGCAGGCAGGTTTGCTGCTGCAACACAGCTGCATTTAAACTAAATAGCGAGGGGGAGGGGACTAACTGGATGTTTAAGAAGGAAATTGAAGGGAAAGTTAGAAAAAGGGAAGTCAAGAAACACAACTGTATCAATGATGCAGAAAACTCAAAAAGGGATCATGCTGTAAGGTTGAGTGAAATAGGACTTTTTGGGAAGGATAAGGATAGTAACAAATTAAAAATACTATGTATGAATGCACGTAGCATTAGAAATAAGATGAATGAGCTTGAGGCTCTTTTGGAAGTTGGCAGATACGATATTGTGGGGGTAACTGAGACGTGGCTTCAAGTGGACAGGGCCTGGGAAATGAATATTCAAGGCTACACGTGCTACCATAAGGACAGACTGACGGGCAGAGGGGGTGGGGTGGCCATGCTGGTAAGGGAGGATATTCAGTCTCTTGCGTGCAGTGCCCTAGAATCAGGTGATGGAGAGTCAGTATGGATAGAACTGAGAAATTCTAAGGGTAAAAATACCCTCTTGGGAATTGTCTACAGGCCCCCAAACAGAAGTCTGGATATCGGATGTAAGTTGAATCAGGAGCTGAAATTGGCCTGTCGCAAAGATGTTACTACAGATGTTATGGGGGATTTCAATATGCAGGTAGACTGGGAGAATCAGGATGGTATTGGACGTCAAGAAAGAGACTTTGTGGAGTGATTCCTAGATGGATTCTTAGAACACCAGGTGCTGGAGCCTGCCAGGGAGAAGGTAATTCTAGATCTGGTATTATGCAACAAATAAGAACTGATCAGGGACCTCTTGAAGGTACCAAGTGAAGGAGCCATTAGGAAGTAGTGAACATAAGCTTCAATCTGCAATTTGAAAGGGAGAGGGTACAATCCGAAGTGACAATATTTCAGTTGAATAAAGGGAACTATGGAACTATGAGGGAGGAGCTGGCCAAAGTTCAATGGTGCAATACTTTAGTAGGGATGACAGTGGAGTAGCAATGGCGGATATTTCTGTGTATAATGCAGAAGTTGCAGAATCAGTTCATTCCAAAAAAGGAAGAAAGATCCCAGGAGGAGGCATGGGTGGCTGTGGCTGACGAGGGAAGTTAAGAAACACATGAAGTTAAAAGAGAAAGAGTATAAGGTGGCAAAGATAAGTGGAAAAAGGAGGACTGGGAAGGTTTTAAAGATCAACAGAGGATTACAAAGAAGGAAATACGCAGAGGAAAAAAATGAGGTACGAAGATAAACTGACCAAAAATATAAAGGAGGGTAGTAAAAGTTTTTTTAGGGATGTGCAAGGCAAAAAAAAAATAGTTAAGACTAAAAGTGGGCCATTGAAGACAGAAACAGGGGAATATATTACAGGGAACAAAGAAATGGCAGAAGTATTAAATTGTTACTTCAGATCCCTGTTCACTGGGGAAGACACAACCAATCTCCCTGAGGTAACAGTGGCTGAAGGAACTGAACTTAAGGGAATTTATATTTGCCAGAAACTGGTGTTGGAGAGATTGTTCCGTCTGAAGGTTGATAAGTCCCCGGGGCCTGATGGTTTACATCCCAGGGTACTGAAGGAGGTGGCTCGAGAAATCGTGGATGCGTTGGTGATTATTTTCCAGAAATTCATAGATTCGGGATCAGTTTCTGCGGATTGGAGGGTGCCTAATGTTGTACCCCTTTTTAAGAAAGGTGGGAGAGAGAAAACAGGAAATTATAGACCAGTTAGTCTGACCTCAATGGTGGGAAAGGTGCTGGAGTCTATTATAAAGGACGAAAAAACGACACATCTGGATAGGTCAGAGTCAGCATGGATTTATGAATGGGAAATCTAATTTTCTGGATTTTTTGAGGATGTAACTCTGAAGATGGTCGAGGGAGATCCAGTAGATGTAGTTTACCTGGACTTTCAGAAAGCTTTTGATAAAGTCCAACATAGGAGGTTAGTCAGCAAAGGTAGGGCGCATGGTATTGGGGGCAAAGTACTAACTTAGATTGAAGTTGTTTGGCTGACAGGAAACAAAGAGTAGTGATAAACAGCTCCATTTCAGTATGGCAGGCAGTGACCAGTGGGGATCAGTACTGGAACCGCAGCTTTTTACAATATGTATTAATGATATAGAAGATGGTATGAGTAATAACATTAGCAAACTTGCTTAGATACTAAGCTGGGTGGCAGGGTGATATGTGAGGAGGATGTTAGGAGATTACAGGGTGACCTGAACAGGTTAGGTGAGTGGTCAGATGCATGGCAGATGCAGTTTAATGTGGAAAAATGTATGGTTACCCACTTTGGTGGCAAGACCAGGAAGTCAGATTACTACCTAAATGGAATCAATTTAGGTAAAGGGGCAGTACAGAGAGATCTGAGTGTTCTTGTACACCAGTCAATGAAGGCAAACATGCAGGTACAGCAGGTAGTGAAGAAAGCTAATAGCATGATGGCATCCATAACAAGAGGGATTGCTTATAGAAGCAAAGAGATCCTTCTGCAGCTGTACAAGGTCCTGGTGGGAGCATACCTGGAGTATTTTGTGCAGTTCTGGTCTCCAAATTTGAGAAAAGACATTCTGGCTATTGAGCGAGTGCAGTGTAGGTTCACGGGGTCAATTCCTGAAATGGCGGGACTACCTTGTGCGGAAAGACTAGAGCGACTGGGCTTGTATACCCTTGAGTTTAGAAGACTGAGAGGAGATCTGATTGAGACATATAAGATTATTTATAAAATGATTGGACACTCTGGAGGCAGGAAATATGTTTCCGCTGATGGGTGAGTGCCAAACCAGAGGAAACAGCTTAAAAATACCAGGTAGACCATTTAGGATAGAGATGAGGAGAAATTCTTCACCCAGAGAGTGGTGTCTGTGTGGAATGCTCTACCCCAGAGGGCAGTGGAGGCCCAGTCTCTGGATTCATTTAAGAAAGAGTTGGATACAGCTCTCAAGTATAGTGGAATCAAGGGTTATTGAGATAAAGTAGGAATAGGATATTGACTGATGATGATCGGCCATGATCATAATGAATGGTGTTGCAGGCTCGAAAGGCAGAATGGCCTACTCCTGCTCCTATTGTCTGTTGTCTATTGTCTAATGATATCTCCACTCATTTTCCTAAACCCCATAAAATACAGGCCCAGTGACCCCAAATCGCTGGTCCCTCAACAAGCCTGTCATCCCAGAGATCAGTTTGGTCATCCTCCACTGCTCTCCCTCAATGTCCTTTACAAGGCAAGGAGGCCAAAACTGCGAATAATATTGCACAATGTTCGAGACGGGGCCCCACTAAGACTCCATACAGCTGTAGTAAATCACCTTTACTCCTGTATTCAAATCTCCCTGAAATGAAGGTGAATACGCCATTTATCTGCCTACCGCTTTCTGCTCCTACAATATTACTTTCACTGATTGGTGGACAGGGACATACAGATCGTTTTGAACGTTACATCTCCCCACTTGTTGGGTATATATACACTGGTCAACGTGTCAATGCTATTCCTAGTATTGACTTCTGGCTTCAGAACTCACTGCCTTACATGGACTCGGAGGGCTGCGCAGAAATAAGATAAAAATGCAGCTTAAGTTCATTTATAGATCAACATTTTTCAACCACTCCCTTTGCAAATGATAGAATGCCACTCTATTGTTCCCATCAAAGTGGACATAATCTCATCTCTCCCATTGCTCTCCATCTACCAAGTACTTGCCCAGTGTCTCCACATATCTCAATCACCTTGGAATCTTTTTTACATCCTCCTCATCCACTCACAAGCTGACATCCTTTAGTATTGTCAGCAGATTGGGGAATATAGCATATGAGCCCCTCAACCAAAGATATGATGTGTATTGGGAATAGGTGGATGTCAAATCTCGATATATCCTTGTTATATCCTCAAAGTGTTCCATTCAGAAAAAAAAACATGGTTCTATTCTTACTCATTCTTTCCTGCCAGCTCTCCCATTCTAAAACCATGACCATATATTTGCCCCAGTCCCACAGGATTAGAATTTGCAAAATAGGCTTGGGGCTTTATCAAAAATCTTTCTGAGATTCCAATCGTATTGCATTGATACATTCTCATAATTTTGTTAAAAGCTACTTTCTCAAATATGATTCCCATTTCATAAATCTCTGTTGACTTTGTCTATGCCCATTAATTTCACTCCAATATTTTTCTCTAAAACTGTTTAGTTGCTAATTTAGTTGCTATTCCCTTTTTCTCAGCCGACTAAAGTTCTCTAGTATTTCTAGCAAGATTACTTTTTTGTTTTTTATCTTCTTTGAAGGCATAACTAAAGTATTTGCTCCACTGATCTGCTATTTCCCTGTCCTCAATTCTCTGGTATCAGACTGTAAGAAAGCTGCAACCTTTTCTGTTAATTTCGCAATTGACATATTTTCAGAAGATATTACAAGTTCCCTCTTACATACTTTGGTAAGATATTCTTCAGAAACCCATCAAATCTTATCTTAAGCTACTCAATGATTGACCTCCCTCATCCATACAATAACAGAAGCACAGTCTCTGTTCCATCAGAAATACAGTACGGTCTACATTCGGTCCACTTTCCGAACAAGACCCATACCTGTGTATCTTATGGCATTTCAACTGCACAACCATGTATTTTCTAAAGAATTAGAGGTTACCATGGCAACTCCCCTCTCAATCAGTGCATTTCAGACCCAACAAACTCTGGGTAAAAAAAAACAGTCCTCAAATCCTCACTAAACCTCAAACTCTTCACTTTAAGAATGTGTCCATTTGACTAAAAGGAACAGTTGCTGTCTATCCACCCTGAATCTTATCCTTCTGATTCACATCCCACTCAGCCTCTTCTGCTCCAAAGTAAACAACCCGAGCTTATCCAGGCTCTCTCCATAGCTGATAATCTCCATTCCAGGGAACATCCTGGCGAATCTCCTCTGCACTCCCTCCAGTACAATCACATCCTTCCTGTAATGTGGCCCCCAATAACGACACACAGTATTCCATCTTGGCCTAACCAAAGTTCCGCATAGCTCTTATCATCTATGCTTCGATGTATAAAAGCTGTGTTTACGCTCCCCTATGCGTTCCCACGTTGTGCAAAACCTGTCCAGTTACATTCAGGGATGTGCGAAGAAGCACCCTCTGAGCTACCTAGTGTGCTGTCATTCATTGAGTCCTCCCCTGTGTGGTTCCTTCTTGCAAAGTGCATCACTTCATATTTATCAGGGTTATATTCCATCTGCCATTGATCCACCCATCTGACCATTTTCTCTGTATTGATGTGACCATCTGACCATTCGATCTGTATGTTCCTGAAACATAAGGACTTTCTCTTCACTGTCAACCACCCGGCCAATCTTCGTATCAATAACAAACGTACTTATGACAACCCCCACCGCTCGTCCATATTCACAGCTGCATCCTTTAGGATAAGGTTTAAAGTCAGAAAACATCAGCTTATAGAGCAACAGGTTTATTTGGAGGTACGAGCTTTCAAAGTGCTGCATCTTCATCAGGTGGTTGTGAGCTTTGATAGAGCGCTTCAAAAGCTAGTGCTACCGAATAAACCTTTTGGAGTATAACCTGGTGTTATGCAATTTTTAGCTTTGTCCATCCTATTCCAAAACCAACACCTCTGAATCAGAAATAATAAGAGACAAAGCACTGATCCCTGTGGTACACCTTTGGACACTAGCCTCCAATCGCACAAACAGCCTTCTACTACTAGCCTCTGTATCCTACCACTAAAGGTGATTTGGATGCAACTTGTCAAGTCACTAATGAGTCCTACCTGTTCCCTGGTTATTCTGTTCTGTTGGAGACACTTGTAGAGTATCAGGACATTCTCCATAATCTTGCCTTCCAGTAGGTTTCCATGCCCCTGTGTTAGTTAGTCCCCTCCAAGTGAAGAATTTCCTCCTTATTGCAGTCTTAACTGGCCTGTCCCAGATCCTGCCATTATTTGCCTTGAATGTGGAATAGACAGCGAGGGAAGCGTTCTGTTGATTTTAAACTTGTCATATGTTTTGTGAATTTTCTAAATTTCACTGTGACCGACCTCTCATTCTTTGAAACTCTCGAGAACACAGACCGAGTTTCCCCATCAGGCAATTGCACCATCTGAGGGATTAATCTGGAGAATGTCCATTGCACTTCCTCTGTGATCAGTATATCCTTCCTGAGATTCGGTCACCAAAACTGTGCACAATGCTCCAGGTACAGTCCCACCAACACACTGTGAAACTGCTTCAACATGTCTTTGCATCGATGTTCTGACTCTCTTATATGAAGGCGAACCACACTTAAATTTTCCACTTCCAGATATTCCTCCAAATACCCTTCATATTCATTGCATTTACAATCTCATTTTTTTGAGTTCTTATAGAAACCCTTCGGAAAATCCAATCTATGCCACTTCTATTGATGCCCCATTATCTATGCTGTAAGGAACAACTTCGAACAATTCGGAAGTTTATCAAGTATGATTTCTCTATTAGAAATGCATGCTGATTCTCTCCATTGTTGCTGTTAATTTCTAAATAGCAGAAATGCCATCCTGTGTAATAGATACCAACAGTTTCCCTACAAATGTCAAGTTAACTGGTGTGCCATTAGCCACACTGTCTTTTTCCCTTTCTAGCTGTTTGAATCCCTTCCATTCGTCGGTCGTTCTTGGATCACATTTATCCACAACAGTTTCCGGTCTCTGCAGAATGTACAGGAAAATAAAACACAGTCATCGACAGCGCAATTAATACTACTATTGGTGATTTATTTCCAACATTTTGATAGGACGTACATCTGTTTCGTCAGACTTAGCAATGCTCAATCCAGCTCCATGTTCAACTACTACCTTGTTTCTGATATGAATTGACTTTATGTCTATAGCTCCAAAAGTCTGACATGATCACTTTTATTGGGTGATTTTCTGGCTCTTCCACCATGACGACAGATGCAAAGCAACTGGTTATTTCTCGGCCATTCCCCTGTTCTCAACAATGACCTCTCCTCTGTCAATTACAAATTTCCACGTTTGACCGTGCTTTTATTTTGTTTCATTTGAAATGTAGATCGCAGATTGATGCAGTCTTTGTGTTCCTGTTTGTTAGTAGGTATGTTCGCATTTGATTTCCTTTTCAGTTTCATGGCCTTCCTTTTTTGAATCGTTAATTTCTGAGAAATCTCAGGTTTCCACAAGAGCTGGAATTCTTCTGAAGTTACTTCCTATGATTAACATATTTTCTAATTTGTTATGTTAACCATCATTGAGTCACTTGTTCACTCTTTGGTGTTTGTACCTGAAATAAATAGATGTATGTTGCAGACTTTACAGTATTTCTAAAAACTCCTGGTCCTGACCAGTTACATTCAGGAACACCGCAGGAGGATAGAGAAGAAAATGGGGGTGCACTACTTGGCTGTTTTCTATCATCGCTGGCCAACGAGTGAGGTCCCAGACGACTGGAGCAGAGCGAATGCTGAGCCCGTGTTCAAGAAATTCTACAAAGATAAACCTGGGAACTAAAGATCAGTAATCCTAAAGTCTAGTGGGTAGGTTACTTTAGAAGATTCGGGGAGATTGGATATTCATGCATTTGGAAAGACAGCGTATGGTTCAGACTAAGATTAGAATGGTGCTGGAAAAGCAGAGCAGGTCACGCAGCATCCGAGGAGCAGGAAAACCGATGTTTTGGGCAAAAGCCCATCATGAAATTCAGCACAGGATTTTGTGCAAGGGAAATCATGACTCACAATTTTGCTGGAGTTCTTTGATAAAATAGCCAACAACGTTGAGGAGATCCGGATGGTATACGTAGTCAGGATGGATTCCAGAAAGGCCTTCAATAAGGTTCCACGTGGTACGCCATTCTGGAAGGTTCGGTCGCATGGAATTGAGGGGGAACTGGCAAATTAGGTACAAAATTGCCTTGAGGGTAGGAAGCAGAGAGTAATACTGGAAACATGCTGGTCAGACTGGAATAGTGGAATGCCTCAGGGGTTGATGCTGGGACCACTACTTATTACATATACCTATGATTTAGATGAGAATGTACAGGCATGATTTATAAGTTTGAAGACGGCACTAAAGCAAGTGGCATCATGGAGACTGAGGAAGGTTATCAGAAATTTCAGAAATTACAGCAGTATCTTGATCAGCTGAAGAAGTGGGCTGAGAAATAGCAAATGGATTTTAATATAGATCAGAATAAGTTCTTGCATTTTAGAAAGTCAAATCAAGTTTGGAGTTTCATGGTGAATGGTTGGGTCCTAAGGAGTGTAGTGGAACAGAGAGACCTTTGAATTAAGCTGCATGGTTCTCTGAAAGTTGATTCAGAGGTAGACATTGAAGAAAGCTTCTGGCACAGTGGCCTTCATTGGTTTATATCAATGAGTATCGAAATTAGGGAGTTATGTTGCGGTTATACAGGTTGCTGGTGAGGCCATATTGGTAGCGTTATGTTCAGTTTTGTTCACTTTGCTATAGGAAGGATGTTATTGAACTGGAAAGAGTACAGAAAAAAATACAATGATGTTGACAAGGTCTCAATGGTCTGAGTTATAGAAAGAGGTTGGACAAGCTAGGACTTTTTACTTTTGTGTGCATAAGGATGATGAAGATCATATTGTAGTTTATAAGATCCTGTCAGCCATGGATTGAGTGAATGCACACAGTCTTTGTTTCCCAGAGTTGGGTAATCACAGACTAGAAAGCCTCAGTATAGGGTCAGAGGGGACACAATAAAAGGGAATCTGAGGAACAACTTTTTAACTCAGGTGCTGTTATGCATATGGAATGAGACGTGGTTCAGGCAGATGCATTGACAATATTTTAAAGGCATTTGAACAAATACATGAATAGGAAAAGATTAGAAAGATACGGGACAATGGCAGGGAAATGGGTTTAGCGCGGATGGGCATTTAGGTCATAATGGACCAAACTGGGCTGAAGGGCCTGTCTCCGTGATGTTGGACTCTATGACTCTAACAACCATTGCTTGTCTCCCACAGAATGTTATATTGTACTTTCCAAATTCACTGTAGATATCTTGAACTCTAGCATTCAATCTTCAATGATATTTGACTGGACTATTCAACATTCTATATTGTATGCAGGCATCTTGTAAAATGCACCTTTTAAATGCTATTATTCCTCAAAAGCTGCTTCAGACCAAGGTTAATAATACGTCCTTCTGACCACACAACATCAAATCCGAAATAACCTGCTCTCTAGTTTGCTTCGCAACACACTTTTCAACCCATCTCATATAAACTTACAGAACTTATTTTTCACAGCTTCGGCAGTCACTTACTTAACGCATTTAGATACAACTTGAGACCATTCAATAAGACTGAGGTATCCACAATACTTGCCTATCTAATTTCCATAACATATGATGCTCAGATTTTCTGCTACCGATTTGGTGTCGATATATAATACACCAATATTTGCTTCTCCTTGCTATCTGTAAACTCTACCTCAACTGATACTGTGGAACCTGAGGGACACATCTGTGTAGTTATGAGTGACAGACTTGGACAAGACATTCAGGGAGGCTCACCTCGAAGTTGAGATGATCTGAAGAAATGTCCCACAATACTGGACAAGCAACAATATCCTCCTCGCTCTGTTAGGATATGAGTTCCAATATACTCTCTGCTCGCTCACACTCAAAGTATATCTGTTGTAGCACCTAACCCAGAACAAGGTCCACGCTCTGTCTCCAAACAAGGCTCAGGCACTCTCACTCTCACTATTGAATTCAGAAACTAATAATACCATACGGATTAAAAACTGTCGACTACTCATTCCAGACACCTTACAACTCCACACCCCCCTAAACCAGGACAAACAGCAGGGTCACCCATTCCCACTCGCACTCCATTCCTTTTGCCCATTCCAGGAGAAACAGCCTGGAATAGGATAGAAAGGGCCAATCCGGGTAGTGGAGTATCCGATATCCGTTCCCTCACTCCCCTCCCCCCATCATGTGGGAAGGACTCTTAAAGAGCTGGAGAGGATCAGAACGCCTCGTGTGGAGAATCTGAAACATCCATGTCTTACTGACCAGTTACAGAACAATGTTCAATGAAAGACAATTCTCAGTTTAAACCCACTGGCAGTTCCAACAATAGTCCTTTCACTTCCAAAAACAGAAACACAGATACCTCACTGCAAAGAGACGCAGACACAGAAATACACAGACGAACATACACAATACTTAGAAGGCGATAGGTATACCTAAACGTATAAACACACAAATACATATACAGTCACATACAAATCGACATAAATACAGATAGAAACACAAGCTGAAACACAGACAGACAGGTGTAGACACGTAAAACACACATGTTACAAGCACATGGACAGACTTGCACACATACAGACACACACAAACAGAGGCATAGACTCACATGCACACAGACACACGCACAAACACGTACATACAGATACACGGAGGCACAGACACTAGTGTCATTAAGACATAAATCGATGTGTTTTGATTTGTAAGGGGATCAAAGATACGAGGGAGAAGGCAGAAGAATGAGGTCAAAGTACATATAAGAAATTATTGTCCGGAATTTCCGACTCGATAGGCTGAATGGCCTCAATCTGCTCATTTCCTTAATGCTCCTGCGGTCTTCTGCTATCAGGCATTCTCTTCCTGAGACAGCAGCAGAGGCTGGGTACGATACATTATTGATTGGAAAGGGACAGTGGGAATGTGGGATAGGTTTGGAGTCTGGAATGGATTATGTTCCTAATTATTCCAAATTATTCTGTTCTTATGTCTGAAAAGATGTATTGATTTGCTGTTCAGTTAACAAAGTTTTAGAACAAAAGTCCCACAATGAAATAAGGATGCCCCTTTCACTTTAGTGCCGTGCTACCTGTGGTGTCCTCATCCTCAAGGAGCAGTGAAGACTCAGTTATTGAATATATTCAAGACTGAGCACGACTCATCTTTACTGGGCAGAAGTGTCAGTGTTTATTGGGAACAGACAGGAAATGGATGGGCAGACACACTCGAGCAGCCAAGAACATTCTGAATGGTGCAGCCGAATGTGCAACTTCTGCCCATCCCATGTGTTGTTCCCTCAATCCAACAGGGTTGGGGAACACACCATTCAGTAAGACAGGATCGTTACAATGACACAGGCGGAGACCATTCCACCCCTCTAAGGAATTACACAGGAATATAGAATGAAATAATTCAGCTCGTGCAGTATACTAGGAGATGGCCATTCAACCCACCTGAGCCATTGCACAGGAACAGGGAAGCTGTCACTCACAGAAAATAGAGAGTGGAGGTAAATGGTTATTTTCAGGTTGTAACTGATGGAGTGCCTCAGAGATCCCTGTGGGGTCATCAGTGATCAATAATCTGTATCAAAAATCTGGAGGAAGGCGAGCGAGTGGCTTGGAGTTCAATTAGCTCGTACACCAAGATGGTCATTCAACATGTCGACAAATGGAGGTAGTGAGTCTGCAATGTGATACAGGCAGGGAAGTTTAGTGAGCAAACATTTAGCAGAAATAACATAAGGTAAGTTGTCTATTTTGGCATGAAGGATTAAACAATGGTAAACAATTTAAATGGAGACAGATTGCCGAACTCTGTGATACAGGAGGTTTCCATGTTCTTGCGACATGAATCGTATGACGTCAGTCTGCAGATGCAGCAAGTGATTTGGAAGGTAAGTGGAATAATGCTATTTTGTCAAAAGGTATCAGGATTAATCGCAGGAATGTTTTACTGCATCTGTACAGGGCATTTCTGAGACCACACCTGATGCACTGTGTGCAGGATTGATCCCCTAAACTTACTTAAAAAGATATAATTATTTTCGAAGATTTTCAAAGAGGTTTCCCTTTACTCATTCATGGAATGCAGGTCTTTTGTTATAGGGGATTATCAGTTTTGATCTTAGCTGAGAAATAGTATTGAACCATCCATGAATTTCTGAAAAGTGCATATTATCTCATGTCAGGGAGACTAAAGCTAGAGAATAAACTTTAAGAAAAAGTTTTGCATTGATATTAACACACATACTATGAAGACACCTACCAATATTTACAAATTACACAGACACATGTAAGCATGTCATCAAATTATAACATGGGGACACGTTTGCGATTGGAAGGAATTGTGTACAACAAGAGCAATGACGCACCTGCATATAATCCATAACCTGTTTTCCAGAGAATGGTCCAGTTTGGTATTCAGTTGACAAAATTGTACGTTCCAACACAGAGAGGGAGAAAAATGTTCCCTATCCGAGCAGGAGCAGCAGATTGATCCTTCTCTCTTACTTTGTTCCATCAGATAGAAAAGTGTGAGATCATAAAATCCTTGCGTCATCTTTACCACTAGTGAAGGATTCCTGGTGAGGACTCATTGGAATCTCTCCACTGCCTGAAACGAAGGAAATTCTGCTAAATCCCACTGTTCCAGAAATAAATCCCACTACCAGTAGCTTGTGTGAGCAGAATGACTTCAAAGGCAGAATAACATTTGGGGCACTCTATCATTTTGCCATTTGTTACGAATTCAACTTTCTGTGTCTCACATTTTTCTAGAAAATGGCCTAGTCTAAATCTAAATCATTGTCCACCTCACTTAACTGGCTGTATTTAAGATGGGTGTAACCAATGGAGGAGTGGGACTGGAAAAGAACATAGTGACCCTTCAACATTTGTTTGAACACAAATGAGAAATTATCAAAGGGCTGTTCAAGTGGAAATTCCCTTCCCCAGAGGATTGTGGTGCCTAGATATTTGCATTTGTTGACTTTGTATGTAGTAAAATGGTATACAGACAGAAACGTGCTGCTGAGACCAAAAGCACATGAAGCAGTGATAAAGTATCTAATGGCCCATTCCTGCTGCTCAGCCCTATGTTGCTATGTTCTCTTCAACCCCTGACAGCTCCTGCAAGGAGCAGATGGAGGCCACTTGCTCCAAATACCTGGTCAACAGTAACACAGGATCTCATCCAGTCCTCAAGACTGTGTAGGTTGGAAAATGTTATTTGGTTTAAAAGACGCCTCTGGTCTCATTACAGAGTGTTTCCTCTCTGCAACTTGCGGTTCATTTGTTGGTTACATTATACACCCAGATTCACTGTGAATACCGTCCCCATACCTCAACCAGAGATGACTCACAAAATACTTTACTCTCTCTGATTGCAACGTTCAATAAAAGAACATTCAGGAAAATTACAGCCATTAACTTTGCAATTGCTGAATATGCAGACAAAAGAAACAGGATCAGGTAATCTGATGATCAAGCCGTTGCATAACATCCTGGCTGATCTACAGTTGTCATTAACTCCTCTTTAATGCCCAAATACTTCACCCCTTAGCTCTCTGACAAGTCAAAAATCTATCTACGTCCTCCAGAAATGCTTTCAGTGATATCGCTCCCCTAGGTCTCCAGCCCAGATCAATCCTGACAAAGATTACCTTCTGTGAGAGGAATGCACTCCCTACACATACTCCGTAACCTATTGTTATGAACAAGAGGCGAACACAGGGACACAGGAAAGAGCGAATTGATTTGAGACCAAAGTAGTATTTGACTGAGGATGGCATCGGGGCCGCCTACTTATTTGAGCTGAATGTGGATCAGGTGTAACCTTCCCACTGGACAGGGTCTTTCAGAACACAAATAAAGAGTTTTGGGGTCAGTCGCCAACAATCCCATCAGTCCCAGGACATCACTGCAGGAGATCTTCACGTTAGCCTTCTCAGCACAAACATCTTCAGCTACTCCATCAATGTATTTCCCCATAATAAGATTGGAAGTGGGTATGATGACTAAAGATCACAGAATGTTCAGAACATTTTGACCCCATCAGCTCCTGAACCATTCTGTGTCCATGTGCAGCATGACGCGGACAGCATTCCGGCTTGTGTTGTTAAAGTGTCGGTAACATTTATGTAACAGCACGGCCAGACACTGCACATTTTCACAGTTAAAATAAGAGATTATTCAGCATCTCAAGCTGGTTGCACACGGGTATGAGTTAGCTTCAGAAACAGGAAGAGTGACAGCACGTTCAATACTTCTGCCGATACACAGGAAGAAGAGTGGCATGTTCAGTGCATCGAGCTCTTAAATAGGAGCATACAGAACCAATCAGACATTTAAACCTGTTCCATGAGACCAGGAGGAGGCTATTCATCCCCACGAGACAGTTATACAGGAATAAGAGGGGATCATTGATATTCCAATATGACAAACCAATGAAATTGAGACTGCACTGATAGAGGACTCCATGATGTTAATCATGGTTCCATTGTTTGTAGAACGTGTGCAGCTTTAATATAGTTTGCTGGCAATGAAGAGGGAAGCTAAATAATTTGTGCCAAGTTTCAAGAAGGTATATTCCAACGACGGGAAATCACACCCATGTCCTCCATTGGAAGTCAGAATCTGGTGGGAATAGTTAACTGTTTTAGCATGAAGGTATTGTGGCTGCTGTAGGGATTGCGGTTAACGAGACTTTCAGTGCAGGACCATGCACCAAATGCACTGTATTAATGGGGGGGAGAGTTTATTCAAAGACTGGTCCTCTGTCTCTCTCATGTGTCATAGGAATTTGGTGTGGAGTGAGGGGAATATTCTTTGAGGCTCTTAAACTATCGACAATTATGCAACCCGAGTAAAAAAGAAGCCATGGAATTTTTCACCGTATCAGTGTCTATTTAGAACATCGTGAGTGACTGTCCTCCCCCCCCCACCAAGTTTCAATGCAATCGCCTCTCATTCTCTCCCAACGCCAGAGATTAATCTTCACTGTCTCCTCATGGTACCAACATCCCAGGTATTCGCCTGGTGAAAGTCCATTGCAATCTCTCTGTGTGGCAAGTCGATCATTCCTTATAAAGGAGGGAAAGTCTGTCCACAATATTCCAAATATTGCCTCAACAACACTCTCAGCGATGATCACAATAATTATTTTTCCTCTTAGACATCTCCGTTTCTTTCCTGTGGCATAAAAAGACTTTCCTTCTCTCTACAATGCTGGAAAGAGTTAACACTTCTATAATGACGGTATTATGGATAAAATGACGTTCATGGCAGGATCACGCACCAACTGAACTGTATTAATGTTGGGATAGTTTATTCAAAAGCCTGAACCTCTCTCTCTCTCTCTCTCTCTCTCTCTCTCTCTCCCTCCCTCTCTCTCTCTCTCTCTCTCTCTCTCTCTTTTTCTCTCTCTCTCCTCTCATTCTCTCTCTGTCTCAGTTGAAATAGAGATTGGGTGTGATTGGGTGGAACGTTCTCAGAGGCACTTAAACGATCGAGAAGCATGTAATCTGAGTGGAAAAAGGCCATGGAACTTATCACCGTTTCAATGTCTGTTTAGAACATCATGAGTAATAGTCCACCCCCCTTAAGGTTCAATGCAATTACCTCTTATTCTCTGACTGAGCTTCACTCACTGCTCATGGTGCCATCATCCCAGGGATTAGTCTGGTGAAACTTGAGAGAAAGTCTATCCACAGTACCCCAAATGCTGCCTCAACAACACTCTCAGGGATTGTCAAAAAACATATATTCTCTCATTTAGACATCTCCATTTATTTCATGTGCCACAAAAAGCCATTCCTTCTCTATGGACTACGACTGCCATGGAATTTATATGACCCTTACATCTGTACGTCAGCATCAACAAAGCCAGCACCAGAAATACCTATGGAGATGTGCATCCCTCTCGGGGAGAATTTCAATGAGATTGAATGCACCTAAAATAGGGGATGATGATGCAACTGAATGGAAATGAGATGTAGCAATACAGAAAAAAGGCAGAGAAAGGGAGCTATCTATACCTTTAGTCATCTCTCACAGGATGTATGAAGCCCTGGTCAGTGCAGCATGTTATGCAGATCTTGAACTGAGTGGCTAGTTCAGCTGTTCCACAGTACCGTAAAGGGTTTGTAGTGTTACAACACAGGATAAATCTTCCTGCTTAATTAAAACCAGCAACAGAGAAAAGATTTATCCCATGCAGTCATCTGTGATAATTCCAGAGTCCACATCTATTTAAAGTAAACAATAACAACTTTGTTTCTTGAAGTATAACAGAGAATAATAAACGAACAACTATGTACAACTTTTTCCTCTAACCTGTCTTTTACCATCTCCCTCCACAGTACTAGTCCGATTCGACTCCTAATTAAGATTTACAAAACAAAACTTCTTTTCTCAAAACCAGGAAGCTTTCGGTTTTTCTCCATATTCCTGTCTTCTTTTCTTCTTGGGTTCTCTGCTTCACCAGTTACGAATCAGTAAACGTACCTATAGGAGAGCTATATTTCAGGCAGTCTTTGCACGTTGGTAGCTCGGCATGTTTTCAATTTTCTATGGTCTTGTACCGCCAAACTATTCGATTGTATCATTTGCTGTTAAGATTGTCGATATAATAAATTGAAACTCGGCTGGAGGTCGGTATTTTGGGGTATAATTTAAAATGGTTTGCAGAATTTGTTTCAAGACAATGAGCTAATCGGGTTGTTCGACCAAATGTTACATTATATCTATTGTTCAGAACTCTTGGTGCTGTCAGGTTGTTATTGTTGGCTTTTAATTCTCTAAAAGGTACAGTATACCCACGTGTTCTTCACAGAAGTCACACGGAAACCTGAGGAGGGAATCATGACACATTGACTTCCCTAAAGGTCTTGAGGCAAGCAGATTGGTTTTTATAACAAATGATAATGGTTGCTTTTAAACTCCCCAATTTCCTTCATGAGCTATCAACAGACCATTATTCTGTGGCTTTAGATTAAGAGTCAATGGCTTGACTACATAAACTGTCTTCCCTTATGTGCAGAGAACAAGTTAAACATTCTCAATAGCAATTATATAGTCACGGACATGGTTACTAAGAACGTGAAACTGTTGCATCCGGATTGAACAAAGGCACAAACGGTTTATTCAGATATTGCACTGAGACAGAAGACGAGACTGGGATATCATGATGGTGCTATTGGACAGGATTGGTGAGTGAGGAGGACATGGAAATGTAAATCTGTGAAGGAGAAAATGGATTATGGAGTTTGAGAAGAGTCTGGTTCCTTCTTGCATATCAATGAGTAATTTATAAATCATAGTTTGATAGTTATAATATATAAGAAAATAAATTTTTGTTTGAAACTGAAGATATTGACTTGCACTTTCCAAAATATACATACCATGAGCAGAAATTAAGTTCAACCGAGTTTAGTAGACAAATATAATGACATATCAGGAACACCAACTATCGCGAGGATGGGATAGTAACCACCTTGAATAATCCAAAGGATATCCTGGATGCGATATGCTAATGATATCCAAGGCTGAGAAAGCCAGTAAAGACCCCCGGATAAACTCCTGTCCATTGTTGGAACATTCCAGTCTAATGTTCTCAGATTCGGATCCATTGTTGGAACATTCTAATCCATGGTCCTCAGATTATGAACCATTATTGAAACGCTCCTGTCTAATGTTCTCAGATTCTGATTTCTCCTCCCCCTCTCTCTCGAGCTGCTGATCCCTGTTAGTGCTGTAAGTGATGCTCATACTTACACTATGGGATAGCACATTGAACAGAGCCCATTTATCTTTCAACAATGGAAACTCTCCACTGGGATAATTAGGATCCACGGAGATTTACTTTAATCACAGTCACTGAACAAATAGCTCAATTTAACCTCTTTGAGTTCAATATTGATTTTATTAAAAGTCAAAAGAACGTTCAAAATTTACTCATTTAGCTTGGGATATGTGGGGGTTGCTGAGGGAGGGAATATTGGAGATGGTAGATTGTTAGCGTTTAATCATTCAATCTGACTTGGATATGGGAATAATGTCAAAGGATTGTCAGAACATAAACAAGATTCGCCGTTTATAAATAGAAACATCCAGTCTGTAACTACTGATCAATGATTATTATGTCAGTAAAATATGGAGAGAACTTTTCTAGTCCTTAATCTGATAGGCACACGTGCCTTCGACAACAGGAGCTATAACAGACAAATAGCATGGATATGTTAACAGAGAATATGATATGACACACAATTCAGATGGTTAGTCGAGGATCAGAGAGGGCATGTGAGTGTCATGCTGTTAATGTTGTCGATGTCAATCAACTGTGATTAAGTACCATGCATTGGTTTTCAATTTGAGTGTGTTTATGTTTTTGGTTACATGGCTGCAGAGACTGGAGGGAGGGAACATGATATTTACCAGTCATCAGTACTGGGATGTTACTCTTTATATATCATAAGAAAATCAAATTCCAGGAGACATCTCCAAAGGGGAGTGAGGAGAGCCAATAGTAACCATACGACCAGAAGACATTGGAGCAGAAATTTGGCCATTCAGCCCATTGAGCCTGCTCCGCCATTCAATGATGGCTGTTAATCTTCTCAACACCACTTTCTATCTGTAACCCTTCATCGGCTTTACAATAAAGAACCTATCTGTCTTACTCTTAAATATACTCAATTACCTGGTCTCGACAGCCTTCTGTAGCAGTGAATTCCCTAGATTCACCACTCTCTGGCTGACGAGGTTCATCTTTATCTGTGTTTGAAAAAGTCTTCTCTTTACTCTGTCCCCTCGGGTCCTAATCTCCCCTCCATTGGAAATATCTTCCCAAACTCCACCCTGTTCAAGTCATTCAATAGTCTGTAAGTTTCAATTAGACCTTCTAATATTCTTGTGAACTCTACAAATATAGACTCAGAGCCCTCAGATGTTCTTCATATGTTAAGCTTTTCATTCCTGGGACCACTTTCGTGAATCTTATAGCAAAATGCTCCAGGGCTAGTACATCCTTCCTGAGATATGGGACCGAAAACTGTGCACAATAATCCAACTGTAACCTGGCCAAAATCTTATAGAGCCTCAGAAGTACATCCCTGCATTTATATTCAAGCCTTCTTGAAATAAATGGAATCATTTCATTCGCCTTCCCAACTGCTGACAACCTGCAGGTTTACCTTTCAAGATCCCTGGACTAGCACCGCTCCCCCTCCCCCCCACCGAGTCTTCTGAACTTGCTCGCTATTCAGAAAATAGTCCATGCCTTTATTTTTCTGGCAAACTGCATGACCTCACACGTGCCCACGTTATACTTTCTGCCACTACTTTGCTCACTCCCCCAATCTGTGCAAATCCTTCAGCAGGAGAAAGTGAGGACCGCAGATGCTGGAGATCAGAGTCAAAAAGTGTGGTGCGAGAAAAGCACAGCCAGTCAGCCGGACTATGAGGAGCACAATATTCGACGTTTCAGACATAAATCCTTTATCGGGAATGAAGCTGGTGGGCGGAAAGTGGTTGAGAGATGAATGGGAGGGGCTGGGAGGAAGGTAGAGGAGTTGAGAAAACTGGTGACATTGCGCGGGATACCATGTGGTTGAAGGGTTCCAAGGTGGAAGACGACGCGCTGTTCATCCAGACGTCTGGTGGCTAGAACGTAGTGGATGAAGCCAAGAACTTGCATGTCCTTGGAGGAGTGGTGGGAGAGGCGAAGTATTCAGCCACAGGGAAGTGGGGTTGTTGGATGTGTGACGGAGAGTGTTCCCTGAACCGTTCTGCAAGTTGACGTCTTGTCTCCCCAGTGTAGAGGAGACTAGGAGCAATGGACAGAGTAGATGAGGCGTTTGGATGCACAGGATCTTCTCTGCCTGATGTGGAAGTATCCTTTTGGGCCTGAGATTGAGGTGAGTAGGAAGTTGTTGGCACCAGTTTCATACATCTTGCAATGACAAGGGAGGGTAGTGGAAGTGGAAGGTGGCTTGTTGGGGTGTGGGAGGGGGGACGCGTGAACTAACGAGGGCGTCGTGAAGGGATTGGTCTCTGCAGAATGCTGATAGGGGTGGGGAGGGAAGTTTCTCTCTGGTGGTGTGGTCTGACTGTTGGTGGCAGAATTGGCGGAGGATGATATCCTGAGGTTGGTGGTCTGGAGGCCGAGCATCAGAAGCGTTGCTAGAGGGTGCTACTGCACCCTCCTGCAGCTGAACCACCTCTTCGATACTACCTATCCCTCTATTCCATCTTTGCACTGTTTGAAAACTTAGTCAAAATTCCCTCAGTTCCTTCATGTAGACCATTAATGCACAAAGCGAATTGTTGTGGCCCCAACACTGAGTTTTGAGGAATACCACTTGTCACTGGATGCCATCCTGAGAAGGACACTTTTATCCCCATTCTCTGCTTTCTGTCAGACAGCCATGCATCTATCCAAGCTAGCACCTTGCCTGTAACACCAGGGGCCCTAATCTTTCTCAATAGCCTCCTGCGTGGCACCTTATCAAAGGAATTTAGAGAAGCAGGTGGATAACATCTACTGGTTCTCCTTGGTCAAATCTGCTCGTTACTCCCTCAAAGTATTCCAGCTGGGCATGACCTCCCATTGATGAAACAATGCTGACTTTGCACTATTTTGCTAAATCCAAGTATTCAAAAATTCCATCGTTCACGATGGATTCCAGGATGTTACCCACAAACAAGGTTAGGCTAATCAATCTGTAATTTTCCATCTTCTGCCTAAATCCCTTATTAAATGGAGTGTCACGTTAGCAATTTTCCAGCCATTCCTGATTTTAGTCATTCCTGAAAGATTACCACTTTCACTTTCACTACCTCTTCAGCTATGTCCCTTACAATTTTGGTTCCGGTGATTTATCCAAATTCAGGCCATTCAGTTTTCTAGCATATTCTCCTTGGTGATGACCACCATACTCAGCTCTGCCCTCTCACTCTCTTCAATTTTTGAGAAATTACTCGTGTCTTCCACCATGAACATTGATGCAAAGTTCCTCATTCATTTCTTTGTTTTCCACTACTGTCTCTCCAGCATCATTTTCCAATGGTCCATATTCACTTTTTGCCTCTCTTTTGCTCGTTATATATCTAAAGATCCTCTTCCAGTCTCCTTTGTATTACTGGTTAGCTTACTTCCATATCTCATCTTCTCTGTCCTTTTTTTCCCCTCAGTTAGTCTTTGAAAGTGTCCCAATTCTCTAGTTTCCCACTGCCCTTCACCATATTATACACTTGCTCTTTTGCTTGTATGCAATCCCTGACTTCCGTCGTCAGCCCCGGCTGCCTCATCCTCCCTGTACCATGCCTCTATTCCTTGGCAAGAATCCCTGCTGTGTCTCCTGAATTAATCTTGGAATCTGCTGCCATTGCTGTTCCCCTGTCTTTCATGCTTGACCCCTCTCCCAGTGAATTCTACCCAGCTTCTCCCTTATGCCTCTGTAGTTGTCTTTATTCAGCTGAAATAATGTTACCTCTGATTCTATCTCCTCTCTCTCTCAAATTGCAGAATAAATTCAATCATGTTCTGATCATTGCTTCCGAAGTTTACCTTCACCCTAATCTCCCCTACGAATCCTGCGTCATTAAATCCAGTATCATTTGTCCCCGAGGGCGCTCCTCCAGACGTTGCTACAAAAAACCACCTCATAAACATTCCTAAAATTCCTTTTCTTGCGAACGACTGCCAATCGTATGCTACCAGTGCGCGTATACTGAAATCACCAGTGATTACTGTACTTTCCCTTTTCTACACATCTTTTCTATCTCCTGGTGTATCTTGTGCCCCAGGTCTTGACTACCCTTTGGAGCCCTGTAAAAGGCTTCAACTGTGGTTGTCTTACCTTTGTGGTTCCTCAATTCTATCCAGGCTGATTCTACACCATCTGACCTTACTTCCTTTCTTACTATTCATTTAATCTCAATTCTTACTTATAATGCAAATCCACTCCCTCTGCCCATCTTTTTGATAGGATAAATATCCAGATTGCCTTGCAGCCACATCTCTGTGATGCCCATCGCTTCATACCGGCTGATTTAATTAGATTAGATTAGATTACATTACATCACATTGTGGAAACAGGCCCTTCGGCCCAACAAGTCCACACCGACCCCCTGAAGCGAACCCACCCATACCCCTACATTTACCCCTTACCTAACACTACGGGCAATTTAGTACGGCCAATTCACCTGACCCTGCACATCTTTGGACTCCAGAGGAAACCCACGCAGGCACGGGGAAACGTGCAAACTCCACACAGTCAGTTGCCTGAGGCGGAAATTGAAACCGGGTCTCTGGCGCTGTGAGGCAACATTGCTAACCATTGTGCCACCGTGCCGCCCACAAGCGCCACAAGCTCTGCGCCACAAGCTCATTTACCTTATTCCTTATACAGCATGCATTCAGTTATAACCCCTTCAGCCCTGCATTAACCGTCCCTCTTCTCATTGTCATTCATTTGTGCAGTGTGCTTGAAGTTTAACATGTTAAACATTTCAAGATGCTCTATCATATTTGTGCGTGTGCTGGAGACTTTAATAACCTCTCCTGAGTTCTGTCCTCTTACCTCCTCTTTTAATTCGGCTTTTCTAATTAAACTCTATAACTGCACCCCCACCCCGCACACACACAAACACACACAGACACACAATTACACACACACACACATACACACACACACACACTCACACACACACACATATACACACACACACACACACACACGGATACACATACACAGACACACACACAGACACACACACAGACACACACACACAGACACACACACACATACACACACTGAGGCACACACGCACACATACACAGATACACAGACACAAGACACACACACAGACACACACACATACACACACAGAGACACAGACACACACACAGACACACACAGACACACACACAGACAGACACACAATCACACACACACATACACACACACACACACACACACACATACACACACACATACACACACAGACACACAACGGATACACACACACAGACACACAGACACACGGATAAACACAGACACACGGATAAACACACACACATACACACACACACACACATACACACACACACACACACACGGATACACACACACAGACACACACATACACGGATACACACAAACGGACACACACACACACAGATACACACACACACACACACGCACGGACACACACACACATACAACACACAGACACACACACAGACACACAGACACACACAGGCACACGTACATACACACAGAGACACACAGACACACACACAGACACACACACACACGGATACACACACACACGGATGCACACAAAGAGACACACACACAGATACACAGACACACACACGCACGGACACACACACATACAACACACAGACACACACACAGACACACGTACATACACACAGAGACACACAGACACACTCACACAGACACACACACACTCACACACACACATACACACACACATACAAACACACAGACACACACACATACGCACACACAGACACACACAGACACACACACATACACACACACATACACACACACAGACACAGACACACGCACACAGACACACACAATCACACACAGATACACACACATACACACAGCCACACACACACACAGATACACTCATTTACACACAGAGACACACACAGAGACACACACACACAAACACACAGACACACATACACACAGACACACACAGACACACACACACATACACACACACAGACATACACACACATATACACACACACAGAGGCACACGGACACACACACTCACACGCACACACTCACACACTCACACGCACACACACACACGCTCCTAATCAGTCTAAAGCTCTGTCTCCAGCCCTGGTTAGGATTCACTCGGACTCTGGTCCCAGCGCGGTTCAGATGACGACTGTCCCATTGGAGCAAGTCCTTTCTTCCTCAGTAATAAAATCTGTTTATTGAACACAAAATATAAGGATAAAAAAAGCTTTTCTGTACATACCAAATTATGAAATCTACAAAAAGACAATATTATTAAAATATACTTACTATGTGGAGCTATATAAATTTTAATGTGAATTACAAAACCATGGAAGTAGTATGAAAACTTTATCAATCATTATTTGAGCCAGAGCTGAGGTCCTGATTTCCCCTCTGCCAGTGATTCCCTTCACTGGGACTCCCCCCTGCCTCTCACGCAGTGTCTAGAGGGGCTACAAGTTTCTATTGGTCCAGCATGTTTAAATTAATCCACCTTCTTCCTGGAAGCAATTTATTGGTCTATTGGATTGTGTTTAACTGTTAGCAACTCAGCTCTGGGATGTTTTTGGCGATAAATGATCTGGGATGACAGCCAGTATCAGCATGGTGCTCACAGGGTATGGCACCAGACAAAGGGCTTACAGTCTGTGAGAGTTTCTAAGAAACGTTTCTGTGTATTTCTCTTCATGCTGTCTCCTGATCTAACTTCACGTTCGTCTGACACCCCTTGCTCTCACTCACTCTGTCGCTCCTTTTATTTCACTTTGTTTATCTCACTTCACTGTATTTCTCTCTGTTTATTCCTCTCCCACTCAGTCTAGCTCCGATCATTCCCTCTATTTTCAAGTTATCATTCTGGTGAGCTCATGAACGCATGGTGGGCTGAATGGCCTCCTTCTGTGTTGTATTAATTCTGAAGTTCTCTGACCACAGTAACAAGTTTTGGTGCCTGTCGAGACAAGCTGGTCCAGTGAAGGACACATTGGACAATTAACCATTATCTCTTCCTATTTTCTGACATGCAGCGACATCGAAATATCTGTTCAAACAAACAGATGCCTCAAATTAAAATCAGCACACTTCAGATTGCCAGGCCACTGTGTTCAGTACCCTCTGCCTGTTTTTTGTTTTGTTTTGTTGGTCTTAGCTGAACTGGGATTAGTTTCTAACTCAGTCTCTGTACCTGTGGCCTACTGCTGTGATTCCACACACCCCTCCCCCACTGCTGCTACACACTAGTTTAAACCCTCGTAAAGAACAATAGCAAATCTGCCTGCCAGGAGATTGCTACCAGTTCAGGTCCATCCCGTCCATCTTGTTTATATCATACCAACCCGGGAATCCCAATGATCCACTTATCAGAGAGTGTTATCAGTTCATGTGCATCCGGTCCTTCTTGTGTGTATCCTACTGACCCGTGTATCCCAATAATCTACATATCATAAATTGCTGCCAGTTCAGGTTCATACCGTCCATTTTGTGTATATCCTACCGACATGGGAATCGCAATGATCCACATATCGGAAGTGCTGCCTGCTCGACCAGCACTTTGATCGTGTATTTATCTGTGCTACCTTACGATTCCTAACCTCACTCGCACGAGACATATTCTAATGTCTCCAAAATTGGAATAACCTTTCAGCACATCTCCAGCAAGGCATTTTCTTTAAACTGGATAGACTTGATAATAAAAACTTAAGTGTGACTTCAGGAATGTGAGACCACTAAATCAGTCCAATGACCATCGGACCTGATATCTATCCCCGCCACCAAACCTGTTTGACAAGGCATACATAAGGACGATCTATTTGTAGATGGACGAGAATAAGCAGAAGATTAGAACATGGCAGATCAGATGGATGTAATGCAGCCTTTTTACTCTGCTTTGATATTCTGTTGGATTCTAGTTATTCTGTTCCTTTCCTAGTTATCCAGCATCCCCAGCGAATCAGAAAGTTCCCAGTGTCATTGTGTGCACAGTCCTGCGAAGGGAGTATCCAATGCCAGGCAATGGGGTGTGAGGTGGCCCAGGGGTGGCACAAGGAAAGGCTGCATGTAGTGCCGATGGACTGAGGGAACTGAGAGAGATGGAATGGGCATTCAGGGACACTGCACTCAGACAAGTGGCCGGGCAAGATTCCTAACCACCCAATGAACTCGTGAACCACGACTGCTTTAACAAAAACCTGTCACATTTGTTGCATTTCATCATCGAAATAAAGCAAAAATACTGTAGATGGTAGAAATTTGAAGCAAACACAGAGACGTATTGTAGAGAAAGAAAAGAGTTAATGCTCCCAATGCAGACACGGGAAGAATGTACAAAGTCCACACAGACAGGGTCCAGAGATTGGAAATGAAACCAAGTGCCTAGCACTGTGAGGCAGCATTGTTGTGTCACCAGGCTGGTCAATGCTGGATAATTGGGGATAGAAAAGTTAAAAGCATAGATACTGTTCTCCGTGATCGGGATTAAGAGTTCTGAAGGTTGTGTTGCCTACATGGTGCTCGGGTTTGGGATATATCATCTGGGTTGCAGAACTTGAAGCGGGCGGGGAATGATCCAGTGTTCAGGGTCCGTGTAGGTACCGACAGCTGGACAAACAAATGACAATGAGAAGAGCGACTGGTAATACAGGACTGAACTGTTATATCAGAATGTATGCTGTCTAAGAAATAAGGTAAATGAGCTTGTGACTCATCCATAAATTGGCAGGTACGACATAGTGGGCATTACAGTGACATCGCTGCAACAGCATCAGGATTCAGAGCTGAATATTCAAGGATATTCATCCTGTCGAAAAGATAGGCAGTTGGGCAGAGAGATAGAGTTGCCTCAGTATTAAGAATGGAATTGAATCAATAATCAATAATAAGAAATGAAATAAGGTCAGATGGTGTAGAATCTATGTCAATAGAATTGAGGAATCAAAAAGGTGAAAAAATGTAGTTGGAGTTATATACAGGGAGCTAGGGTGTAAGATACACCAGGAGCTAGAAAGATCTGCAGGAAAGGCAAAGTTACAGTGATCATTTGGGATTTTATTATACAAATGGACTGGGAATTCGGATTGATAGTGGTTGGCAGGAAAATGAATTTGTGGAATGGCTTTTGGAGCAGCTTATGCAGGCAGACTAGATGAGGGGAGCTGAAAATGACAGTGATGATAATATGATTGAATTTACTGTGCAATTTCAGGTGGAGAAGTTAGAATCAGAAGTAACAGTATTACAGCTGAATAAAGGCCATTGCACAGACATGAATGAGTAGCTGGGTAGAATTGACTGGGAGACGGGCCCAGCAGGAAAGACAGTACAACAGCAATGGCAATATATTTTTGGAGTAATTCAGGATTTATCCCAAGGAAAAAGAGGCTTATATAGGGAGGATGGGACAACCATAGCTGACCAGGGAAGTCAGGTATAACATAAAAGCAAAAGAGAAATGATATAAAGTGGTAAAGTGCAGTGGGAAACCTGAGGATTGGAAAGCTTACAAAGACAAAACAGAGGGCAAACAAAATAAAATTAGGAGAGAGATTATGAAATATGGGGGTAAGCTAGCCAGTAAGATAAAGGAAGAGTGTAACAGTTTCTTTCGATATATAAAGTATAAAAGAGCAGCAAAAGTGAACATTGGATTGCTGGAAAATGGTACTGGAGAGATAGCAGTGGGGAACGAGAAAATGGCCAAGGAACTGAATAATTACTTTGCATCAGCTTTCATGGTGGAAGGCACGAGTAATACCTTAAACATTCAAGAGATTGAGGGGCCAGAACTGAGTATGATGGCCCCCACAATGGAGAACATGCTAGAAAAAAATGTAATAGTCCGAAGGTGGTTAAATAACCTTGACCAGATGGACTACATCCCAGTATTATAAGGGAGATAGATGAAGGGGGAGTGGAGACAATCGTGGTTATCTTTCAGGAATCACGAGAGTAAGGAACGATCCCACAGCACTGGAAACCCACGAAAGTGACACCCCTTTTTAATAAGGGAGTAAGGAAAAAACAAAACAAACACCATTTTAACCTCTGTCATGGGTAAGATCCTGGAATCCATTTTGTAGGATGAGATTTCTGAATAGTTGAAAGCGTTTGGTAAAATAGGGCAAAGTCCGAGGGCACAGACTTAAATGAAAGGGAACACTTTTTAGAACAGAAATAAGGAGAAAGTTATTTAACCATAGGGTGGCACAGTGGCACAGTGGTTAGCACTGCTGCCTTGCAGCGCCTGAGACCCGGGTTCAATTCCCGACTCAGGCGACTGACTGTGTGGAGTTTGCACATTCTCCCCCTGTCTGCGTGGGTTTCCTCCGGGTGCTCCGGTTTTCTCCCACAGTCCAAAAATGTGCAAGGTCAGGTGAATTGGCCATGTTAAATTGCCCGTAGTGTTAAGTAAGGGGTAAATGTAGGGGTATGGGTGGGTTTCGCTTCGGCGGGTCGGTGTGGACATGTTGGTCCGAAGGGCCTGTTTCCACACTGTAATGTAATCTAATCTAATCATAGAATGGTGACGCTTTGAAATTTATTCCCCCAGCAGGCTGTGTGGTCAGGTCAGTGATAATATTTGACACGGAGATAGATAGTTTTTGATTATCCAGGGGATGAAGTGTTACGGGGAGAAGGTCGGAGCAGACCCGATGGGCTTAATGTCCTAATTTATGCTCCAATGTCTTATAGTCTTCTGGTTCTAAACCTTAAGGAAGTACCTTGTATCTCTGAGAAGATAGATTCATGTTCTTCATGAAGGTCAGAAGCTGTTGGGAATACTTAACTGTTTTAGAATGAAGGTATTGTGGCTGCTGTCAGGGTGGTGGATAATATGACATTCAGTGGAGGATCACACACCAACTGCACTATATTAATGTAGGGAGAGTTTATTCAAAACTTGGACCTCTCCGTCTCTCTCAATGGGGAGTAGGCGTTGGGGTGGGTGGGCGGAACGTCCGCCCAGGCACTTAAACTATCCCGAATCATGCATCCGGAGTGAAATAGCAGTCATGGAAATTATCACCTTCCCATTGTCTGTTTATAATATATGGAGTGATTGTCCATCCCACTCAGGGTTCAATGCAATCACATCTTATTCTCTCACAGCGCTACAGATCAACCTTCACTCACTCCTCATGGTGCCATAATTTCAGGGATTAATGTGGTGGAACTCCTCTTCACCCTCTCTGTGGTACGGAGATCACTCCATATTAAGGAAAGAAAATCTGTCCACAATACCCCAAATACTGCCTCAACAACACTCAGGTTTGATCACAATAATTCATTTCCTTCACTTAGCTGGCTCCATTTCTTTCGTGTGACACAGGAAACAATTCATTTACAATGCACTGCCACTGATGTAGAATTTAAAAACATCCTCTCATCTATAGGTCAGCATCAATACAGCCAGCACCAGAAGTGCCCAAGGAGATGCACATGACTCTTGGAAGAGACTCGCTCACAAAGAATACATCTAAAACAGTGAATGGCTAACTACCTGAATGGAAAGGAGCCGTTGGAATATGGGTTGCAGGCAGAGGAAGAGAGCTACCTTTCCTTTTGTTCTGCCCTCACGGGATGTGTGCAGCCATGGTCAGGCCAACATGTAATGCCGATCTTGAACTGAGTGGCTGTTTCAGGACAATAAATAGTAAAACAAATTGCCGTGGATTTGCAGCTAAACAGAGACGTGACCAGAGAAGGATGACCCACCGCCTTCTCTAATGGGTATAAGGCAAGCCGATATCAACAGATTATCATTCTGTGGTTCTAGAATACGAGCCAATGACGTAACCTACAATACACTGTCTGCCCATCTTTCACATTTTGTGCAGAGAACAAGTTAAACATCTGAAGTGCAATTATTTTGTCATGGACACGTGGTTAGAAGGGACTTGAAACAGATATATGAGGAAATAACAAAGGCACAAACGATGGTGTATTCAGGAATTGAGCTGAGGATGAGGAGGAGACTGGGATGTCTTAATGGTGGAACTAGACAGGATTGGTATATGGGGAGGATATGGAGATGTACACTTTGCAGGAGAAAACGAATCAAAGAGGTTGAGAACAGTGTGATTCTAGAATACGAGCCAATGACGTGACCCACCATACACTGTCTGCCCATCTTTCAGATTTTGTGCAGAGAACAAGTTAAACATCTCAATTGCAATCATTTTGCAGTGGGCACGTGGTAAGAAGGGAGTTGAAACAGATGTATCTGGAATTCACAAAGTCACAAACGATGTTTTATTCAGGAATTGAACTGAGGCTGAGGAGGAGACTGGGATGTCTTAATGGTGGTACTGGACAGGATTGGTATGTGGGGAGGATATGGAAATGTACACATTGCAGGAGAAAACGAATTAAAGAGGTTGAGAACAGTGTGTTTTACCATCGCGTATTGGTGAGTAACGTATAAATAATAGTTTGCTAGTTATAATTCTTAAGGAATAGAATCTTTGATTGGAGCTGAAAACGTTGGCTTGCACCTTCCCAAAATCTGCATATCATGATCATCGAATCAGTTCAGACCGTTTCACTAAACAGACAAAGTGACTTACCAGGAGCACCAACTATAGCAAGGATAGGATAGTAACTAGCTTGAATAACCAGCAGTACATATTCAATCCGCGATGCTAATGATATCCAAGGCTGGGAAAGCTTGTAAAGACCGTAGGCTAAACTCCTATCCATTGTTGGAACATTCCAGTCTAATGTTCCCAGATTTCCATCTCTCCTGCCCTTATCTCTGAAGCTGCTAATCCCTTTTCTTGCTGTTGGACATGCTCCCGCTCACACTATGGGATAAAACACTGAAAGCTTTCCCTTATTGATAGAAGAGACAAACTGTCAAGGGATGCATACGATCCATGGAGACATAATTACATAATTACAATCGCTGAACAAATAGCTCCAGTTAACCCCTTTGAATTCAAAGCTACATTATTGAAATCCAAAATAACGTTGAACATTTATGATTTCTGGGTGTGATATGCAAGTGTGATTGAATGAAGGAATGTTGAAGATGGCAGATTGATTGTGTGCAATCATTCAGTCAGCCTTGGATATGGAAGTAATGCCAGAAGACTTACGGAACATAGACATGCTTCTCTGTTCATAAATACAGAAATAAATCCCGGAATTACTGATCAGTCATTGCAATGTCTGTAAAACATTGAGAAAACAACTATCATCCATGATGTGATAGCAAAATCTGTCAAAAAAGAAAACCTTGGGTTACAACAAACAAACGGCATGGATACGTTAACAGAGAATTGCACATGTCCAACACAGTTCAGATTGTTATTCCACGATCAGAGAGGGAAGCTGTGGGTCATGCTGTTGATGTTATCGATGTTAAGGAACTGTCATGAAGTGTCATTTAGTGGACTTCGATTACAGTGTGATTATGATGTTGGGGAAAAGACAGAAGATGGAGAGGACAGGGGGACATGGCTGATTAGATTGGGTGGAGGGACAGTGATGTTCCCCAGTTACCAGAATTGGAATGTTACTCTTTGTAATTCATACGATGAACTGATTCAAGAATACATCTACAATGAGGAATTAGCAGAGACAATATTAATGAAATGTGTTTATGCAATATAAAATACAGGAACAAAATGATTCCCTGCACCCACCAATATATGCAAAGTACAAAGAGATAAGGTTGTTAAAATGCACTCCTGATGTTGAGCTATATAAATTGAAATGTGAATTACATAACTAGGAAAGTGGTATGCAAACTTTCTCAATCATTATTTGACCCACAGCTAAGATCGTGATTTCACCTCTGTCAGTGAATCCCCTCACTGAGATTCTCTGGCCTAGTCTCTCAGACAGTATCGGTGTGGGGGAGGGCGTCATGGAGGTGGGGTGGTGGTTATCATTTCTTGCTGCTCTTAGCACAGTCTATTTAAAACCTCCGCGTTCTCCATGGAACCAATATATTGGCCTAATGGGTTCTGTTTAGCTGTCAGTAACCCAGCTCTGTGATATTGTGGGAAATAAATAATTTGGGATGACAGCCAGTATCAGCACAGTGCTCACGGTGTATGGAGCCCAGACAAAGTGCTTGCCGTCCAGAGGAATTTCTAAATAAAGCTTCTAAATATTTATCTACCGTAATGCAGTCTTCTGATCTATCTGACTTCACCCTCATCTAACACCTCTTCCTCTCGCACTCATTTAGTCGCTCCCCTTTCTATCCTCTCTCAGTTTATCTCCCTACACTTGCTTCCTCTCTGTTTATTTCTCTCTCACACAACCTCTCTTCACAAACTCTCTCTATCTCCAATTGTGCAGTTGGAGAGCTTGGACTCCACAGTGGGCTGAATGGCCTCCATCCATGCCATAATAATTGAGGTTCTCTGACCCACAATAAATACTTCCTGGACAGACCTGCTGGTCCGGTGACAGGTACAGTGCACAATCACTCATTATCTTTTCCTGCTCTTCTCAGGTGTACAGCTGCGTTGAAATGTCTGTTCAAACAAAACAGACTGAATGAAATGCGAACAGTCGAGAAGACGTTCATGAGTATGTATTTCAATCAAGGGATTTAATGAAGGATGAGATTCCAGAATAACATAAGCAATGAATGAAAAACAGGGTAACACAGGACATAGCAGCTGAGTACAACATGTGTTTACAAGTAGGTCTCATGGTATTACAAATAGATTATCGATCCAGAAAAATCAGCTCCTGTTCTGTGGATCCAGGTGGAATCCCGCCACTGCAGATGGTGGAAATTCAATTCAATAATGTAAAGATATCCCTGGAATTAAGAATCTACTGATGAGAATAAAATCATTGCCGATTGTCAGAAAAATCCATCTGGTTCACCAATATCCTGCAATGAAGGAATCTTCCATCCTCACCTGGTCTGGCTGACATGCAACTGCAAAGCAATGTCATTGACTCTCAATCACCCCCTGCAATGGTCTAATAAGTCATTTAGTTGTACCAATCGCTATATTGTTTGAAACAAATGAAACCAGATGGAACACTTGGCATCGAAATGGGAACCAGACAAGCCAACATTCGAAACATCAATGTAGAACCTGCAAAGTCTTCCTTACTAATATCTGAGGTCTAGTGTCAACACTGGAACAACTGCCTTACAGACACGTTAAGCAACAGCCTGACATAGACATACCCACGGAATCATACTGTAAGAAATGGTAAAATGTGTTGTTTTTCAAGGGAGTATATGATGGATCTAGGAAAGTATTAGGGAAATGCATATTTATTTTTAATGCGGATTAAAAGTACTCACTTTAATGTAGAATTATTAAAGAAATGTTTACAACAGTAGTTTCAGCAAAAACCTAAGTTTGCTGAAACATATAAGCGAGGCACTAAAAGGTACATTGTTAAGATTATGTTCAAGAATGGAATGTACCTATGAACAATGAAAGATATTACAAAATGGAAGAAGGGAACATCAAGATACAAGTTTAGCCTTATGTCAGCACATACAAGGGGGAATATTGCCAACTTCGAAAGAAGGGGGCAATGGGTGTGGAGTATAGATGAGCAAAGATGAAATGGTAAGAAAGATTGGCTAATGTAGGGATCGGAAGAGGTGGCCTCACGTAGCTCAAAAAGTATAACTGTCTAGTACTTTGAAATCTCTTGCCTTCAATTGCTTTCTGAAATTGGGGTCCTTTCTTGCAAGATCGTAAAATAAATTGTCTTGTTTCCAGGTTTGGTGGTCTCATATAATTTTATTGAGTTTGTTTCTTACAGATTTGAGGGCTCGTCCGGGATTCCAAGCTCCTGTCGCTCGGCAATTTCGGAAAAATCGGAGAAGATGAACCCACCGATTTCGCCAGTCTCAACTTTCCCCCATTGCCGCGGCAGCTCGGGCGAGCGAGATCGGACTGAGAGACCCTGGAAACAAGACGCGTAGACGCGACGCGACGGATTCAGTTGGGTAACTCTTGTGCAAAAAAACGGGTAAGATAAAGGTCTTAAAAGAGTATTATCCCGGCGACCGGGGTAGGCAGAGGGTTTTGGTTTGTTGTCAGTCTTTGCCACGAGCGAGGCGCACTAAGACGCAGTGGGTTGGTGGTGTAACTGTTATGGGCTTAAGACCCACATTCACGGGCGGCCGGGATTTGCAGCAGCATTTGTTCTTTTGCCGTGGTTCTAGGTCCGCTGAGACGTAGTGTTTTGACGGGTAACTCTTATGTACACAAGACCGATCTAGATTTGTAGCGACATTTGTTGTTGTGGTCTTTGCCACGGACGAGGCGGATTGGTCGGGTAACTCTTATGGACTTAAGGCCTGCATTCGAGCGGCCATGATTTGCAGCATTACTTGGTGTTTCGCCGCGGTGCGAAGGGCACTAAGACGTGGTGTTCGGTCGGGTTACTCGTGTTTACATAAGACACGGGTAAAGGTAAATTTCGGGCGACCAAGATTGACAACGGTTTTTGCTGTCTGGTATTGCCACGGGATGGGACGCACATTCGACCAGGTAACTCTTGGGCACAGACCAAGGTATGAAAATTGACCTTTAAGTATTACCTTGGTGGTCGGTACCGTAGAGAAGTACATGAGGAATGGCAACTTACAAACATAGAGAATAAAGGTCTTTAATTGGCTAGATCAATCTAACGAGTAAGGTGTCTAACTGATTCGATCACCCAGCCATATACCGGTTTTTAAGAGAGGAAATCCCCCACGCGAAGGTCTGAAGTAGGTGTGGAAGAAGGTGACAGCGGACCTCAGAGAGGTTAATTAAAATTACATAAAGGAACAGCCGAGTATTTTCAATGGGAAATAATAATAGTGATTTAAGTGTAGCAGGAGAAATTAAACGGATGTCCGAGGACCGCTTTCCAACGGACTGCCCTTTAGGAAAAATGTTACCAGATTGGAAATACAATCCTGGGACGCAAGGAAATGATAAAAAAACAAATTATAAAACGTCCGTAGAAAACAGCCTTGCAGTCAGGACGAATCAGATTATGCTTCGTGTCCGAAGGGCTAGTAGCTGAAGGGCGACTGTGGCTATACTTCGTAACTAACTTGCAGCCAGACATCCAGAAAAATGCTCAAAACCTCGAGGAGAGAGAGACAGAGAGAGAAGAGCTGTACAGCTAGGAGCATGCTTAACCTTTTGTGATTCAGTTTGAATGCACATTTGTTGGTTGGTGATCAAATGTTCCCTGTAGCGTGAGGTCTGGGACTGTTTAGAACCTGATTTCTATTTTGGAAAATTTACCATGATTTCCTTTAAGGTTAAGGATATTGCAAGATTATGAAAAAAATGTTAACTCCTGTTCTTTTTACAGGTCATGACTGTCTTACTATTAGTTTCTAACTAATCTATTTCATTCTTAAATAAAAGGGATTTGTGGAGGACAGTTGACGTATCAGTTCAACATTAGATTGTAATAAATAAAAACAAAAACGAAAATCCTATGGTTGAAATCGGAGACCTTGGATTCGGCCATTATTCATGCATTAGAAGATTTTTTTTTAAACTGCCAATAGCATTGTAATTGAGCAATGACTGGTCAAGACTACTTAAGAAAACTAATTTTGGATCAAGGGACTAAAACCGGGTAATTATAATGAATTTCAAAGTTGGGAACTGTATGCATTTTACATTTTAAATATTAAACTTTGAATAAATGTATTTATAATATATAAATATGTATTTGCAAGTAAGATTCAAAAATGTACATCTAGGAACAGGCTTTAAAGTTAGATAATCATAAATTGATAAATTATATTGAGATTACAGGGAGGAAGAAATATTGCAATATTTCTTTAAAAAATCAAGGTCTAAACAAAACATTGAGTGATGAGGAATGACCATGAGGTTGGTTAAATCGGCTCAGCAATTGATCTGGCAACGTAACATGAGAAGCGGAAAGAGAAGGCAAAAATAATGATAAGCTGCGGTTATGAGGTAATAAAGAAAATGTCAAAACTAATAGGATAAGGAAACTGGAATGGTGGCGGGTAGTATGTTGACAAATAAAGGGAGGAGAAGGGATCGGGGAGCAGTTGTTAAGGAGTCTGGTAGACAGGAACAAGGATCAAAGTGGAAATCCCCACAGGCGGAAAGACATGTCACTTTAAGAGAGAGTGTCCAGATCCGAAAAAGGAAGTAAAGGCAGTGCCGTTTATGAACCTTGATGAAAAGTAGGGGTGTCAGGAGTTCCTGCCCTCGGGGACCCACCAGGAAGCCTTGATAAATTTAAAGCTGGGACCTTAAAAAGAGGACGTAGTTTTCTTTTAGTGGATACGGGAGCAGCACGATCATCATTAAGCTTTACACCTAGCGATGTTAAATTAACTAACAAAGGCCTCAAGGATTCTGGAGTAAAAGGCAAAGAATTCTTAAATCAGAATGCAGGACAATGGCTCACAGACTCTAGGATCTTGAAATATGAGACAATCTAAATAGGACAGGATGTCCTTTTGTTAGTCACAGACAGTTGCTAGAATCCAGCTGCATTTCTGTGGCGGAGAGATGGGGGTGGCCCCTGGCAATCCAGAACTTGACTGCCTTGATATTACTGAATATCCAACTGAAGTGCGAATGAACTTCAGATCAAACACGTGGACTGCAGTGGCTCAAGGTTTTCTCAAGGGCAACTGGGAAAGTGAACTAATGCTGGCGTATTCAGAGATACCCATATCCCATTAATGAATAGACGAAGATATCACACACTGGGAAGACAGACAGGGGTATCAAATCGAATTAAACATAATCTTAGATTAATACAGGTTTCGCTTGTTATCTGTAAGGAGAGTGTTCCTGCGATATGGTGTAAAGAGCAGTAGCACTAATTTGCATGGGAAAATGTTTCCCTTTCTTGTAAAAGTGAAAATTCTCTTCGGATTTCTTTTGTTTAGCGAAATAAGGTCCTAATGTAGGTCATTCGGAAAGGCGTTGAAAGGCGAACTTTTGAAAAGCGGGCAATGTCTGTATCTAATTGAGCATGATATTCAGGAAGATGCGATTAGCGAAAAATAAATGTGATCAATCTTACATTTTATTTCCAGCCCAGCTGATCATCATTCTTTTTGTTTGCTCTTTTTTCTTCTCTATCTCTCTTTCTCTATTGACTCCTTCTCCCCTTCAAAGCAGACTTCCTTCTTAACGGTATTAATCGCACTCCTTTCCAGCTACTTTCAGTTCAAGAAAGTTCCCCAGCACTTTCTGTTCGTTTCTTTGCATTTCTTTCCATAATTTCAGATTTTCAGCATCTTCCTTTATTTGATTTCACCTTCAATTTTGTTATTTCGTGGGTCGTTGGCATCTCTGCCAAGGGCAGCATGTGGTGACCATCACGAATTGCCCTGACTCTGGGGCCATTCCACAAGCCAATATAAAGTAAAGCACATTGTCATGGGGCTGAACTCTCACTTAACCCAGGCCGGGTAATAACATTAGTTTTCTTTCCAGAAGTTGATCAGTGAATAAGGAAGGCTTTCAGACAAAATGTTGGTTTTGTGGTTGTTTTTCGTGAAATTCACTTTCATTCCAATTCTTGTCATTTTTATTTAAGTTCTGTCATCAGAAGTGGTAGGACTGGAAACAAATCACTTGAAGAAATATCTTTCATTTAATAAGCTTTGCTTCTGAAATGCATCCAGTGACATTCATACAGTGTCCTAATCATGAAGTAAGATCCGAGACAAGAATAATTTTGTGCTTGAAATATTTGTATTTGGAGAAATGGTCAGCAGAGTGCTTGAAACATGAAGTCTGAATTTTACGAACGTGCAGCCATTGGTTTGTTCAGCAACAGCACTAACACAGAGATGGAGTTTGGGGAGCGGGTAATGGACAGGTTTCGCGACAGAGAGAAAACGAGACATAAAGCAGTCCAGGGCAAAAAGAGATCTCGAGGTTGTGAACAGTTTTGTTCGCAGATGTTTCTGAGGTAGTGGTCTGCAATTCATGGATAATGAATGGAGACTTCAATTGAATCTGAAGACAAGAGTTTCTTTCTCGGACCATAACAGAATTTGCAACGAAGTTCAAATTTGCTTTTGCGATTAATGAATGGACAGAGGTAGAGAACGCCAACAAAAGCGAGAATAGGTTAGTAGCACACCCTCAACCCCGCCCAGAATATTCATAAGCACTGCTGATGTTCGATATGGTAGAAATTACTAATAGGGCGAAATCTTGAAATGACTCAAGGAAAATCTCCTCTCCATTGTTGTAATGTTCCAGTCCGCTATTCTCAGATTCAGATCTGTCCTCTCTCTGTCTACACAGCTCTCTCTATTACTGTTGGAGCTGTTGCATCTGTTACTACAGTGAGATAGCGGACTGAATGAAGCCCTTCACCAATCGGAGAGGGAAACCCTCCACTGACACAGTTACATTCATGGAGACTGACATTAATCACAGTCACTGAGCAAACAGTCCCAGCTTTCAATCCAGCACATTCATTTCACAATATAACTGGACTGACCTACATGTTGGCATTGCTGGCTATTGGTCAAATCTCCCATCACCAATTGCTCTAGTGAAGCCAGTTGTGAGGGAGAATGATGGATGTTATCTTTTCATAGGCGAGATGATTTTACTCTGTTGTCCGTTTACTATGCTGTAACGATCTCTCCCCAAATCCATCCACCCCCTCCCCGCCAAAAGAATCAAAATTAGCATGTTGTTACTGTGCTGATCTCTCCTCCACGGGAACAAACGCCGCCAAACAGACCGTCATTGGGCACAGTTGCCCAGAACATAGACAGGAAGTGTGGACATCTCTGAATATTCCTCTCCCTGTTCTAATAAGGCGACTTTGGAACTTCAGTAATTAATTTTTTACAAATTGAGAAAATTCTAAATGCAGTTTTATTTGCTGTAAAGCAGTATTTTGTAACACATTTTGGCCTCAGTCCAAAACCAAAAGTGATAATTACAATGAACTTATTAATTAAGACTTATGAATTAATAAGTCAGATTCGAATGAATATGACGTTGGCTGTGAGCTAAGGCGGATTGGGGGCAGTGGCTGCGGATAATGCATGGGGAGACATTGATATTCCCCAGTCATCATCATTCCCCAGTCATCATCATTTAAATCTAATCCTCAACAGGGAAACAGCCAACATTTGGGAGATGTAATGCTGAATGAAAATGTGATCTGAAAAGGATAATTTTAAATGTGATAAAATGAACAATATTGTATATACACACCATTTAATCTTTGGGTATACAGCCTGAGTAGGGTCACAGGACCTGAAACATTAACTTTCATTTCTCTTCACAGATATTGCCAGACATGCTGAGCTTGCCCTCTAAGTTCTGGGTTTTTTTTTTGTTTGAGATTGATCGTATTGTTCATATCTGGCAGGATACTTACAATTAAAAGCAGACACTAATAACAAAATTTGAAGAGCTATGGGGACAATAGAGGAGATTAACAGTAGAGATAAAGTCATTCCAAGCTAGAAGAGATAATGGGCTGAGTTTCCCCCACTTTTGCTATAACTAATTCTGTGATATGTAATCAAAGCCTTTGGAGAGGGTGTAGACAAGCTAGTTTAATGAAGGATACAGAGTGTTCCATCATCAATACTCAATTCCTAATATCTCATGAATTTTCAGCTGGCTCTGAAATGCCTTTTCAATCAAAGTGGAGTTCCTGAGATTTACAGGATATTCAGAAAAAAACATTTTTTTTTACTTTGAATCTTAAAGAGGAAACAGATTTCGGCTGCAACACAGGTGTCCCAGACACACCAACTATAACAGGAACAGAAAAGGACGACATTGTCCATAAATAACGAAATTCAACATGTAACCCTGTCAACACAACATGAAACATAGTGATATGGAAACCTGAAATACAAACTAAAAATGGTGGAGAAACGCAACAGATAAGGAAGTATCTGCAGAGAGAAACAGAGTTAATATATCGAATATGATGTGACACTGTTCTGAAAAAGTCATATTGGAATCAAAGGTTAATTCTGTGTATCTCTGCTCAGAGGGTGCCAGGCCTGCTGAGTTTCCCTCATTCGATTTCTTTTTCTTTCTGAACTGTGACAAATTGACTGATCTGAATGATATAAGCAAAGCTGCTATCTCAGTTGAATCTCGAATAATTTTTTATGGATATTAAATCAGAAATTACAAAGTTCCTATGTTTCACAGGGCTCTAAATATCGATGACGTATTGCATTGTGAGACAAACCAATTGCGAGACACTGACTTTTGCATAGATACATCTTGGATATTCTGTGAAGAGGTCACCCAGTCTACCTTTAGTTTCCCCAAAGTAGGGCAGCCCACAATGTGAGCAGCGAATGCAGTAGATTGGATTGTGGGAAATGTTTGTAAACGCAGCTTCACCTGGGAGGTATGTTTGGCCTCTTGGATAGTGAGGAGGGTGGAGGTAAATGGGAAATGTAACACCTCTGGCAGGAGAAAGTGATACGGACCTGTGGTGTGAGTGCGGGAGGTGGGGGGGGGGTGTTGGGAGTGAATAACGAGCGGACGAGGGTGTCCTGGAGGAAGTGGTCCTTCAGAAGACGGAAAAGGGAGAGGAGGCAAATATGTGTCTAGTGGTGGCATCTCGCTGGACGTGGGGTAAATGCGGACTGATGATCTTTTGCATGTGAATGCTAGTGGGATGGTCGGTAAGGACAAGGGGAACTCTAACGCTGTTGCAGGCGGGAAAAAAAGAGGCTGAGGGTAAAAGTGCAGGAGATGGGTCGGAACTGGTTGAGGGCCCTGTTGATAACAGTGCTGGGGAGTTCTTGGGTGAGGAAGAAGGTGACATATCAGAGGCCACATTTTTGTAGTTAACATCATCAGAAGCAATGCGATGGAGACGGAAGAACTGAGAGAATTAATTGAAGTCTTTGCAGGAAACAGGTTGTGAGGATGTATACTCCAGGTAGCTCTGGGAGTTGGTGGGTTAATGCTGGATATCAGTGGCCGGTCTATGACCAGAAATAGAACAGAGATGTCGAGGAAAGGAAGGGAGGAGTCAGAGATAGACCAGGTGAAAATGAGAGAGGGGTGCAAATTGGAAGCGATTAACTTTTCCAATTTTGGAGAAGAGAGAGGAGAAGCAGCGACGAAATCACCTACCTATCGGAGAAAGAGTTGTAGATGGGGGCTGAAATGGAACTGGAACAAGGAAATGTCGACGTACCCCATGAAGAAACAGATATAACTTGGGCCCATGTCTGTATCCATGCATCCCGTCTGTGTGGCAGGAGCATGCTGAAGCAATGGGTCTGTCCAGACAGTTCTGTTCGTGGGTTTTCAGGAGCAGATAAAAGCGAACTCTGCTATCAGATGACCATCATTTTCTGGTCAGTTAGGTGGGGGTGAGTATGTGTGTGTGTTTGTATGGGGGGGGTGGTGAGTGCGTGAGAATCTCCAGATGAAATGTCTTCAGATTTATTTAATAAAATAACCTGATGTGCCATGGTAGGGATATGGACAAGAGGGTGATATGTGGAGGTATCTGAGAGCTGGCACTCAGCCTCTGAAGTGTAGAGCTGAGTCCACCAGACTACCACAATACCACCCCTATTGGAACAGGCTGTAAAACATAGTCAGGTTTGGATCGAAGCATACAGCATGCAGTCTGTTCAGAGAGTGATAGGTTGGATCGGGTGAGGGGGATACAGAGAATTTAAGACAACCAAACTCCCATGGAGCGTTCTCAATGAACAGATTGAGTTCAAGTAAACGCCAGAGGAATGGGTCCAGGTGGAGGGAGAGTGTTGGGGCTGGGCGAACGGCCTATGGGATGGGGAGTGTACTCTTGCACGAAGAAATGGACACCGAGGAGAAGACGGTGGAAGAGGAGTTAAACATTATGTTGCGCCTGAAATTCATTAAATTGGGGGCAAAGAGGGATAAAGCTGAGATCTTTGCTGAGTACAGAACATTCAGCATTAGAGCGTGGAAGGTTAGAAGGGATGGTGAATACACGACAGGAGGTGGTCTTGCGGAAGGGGATGGACTCAGATTACAGGGCATGGGTGGCAGGTGCCAGAGGCTCATAGGCATCTCTAAGTCATTCCATTTTGTGGGCCTCGTATATCTGGCGAGCATGGCGAATGAGCTGGAGAATGAAATAGAATTGGGGAACAGTGCAGCCTTGAACCAATGTGATGTGATGCTGTTGAACAGAGAAAGTGTTGATCTCAGTGGTAATGACACTGTACGACCGGTCCTCAGAAAGTAAATGATTGAAAATAATTGGAATCATTTTCTTATTGTAATGCTCTGATTTCATTGGGGTGATACTCAATAGCAAGGTCTTACTTTTCTGAGACTTTAGACCAAACTGTGAAAACTGAATGTATCTTGATGTTATTAATAAGACAAATCTATCCATGGTTCTGGATGCACTAGCAAGGGCAGAGTTTATTTGCCATCCTCAATAGCTCTCGAGAAGGTGTCATTGTTCATTGAGGAAATTGCCAGCACAGAGTTTCCTCTGATTCCCGTTGACTGCAGTTTCCTGAGGGTCAATGATGCTACATTAGTCAAATACTACTTTGATGGCAAGGGAAGTTACTCTGGTCTCACCTCAACTGACATTAGAAAATAAGTTAAAATACTAAAGACAAAAAGGGTAGAACACGGCATATTTGAACAATGTGATCACTGTCTTCGCAACGTTTAAGAACAAACAAATGCATGGACTTCTGATTCTGAGGAGAGGTGTTTGCTTTTTGGGATGAATAGTTCCACTCTCTATGGGAAAAAAAAAACACTCTATTCACGGTGCATTGGTCAATGACAGACATAAACTATTGTCTGTTCCTATTGGGCATTGATCATCTCAATCTCATCATTCACTGCTGACCAATAGCAGCACAGAAGCCAGCAGCTCCCATCTCCCCAGTGGATAGCAAAAAGGGTAAGGGATGGCCAGTGAAAGTGGGAGTAACTAGGGAATTGGTGTATCTTACATGGGGAGTGGCAGAAGAAGGGTGTGAAGAGATATCATCAGTGGAAGAGTATGTGGCAGCAGAAGGGGTAGTGCAAGGGAAGTAGGAGTGTAAAGAAAGTGTAGGAAGGGCGAGGAGAATGGCTAATGACGTGTTAGTGACTGACAAAAGCTTGTTTTTGGAAAAGTGAGGTTGGGTGAAAACCACCACTGTTAATTAAAATTGGGAACTGATTCAATTGAAAATTGAGATTTGATGTAGTTCTTTTTCATTCACTTGACTCTTTATCAGATTGTACATTCACTCTATAGTTTAGTATCTCCATCAAATGCAGGTAACGTGTTTTCTTCTCCCCTGATGTTGTGTATCAACATTTTTGAATTTTTTAACAGTGTGTATTTGCTTCCAATTCAAGGTAGAGATGAGAATATGATTTCATCTCCTGCAGTTTGTCCATAACGTAGAATTTAATTAAAAATTTATCCTCATCACATTAGCTGATTCAAGCAATGAGTCTGTGTCCATCCTGCAGATGAAAGATTTCTCAGTTCTGACTATTGTTACAAAGCACAGCGCCGCACAAAAGGGTAATGTCCCAGTGCAAGGTGCCAAAACCGTAGTTCACCCTAAATTAGTTACAAGCTTTATAAATAAGATATGCCGAGGGACAGAGTGAAAAAGGTGAATTTAACTTTGTGTCAAAAATGGCATTTGCAGCACCCTCATAATCGGTGTTAATTACATCACTCTGTGAATTCCCAAAAATAAGAACAACAAGAGACTGGAATTCTTAATTATTCCTTTGTGAATAACATGTGGAAAACAGGAAGGAAATCAAGGTTCGTTTGTGATATTCATAAATGATGATGGTGAGAATGTGGAAGATGGATGGCAGTGGAATAATAACTAATGTTGCGGATGACATAAAGATTAGATGGATGCTTAATAGTGATGAGGAAAGGGTTATACTACAGGACGATATAATCAGATGATTTCTATATCCAGATGAATGGCCGATGAAGTTTAACACTGATAATTTTGAGATAATGCAAATCTGAATTAACAAGACAATTGAGTATTAAAACTTTGAACGGCGAAGGCTTATCGTGCTCCTTTTGTCTTTACAGTAGGAAAGGTTGAGGAGGGAACATATTACAGGTATACAAGAGCATAAGGATTATGGAGAAATTGAACAGACAACAGCTGTTTTCTTTACTTGAAGGGTTAAAAACATAGGAACACATTCTTAAAGTGAAAGGCAGGGGATTGAGAGAGAATTTGTGGAGTCTGTGTTGAACTGAGAGGGTGGCACAGACATAGAATATAAAGCACATATGTGTGGAAACAGGCCCTTCAAATCCACACTGACCCTCCAAAGAGTAACCCATCAAAACACTGACCCTCCAAAGAGTAACCCATCCAAACACGTTCCTCCTATATTAACCCCTAACTAAAGTACCTAACCTACACAACCATGAACACTTTGGGCAATTTAGCATGGCCAATTCACTAAACCTGCACATCTTTGGATTGTGGGAGGAAACCGGTGTACCGAGAGGAAACCCACGCGGACACGGGGAGAATGTGCAAAATCCATACAGGCAGTCACCCGAGGCTGAAATCAAACCTGGGTCCCCAGCGCTCTAAGGCAGGAGTGCTAACCAATGTGCCGCCGTTCAGATCCTGGGGATATGTGCATGGAATACATTGCTGAGGCGGGTGATTGAGCAGGTAATCTCATAAACTTTTTTAAAAGCCTTTGGTTATGCACGTGGTGGTACAGGCTCGCATTTCCATTCAATTATTCTATGTGGTGGCAGCCACGAACACTCAGATATATTCTGAAGCAATAGGTAATGGCTGTTCCTGATTTGTTCCATTAACTGTACTCAGTAAGTTAGCCTCCAGAGAAGTGCTGCTGTTAACTCCCACTGTCTATTTAAATGTTTCAGTTTCCTTGAGTTGATAATGTAATTTCCTGTGTCAATGATGTCATTTCAGGCCCTTTTTCTCAGAGGATGGTAGATGGACTCAAAATTGATGTGTTTGTTGTTGGAGTTCCGGTTGGAATGCCATGTTTCTAGGAATTCTTGTGCTTGTCTCCGTTTGGCCTGTCCTCAGATGGATATGCAGACCTAGTCAAAGTGGCGTACTTCCTCATCAGTACACAAGAAATTAGTGTTGGGATTATGTCTTTTGTAGCTAGTTGATGTCCATATATCCTGATGACTAGTTTTCGGCTTTTTTTCCGTTGTAGTGTTTGTTACAGTTCATGCAAGGCTTATTGTTCCGAGAGCAGAACAGACAAAGATGTGAAGTTATTGCGGTGCTCAAAAGTATGGAAAAAGTTGCAGAGTCGAAAAAGAATACTCTATTAGTTGGCATTACAGCATCAAGGAATTCTAATTTCAAGGTAGTCAGCAAAAGAGCTAGGAGTAAAATAAGGAAAAACGTCTTTATTTAGAGAGTTATTACGAATTGGAATTGACTGGCTGAGAAAGTTGGGGATGAAGATTCAAAAGAGAACTAGATATATATTTGGAAATTATGAATTTAACGGGCAACGGAGAGAGGGCTGGCAAATGGGGAGAGCTTGGTAGACATTTCGGAGCTGATTTATACATAATAGCCAATAGCCTCCTCCAGTATTTAAAGTTTTGTACTCTATCATGTGCCAGCTGTGAATTAAAGTCAGTATCCAATTATTTTACAGTGTAAATGCTCGCAAATATCTGATTATTTGGTGCAGAATAAGCATTTAAAATGCAAGTATTGCAAGGTCAGCTTCATTGTGAAGTCTAATTATTACTCAGAATATGAATATTTTACATGTTGAATTTCAATTACTAAAACAAAATATATATAATTGCTTTGTCACAAAACTCTTCAGAAATCTCTGACTTTTAACTTACACGATATCATGTTCATTGTTTATTTTTCACTCTTCACGTTTCATGTTAAACATCATTCATTCTAAAAATTGGAAGTTTTCAAATTATTATTCACTAAAATTTGATAACACAAATAGTTGTGGTTCTGTTCGCCAAGCTGGGAATTTGTGTTGCATGCAGGGACCGGAGTTGTTCGTATGTGGCGCTTAGGCGGTTGGCACAGGATTCCCACTGGAATTTGTGTTGCAGATGTTTCGTCCCCTGTCTAGGTGACATCCTCGGTGCTTGGGAGCCTCCTGTGAAGCGCTTCTGCGATCTTTCCTCCGGCATCCCTCCCAACGCGGCGAACACAACCACAACAATGAGCACCCGAGCTACAAATCTTCTCACAAACTTTGGTAACACAAATAATTTATTTAGTTTAATATTCACAGTCCATGTTGAATTATTGCCATTTTTGAATTACTGGCAAATAGCTGAAGATCGTACATTTCAGTGAGAAATTAAACTGACTGTTTATATATGTGTATAAGAACGGTAATTCTATTTGTATGTTCAATCGTTTGCTCACTCTGAACATGCAATCAATCAGAAGTCATCCACTTTAAAAATATTGGAGTGGAAAAACATTGCTTTGAAACCTGACATTGATTATCCAATTCTGATCACAAGAGTTAAGTTCTTTCTTCGATAAAATAAAATGTACATATTTTAGTTCTGTGTTAGAGAATCTTGACGGGAGTTTATATTTTATTTGCATAAATATAGAATCAACATAATTGATTTAAGAGATTATAGTTCACTTGAAGGATTATTATTCACGTCATAGTTTTTCCTAAAAATCGTGAAATATAGCAAACATCCGATTATTGCTCGGGGTCAGTAAACTCAAATCCTTGCAAGGAGTTACGCTGAAAATTGTTTCAAATACAGTGTTATTGGACCTCTCAGCTGCCTGTGAAACAGAGACTCAGTGGCCTGTTCCGCAATCTGTGCATGGAGCATCTAACGTGGTTCTGGGCAGTCAGCCAAACATTACTTCAAAATAAATAGTTTGGAATCCATCTTGGGCAGGAATAGAACCCGCCAACAGACTATCACTGGTCTCAGTGTAGGTAAAAATGTTGTCCATGTTAAATACTTATGGCTGACCAGAAACCAAGTTTTAAAATTCATCTTCAGTCAGGGACTGGCCCAGAGAGCATACGTGTAGACATTGGAGAGCCAGAATCACACTGTACAAGTTACCTATGTTGATGAAATCTGACCTGCCTCCCAGACTCCATACATCTGCACCCTGGACCAGCCATGGGTAAAGACGTTAACAAGTTGCCAATCTATCGCAGTGCTTTGTTTCTCACAAAGAAACCACTAAAGCTATATCCAATAAATGCCACCTTCACATTCTCCAGTATCAAAATAAAATTGTACATCTCTGTGAATGGTCAGAGATGACTATATGGATCACACAGTAGAATGTATGTGAAATAACCAGCATCAAACGGCAATCCAAAAATCGCATTAATTAACTGAACTTGGTGGATTCTGTCTAGTCTAAGTAACCACACAGATTATACTGGCTTTCAGGTGACTGTAACAATGCACACCATAACTGGAGGTTTTGGCCTTATACCCTCCAAAGCTTCCTGAACTCACACACATCGCTCCCTCACACATTCAACAATTGATGAGAATCCACTAGCTGGGTGAACTTGGAAACATAGAACAGTGCAGCACAGTGTAGTCCCTTCGGCCCTTGACGTTCTGTCGACCTTTTATCCTACTCTAAGATCAGACTAACCTACATACCTTACATTATACTATCATTCATGTGCTATCCAATTAAATATCCCTAATATAACTGATTTTACTACAACTGCTGGCTGTTCATTGCACACACACACCACTCTCTGTGTAAAGAACCTACTCTGACATCTCCCCTAAACATTTCTCCAAATACCTTAAAATCATATACCCTGGAGAGCCGTTTCCACCCTTGGAGAAACTCTCTGGCTATCCAATCTATCTATGCCTCTCATCATCTTGTATACCCCTGTCAAGTCACTTTACATTCTTCTTCGTTCCAATGAGGAAATCACCCGAGCTCCCTCAAGTTTTCTTTGTACGACATGTCCCCCTAGTCCAGGCAGCATCTTGATAAATCTCCTCAGCACCCTCACCAAAGCTTCCACATCTTTCCTATAACGACGCAACCGGAATTGATCACAATATTCTAAGTGTGGTCTCACCAGGGCTCCATAGTGTTGCAGCATCACCTTGCAGCTCTTAAACCCAATCCCTTGGCTAATGAACACATCAAACACCTCCTTTACCAGCTTATAAACCTGGGTGGCAACTTTGCGTGAGCTATGCCATGGACCATATGATCCCCCTGTTCCTCCACAATGTAAGAATTTTGCCTTTAACCCTGTATTCTACATTCAAATTCGACCTTCCAAAATGAATCGTATCCCGCTTTTCCATATTGAACACCATCTGCCACTTAGCAGCTGAGTTCTGCATCCTGTCAATGTCCTGCTGCAACTACAACAGCCATCCATATTATCCACAATTCCACGAAGCTGTGTTACATCACCAAACTTACGAACCTACCCTTCTACTTCGTCATCCAAGTCATTTATCAAAATCACAAACAGCCGAGATCCCAGAATCGATCCTTACAGAACACCGCTGCTCACCTAGTTCCACAATGAATACTTCCCACTTACCACCACCCTCTGTTTTCTATGGGCTAGCCAATTCTATATCCAGACAGATAAGACTCCCGGTATGTCATGCCTCCTTCCTTTCTGAATGAAACTACCACGGGGAATCTTATCAAACACCTTGTTAAAAGCAATGCACTCCGCATTCACTGTTCTACCTTATTCAATGTGTTTAATCCCATCCTCAAATAAACCAATAAGAGTTGTGAGGTATGACCTGCCCCTCACAAAGCCATGCTGACTATTTCTAATCAAACTATGATTTTTCAGAATCCTCGCCAACACTCTGCCCAATACTGATGCAAGACTGACTGGACTGTCATTCTCCGGAAAATACCTGTTTCCTTGCCTGAACAAGGAACTAACATTTGCCACCCTCCAATCAACCGACGCTACTCCAATTGAGACTGAAGACGCAATGACCATCGCCAAACGCACAGAAATCTCTACCCTCTCTTCCTGTAGTAACCTAGTGTGTTTCCCATCTGGCCGAGGGATTTATCTATCTTTATGTTTGTACTTCAATCAATCTGTATTTCAGCGCAACTTGTTTAATCCCTGTCCAACCAACTGATAGACTGCTTTCAATTTCAGGGCTCTGTAGAGTGCTGCCTTCCTGACCAAGTATGGTTACCAATATCCTGTATATTATGGATGGAATACATGGGAAGATTTGACTCTGCTGCTCCTCGGATGCAGCCTGACTGGCTGTGCTTTTCCAGCGCCACAATTTTCGACTCTGATCACCAGGATCTGCAGTCCTCATTTTCTCCATTACTGAGGGCTGTGCCCTCTGCACACTGAGCAGGGAACTAATCAGCAGAAACTCGTTGTATCTGGAGCTGACTGTTCAGTTCTGGAAAGTTGCATTTGATGAACACATTTACTAAAACCGAAATTTCAAATTCAGCAAATATTCATTCAGTCCTAGAGTAACAGTTTTGTTTCATAAATTGGACACGTTGAAAACGAACAATGAATGACTGAAGAATTCCGAGGTCCAGGGCAGTCCAGGTGATATATTCCAGGTTGAATGTGCTTTACTTTAACGCTGCTAATATTATCAGACTGACAGATATGATTAGGAAACGAGGTGGCATGTGGAAGTGTGACTTTTTCCATTAGAGAGATGTGTTTTTGAGAGGTCGGGGCTGACAACTCAATATGCTGTGGTACCAGAACTATAGTCAGGACAGCAGAGAGGGTAAAAGAGGAATTAGTGTTGTCTTTTTAATTATGGAGTCAGTTACTGGCGTACGAAGGGACGATATCTTGAAAGGATCTTCTAATGAGGCTTGGTGTTTAGAGCTCAGGATCAAAACCATGACAGAAACACCGCTAGTGATATATTTTAGACCCCTAGATAAAGGAAAGTGCGGTAGCAGGTACATAACCAAGTTATTGAGATGTGGAAACACAATAATAGGATCATTATGTTCAGGCATTTCAATCCCAAACATTCATTAGGTCAATGATAACTTTGTTAAGAGGGGCCAGGTGTTTTGAAATGTATTCCAGAGAGCTTCTTATATCAACGTAGAGCAGGTACAAAAAAGGGCAGTGCAGTGCTTGGCCTCACTGTGGGGAACGAAGCCAGTCAGCTGTTCCAGCTAGACGTGGGAGAGCATTATAGGACCAGTGACTGTGATATCACACATTTTGACTTTGCTAAGGAAAAGACCCCAAAAAAGTTAGAAAAATAAGAGCCAAATGTATTGGAGAGACAGATTTTATGGAAACAAATGATAGGATCTGGGCAAAGTGCAGTTGCGTCTGGGTGAAAGTGTAGCAGAACACGATGGGGCGGGGGTTGGGGGATCAATTGATGAAAATTGAATTGATGACAGTGTCGGCCCAGCATATTACACCGAAGATAAAATTTAAGTAAACAAACCCAGAGAACCTCAGATGTCGACACAAATTCCGAACAGGATGCAAAAGGAATGAAAAGCTTAAATCTGGCACCAATTGAGCAGGTCAATGAAGGACCTAAATGAATATAGAAAGCGTAGTACTAAACTTAAAAAAATCAGTGGAAGAGCAGAAGGAAGGTTGATAAAACTTTAGTGGGTAAGATTAGCAATAATCCAAAGTAATTTTTGTTTGGTTTACTAAGGGGGAGACGATAACGTGGGAAATAATGGGAGTATTAGGGACGAAGGAGGCAGCCTGTTTACAGAGCCAGAGAATAGGTTAAAAACATGCTACGAATCTGTCTTCAGTTAGTAGAAGCAGTTCCTGGATTCAGGGAGAGTGACCATTGAGTTGACCCTTGAGCAAATTGACACAGGGCCTGAGGAAGAATTGGAACTTTATGTCAGATGGAGTGGGCAAATCACCAGATTAAAGACCAACTCTCACATCAGTGAAAAGTAAACAATTCAAGAAAATTCGGTGAGCTGTTGAGGCTGGATCATTAAATATCTTCAAGGCTGAGACAGACAGGTTTTTATACAAGTGTTACGGGGAAATCACAGGAAAGTGGAATGGGGGATTAACAAAATAAATATAACCTAATCGAAGGAAAAGCAGACTCAGTGAGAGGATAAACATATTGTTGTCCCTATGTCTAATGGTGTTCTGTTCCAATTGTCCTGTATTCACAAGAACATCATCTATCTCACTATGGAGTGAGACACAGTTTGGAATGCAATCGAGGGATTCAAGGAATTCATAAACGCGATACTAATAGACAGAAAGTACGAGAGGACAGTGATAACACGGATTGCCTGTCGGGGTGAGGATTTGTATCGACACAGTCACCACTACTAGAAGGAAGACCTCAGCAAGACACCCTCCAAGGCCAAGCAGCGACCTGCACTGGGGAACAGGTAGTCAGAGGCCAGGTGTGAAAGAGTGCTGAAGGCCTAAACACTACATCACTGTCGTGTCTCTTTCCTTCCCTGACCAAAATTAAATATGGAGAGGTAGAGAGACATGCCGTTGGTAGCAGAGTAAGCGGTAAGTCTTTGGCACGAGAGGCTTCGGACAGCTCTATCTCAGCAAATTGTATAGGTAAACTCAAATATAGTCCTTTTAACTTTATTGTTACAGCAGTCGAGATGGAATTTAGGACAGTCGCATGCTCCTCTTATGGTATGTGGTTGCTCAGGGGGAGATTTCCACCGTCACTGATCGCTACACGTGTGGGCACTGCACTTAGCTTCAGATCCTGGGAGACCGTGTTAGGGAGCAACGTTGGGCGGCACGGTGGCTCTTGGGTTAGCACTGCTGCCTCAGAGAACCAGCGATCAGGGTTCAAATCCTCCCTCGGGCAACTGTCTATGTGGAGTTTGCACATTCTCGCCATGTCTGCATGGGTTCCCTCTAGGTGCTGCGGTTTCCTCCCACAGTCCAAAGATGTGCAGGTTAGGTGAATTGGTCATGCTAAATGACCAGTAATGTTGCGTATAGGGGAGCGGATCTGGATGGGCTGCTCTTCGGTAGGTTAGTGCGGACTTGGTGAACCGAAGGGCCTGTTTGCACACTGTAGGTAATCTTATCTAGGATGCACTCAGGGTCATCCGAGATACTGACAAATTCATAGACACGACCCCAGTTATGTTTCTTTAATGACTGTAATATTCCAGTCCAACGTTCATCGTCTTGAGTTCATTCGCTTTACCTGTCAGTCCTGTTGGATTTAAATAAACACAATTTAATCCCAAGAGGCGTTCCTTGCTTCCTATCATGTTCCAGGCAGACAGTAGATGGGCGACCACCAGGAATGGCAAAGGGAGTAGGCAGGGTGTACTCGAATCCGATGTGGCCATTCCTATCGAAAACAAGTAGACCAGTTTGGATTGTTGGTGGGGATATCCGTTCAGGGGAAAGCAGCAGTAGCCAGGTTGGTGGTATTACCACTGGCTCTGGGGCACCACGGGAAAGGGTAAAGGTAAACAGGATGGTCAAGATAGGAGGGTCGATTGTTAGAGGGACAGTTCGGAGATTCTGTGGTCGCAAACGAGAATCCAGGATGGTGGGCTACCTGCCAGGTGCAAGGGACCAGGATGTCTCCAAGTGGCTGCAGAATATTCTCAAGGGGGACGGTGAGCAGCCAGAAATCATTATGCACGTTGGCACAAATGATACCGTAGAAATAGGGCCGAGGTCCTGCAGCGTGATTACAGAGAGCTAGGAGAAACATTTTTAAAAAACCTTGACAGTGATAATCTCCTGAGAGGGAGATTACCGTCCGAGACATGCACTGGAGGGGATACCAATATCTTGGCGGCCAGTTTTGCTAGGGTTATAAGGGAGGATTTAAACTAGATTGGCAGGTGGTCGTATCCTCAAGAGCAGGGAGGCAAGTGGAAGGAGACAGAGTAAATAGAAATAGGAAGGTTAGGCTGGAAAACGACAGAGAGGAAGTAATGCATTTTGGATTAAATTGCATCTGTTTCAATGTAAGAGGGCTGACAGGTAAGGCCGATGAACTCAGGGCGTGGATACGAGGTGGGACAGAGAAATTATAGCCATTACAGAAATATGGCTAAGTGATGGATCGAACTGAGAGCTTAATGTGCTAGGGAACAGGTGCTTTAGGTGAAACAGAAATGGTGGAAGGAGGGGAGGGGGAGTTGTATTTCTGATTAAGGGGTGTTCCACAGCAGTAATCAGAGATATAATAACTGATGGATCACCCAGTGAGGCTTTATGGGTGGAGTTAAGAAATACGAATGGAATAGTGAGGTGATTGGGATTGTAATATAGACCCCAAAGAGTCAACAGGAATGAGAGTAACAAATATGCAGGTAGAGAGGGGAGACCTGCAGGAGCAATAGAGTTATCATAATACGGGATTTTCATTTTTCTAATACAGACCGGAACGGCCAGAGCATTAAGGGATTTGATGAGATAGAATCTGTTAAATTTGTCAGGAAAGTTTCCTCAAGCAGTACATAGAGTGTCCTACTCGGGAAGGGGCAAAACTCGAAATTTTCTTAGGAAACAGAACAGGAGAGGTGACTGAGTTAATAGTGGGAGAGCACTTTGGGACCACTAACCACAGTTCTATTAGTTTTCAAATAGTTATGGAGAGGGACAAAACTAGTCCACAGGTTCATGTTCGAACTAGGGACGTAGCTCAGGTACAGGCAGCTGGGATCAAGGGAATCACTAGAGATATATAAGAGATAAAGGAGTTTACTGAGGAAAGAAATCAGTAGGGTGCAAAGGGGCAGGAAAAAGCCTTGGCTGAGAAGATTAGGATGAATCCAAAAAGGTACATCAAGTATATTAAAAAAAAAACAATGACTGGAGAGAAAATAGGACCCCTCGAAGATCAAAGTGGTAAAGTATGTGTGGAAGTATAAGAAATGGGTGAAGTCCTCAACGAATATTTCTACTCTGAGAGGCAGAAGAATGTATGTTTCGGACATAAGCCCTTCATGAGGAGCGCCCAAAACATGGATTCTCCTGTTCCTCTGATGCTGCCTGACCTGCCGTGTTTTCCAGTGCCACACTTTTCGACACTGATCACCAGCATCTGCAGAACTCACTTTCTCCAAAGGCAGTCGATTTAGTCAATATGGATTTCAGTTACACCAAAACAGAATGAGGCTTTTTTAGCCCCTGGAGCCTGATACACAATTACAGGAGGAATCCAATAATCCCCTAAGGCCTATAAAAGTGGAACCAGATCATACAGCACCAGTATCCAGTTACATAGAACATAGAACATAGAAGAATACAGCGCAGTACAGGCCCTTGGGCCCTCGATGTTGCGCCGATCCAAGCCCACCTAAACTACACTAATCCACTATCCTCCATATACCTATCCAATGCCCTCTTAAATGCCCATAAAGAGGGAGAGTCCACCACTGTTACTGGCAGGGCATTCCATGAACTAACGACTCGCTGAGTGAAGAACCTACCCCTAACATCAGTCCTATATCTACCCCCCCTTAATTTAAAGCTATGCCCCCTTGTAATACCCGACTCAATACGCGGGAAAAGGTTCGTACTGTCTACCCTATCTAACCCCCTAATCATCTTGTACACCTCAATCAAGTCACCCCTAAACCTTCTTTTCTCTAGTGAAAACAGCCCCAAGTGCCTCAGTCTTTCCTCATACGATTTTCCTTCCATACCAGGCAACATCCTGGTAAACCTCCTCTGCACCCGTTCCAATGCCTCCACATCCTTCCTATAGTATGGCGACCAAAACTGCACACAATATTCCAGATGCGGCCGTACAAGAGTCTTATACAACGGCATCATGACCTCAGGACTCCGGAACTCAATTCCTCTACCAATAAAAGCCAGTACGCCATATGCCTTCCTCACCGCACTATTTACCTGGGTGGCAACTTTCAGAGATCTGTGTATATGGACACCAAGATCCCTCTGCTCATCCACACTACCAAGTATCCGACCATTAGCCAAGTACCCCATCTTTTTGTTATTCTTCCCAAAGTGAATCACTTCGCACTTAGCTACATTGAATTCCATCTGCCACCTTTCTGCCCAGCTCTGCAGCTTCTCTATATCCTGCTGTAACCTGCCATATGCTTCCTCACTGTCAACAACTCCTCCGACTTTCGTATCATCCGCAAACTTGCTCACCCAACCTTCTAACCCCTCTTCCAGGTCATTTATAAAAATGACAAACAGCAATGGTCCCAAAACAGATCCTTGCGGAACACCGCTAGTGACGGCACTCCATGAAGAAACTTTGCCATCAACTACTACCCTCTGTTTTCTTCCATCCAACCAATTCCTAATCCAAACCTCCAACTCACCCTCAATGCCATATCTCCGTATTTTCTGCAGTAGCCTACCATGGGGAACCTTATCAAACGCCTTACTAAAATCCATATATACCACATCTACCGCTTTCCCCTCATCAACCTCCTTCGTCACCTTTTCAAAGAATTCAATAAGGTTTGTGAGGCACGACTTGCCCTTCACAAAACCATGCTGACTATCCTTGATCACATTATTCCTATCCAGATGTGCATAAATCCTATCCCTTACAATTCTCTCTAAGACTTTGCCCACAACAGAAGTGAGACTCACCGGCCTATAGTTACTAGGGCTATCCCTACTCCCCTTTTTGAACAAGGGAACCACATTTGCTATCCTCCAGTCTTCTGGGACTACTCCTGTAGACAAAGAGGACATAAAAATCAAGGCCAATGGCTCTGCAATGTCCTCCCTTGCTTCCCAGAGAATCCTAGGATAAATGCCATCAGGCCCAGGGGACTTATCTATTTTCACCTTTTCCAGGATTTCCAACACCTCTTCTCGACATACCTCAAAGCCATCCATTCTACTTATTTGTGACTCAGTATTCTCATCGACAACAATGCCCTGTTCCTGAGTAAATACTGAAGAAAAGTATTCATTCAGTGTCTCCCCAATCTCTTCCGCCTCCACACGCAACTTCCCCCTACTATCCTTGACTGGACCTATTCCTACCCTAGTCATTCTTTTATTCCTAACATACCTATAGAAAGCATTAGGGTTTTCCCTCATCCTATCGACTAAGGACCTTTCATGTCCCCTCCTTGCTGCTTTTAGCTCTCTCTTCAGGTCCTTCCTGGCTACCCTATAACTCTCAATCGCCCCAATTGAACCTTCACGTCTCATCTTGAGATAGGCCGCCCTCTTCCATTTAACAAGGGATTCCAATTCCTTATTAAACCACGGCTCCCTCGCACGACCCTTTCCTTCCTGCCTGACAGGTACATAATTATCAAGGACACTCAATAGTTGCCCCTTGAACAAGTTCCACATATCATTTACACTCTTGCCTTGGAGTCTACTTTTCCAAGCCACACATCCTAAGTCATGCCTCACCGCATCATAATTTCCCTTACCCCAGCTATAATTCTTGCCCTGGAGTACACACTTATCCCTCTCCATCACGAGTGTAAAAATCACCGAATTATGGTCGCTATCCCCAAAGTGCTCACCTACCTCTAATTCTAACACCTGGCCTGGTTCGTTACCCAGAACCAAATCCAGTATGGCCTCACCTCTTGTTGGCCTGTCTACATATTGTGTCAGGAAACTCTCCTGCACACATTGAACAAACACTGACCCATCTAACGAACTTGAGCTATAGCTTTCCCAATCAATATCAGGAAAGTTAAAGTCCCCCATAACAACCACCCTATTACTGTCACTCATCTCCTGAATCACCTTCCCAATCCTTTCTTCAATGATTCTAGGACTATTAGGAGGCCTGTAAAAGACTCCTAACAGGGTGACCTCACCTTTCCTATTCCTAACCTCAGCCCAAACTTCCTCAGATGGCAAGTCCTCATCCATCGTCCTTTCCACCGCTGTAATACTATCTTTGACAAGCAATGCCACACCTCCACCTCTTTTACCCCCACCTCTGACCCTACTAAAACATTTAAATTCCGGAACCTGCAACAGCCAATCCTGTCCCTGTTCTAGCCATGTCTCCGTAATAGCCACAACATCGAAGTCCCAGGTACCAACCAACGCTGCAAGTTCACCTACCTTATTTCGTATACTTCTTGCATTGAAGTATACACACTTCAAGCCACTTCCCTGTTTACAGGCACCCTTCTTGGAAATTGATGCCATGTTCCTCACCTCCCTACACTCCAGGCCCTGCACCCTGAAGCTACAATCTGGGTTCCCATGCCCCTGCCGAGTTAGTTTAAACCCCCCCCCCCCAAGAGCACTAGCAAACCTCCCCCCAAGGATACTGGTTCCCCTCAGGTTCAGGTGTAGACCATCCTGTTTATAGAGGTCCCACCGTCCCCAGAAAGAACCCCAGTTATCCAAAAACTGGAACCCCTCCCTCCTGCACCATCCCTGAAGCCACGCATTTAAGTGTTCTCTCTCCCTATTCCTCGAATCTCTATCACGTGGCACGGGTAACAAACCAGAGACAACAACTCTGTTTGTTCTAACTCCGAGCTTCCAACCTAGCTCCCTGAAAGCCTGTCTAACATCCTCAGCACTCCTCCTACCTATGTCGTTGGTGCCAATGTGGACCACGACTTCGGGTTGCTCCCCCTCCCCCTCCAGGACCATAAAACACGATCAGAGACATCACGTACCCTTGCACCTGGGAGGCAACATACCAAACGTGAGTCTCTCTCGTTCCCACAAAACCGCCTATCTGTGCCACGAACTATCGAGTCCCCAATTACTACTGCTCTGCTCTTCTTCACCCTTCCCTTCTGAGTAACGGGGACAGGCTCCTTGCCAGAGACCTGAGCCCCGTTACTTACCCCTGGTAAGTCATCCCCCCCACAAGTATCCAAAACGGTATACTTGTTCTTGAGGGGAATGGCCGCAGGAGGTCCCTGCACTGGCTGCTTCCTCCCAGTCCCCCTCACTGTAACCCATCTATCTGCCATCTTTGGAGTTACTACTTCCCTATAACTCTGATCTATGACCCCCTCTGCCTCCCGAATGATCCGAAGTTCATCCAACTCCAGCTCCAGTTCCCTAACACGGTCTTGGAGGAGCTGGAGATGGGTGCACTTCCTGCAAGTGTAATCGGCAGGATTAGTCTATTCAGTTACTTGAAGTTAATAACACAGGAAATGGAAGAGGCCATGAAGTGACTGGACTATGGGGTATACTGGAAGAAACCAGGCTACATAGCCCCTCAGACCTGCCCTTCCATTCAGTAAGTCAGGGCTGATCTGCATTCGGCCGCAATTTCTCTTTTTTGCCCAATTCTTTGTAGCCCTCGAGTCTCTGACGGGTCAAAGTCCACTGACACCCACTCGCACCCCCCAAACATTTCAGTGAATTGGCCCCCCCAACTGTCTGGTCCCAACCGTCACTACCGCCTGAGCGAAGGAAACATTCCCCACACACATACCTTGGGCTGTTGATATGGATAGAAGATATGAAAACAGCGTAAAGTGACTGGCCCTGATATCATGGCAGTACTTGATTGAGCGAGATGTCAAGGAGACTGAACAAAATTTAACTTAATGGGAATCAGTTGTAAACTACCCACTGGTTGAGTCATTCAGAACACAATTGGGCTGGTTGAAATCAATTCTCCCAGTCCCTGGATATCCCTGTGAGCAATCCTCAGGATGGCTTCTTTGGCACAAACATCTTCAGCTGCTTCATCAATATCTTTCCCTCTGTCATACGATCAGGTATGGGGATGTTCTGTGAAGATCATACAATGTTCAGAATAATGAGTCACCTCCTAAAGTACTAAATTATCAAATCTGGACAACATTCAAGCTTGTGATGTTTATATAAAGGTAACATGAATCAAAAGCACTGCTGGACACTAAACTTTTCCACGATTAAAAGAAAGAGGAACTCCTTTAGCAACTTTAGCTGGTTTCACAGTAATATAAGAAAGCCATTCAGCCCATCTGATCTGTTGGATAACAAGAGGCACAATGCGTTCACTCACTCCTGCCTATTACACAAGGAGACAATTAAAAAAACAGTAGGTGTTGGAATCCAAAATACACACGCAGGAATCTGGAAGAACAAAATAAACAAGGCAGCATCAAGACTTTGAGAAGTGAACGCCTTGGATATAACCTTTCGTCAGGACTGTGGATGGGAGTAAGGGAGTCGATAGATAAATGGGCGGGTGAGGGAGGAGGAGGTTGAGGTGGCGAGGTGAGGGATAAGTGAACACAGATGAAGGGTACCAGCGAGTTGTTGATGGGAGGGCTGAATCCAATGGGTAGCTGGACAAAAGCTTGTTCAGACGAATGGAAGGGAGGTGAGAGCCTAGGAAGGGAGTCAGGGTATTTGAAGGGAGGTTAGTTGAAATTGGAGAATTCAATGTTGAGTCCCCGGGGTGTCGGCTGCACAGGTGACAGATGGGATCTTGTTCCTCCAAATTATGGTTTGGTTCATTGTGGCAATGGCGGAGGCCAAGGATGGCTATGTTTGAAAGGGATTGGCAAAGAGAATTGAAATAGGAAGTGACTGGGAGGTCTTCCATTCCACATAACCACCCTACCTTTCAGCTGCCAACGGGATTCATCCCTCCAATCGCCCAATCAGGTTGCACACACCACTTGTGTCCACATATCCATAACTCACCATCCCCCGATCTCCCCACCACAACCACCCCATTCAGTCTTTATCTGCAGCTCCCCCTATCCACCAATCCAGTTCTGAAGGACATTTATACCTGAAATGTTGACTTTCCCAACTCATGATGCTGCCTGTCTTGCAGTGTTTTTTCAGCCTTCCGTTTGTCTCCTATGATTCAGGAAGATCGAGTCTAGTCAGCACAATGTGTTGATTGGCTGGAACCACGGGCTTCCCACTGAAGTCCTTGAATGCCTTCCCTCTGGCCAGGAGGAAGACATTCAGTTCCTCGACACACTGACACATGAACTGAAGAGGCCATACAGCCCCTCCAAACTGTTACACTGAAATAGGAGGATGTCATTGTTGTTGCAACACGACAAATCAATGAGGCATAGACTGCACAGATAGACTGTTCCATGTTATTCCTCTTGGCCCCATTGCTAATGGTGCACACGTGTTATGTTAACGTGGTTTGCTGACCATGAGGAGGGAAAGTGATTGGTTTGTACCAAGTCCCAAGGAGACACCTTCCATCTCCGAGATATTAAGGACTAGGCTAGACCACTCAAAACACTTTTAAGCAGCAGCCCAGAGCAGACCCTTGCAATTTGTTTCGGTAAGTGTACAATGAAAATTACCCAGAGTAATTTAGCTAGGTTGACTGCTAGATTTTAAAACAAGCAAAAACTTTATTCATAAAATTAACCAATAAAACTCAAATAACAGAATAAAGAAACATACCAGAATTCAACCGATTCAGCTAGACTTAATTATGCTATTCTGAATATATACAATAGTCCCAATGCGCAAACTCCCAATAAAAACCAGTATAAATGGAACAAATCCTTCCAGGTTGAAGTTGAATATCAGAAAAGAGAGAGAGTTTCCACACAGCTCCCAGTCGAACTTCCCAGTTCAAAACTCAACTGAAAACTGTTCAGCTCAGCTAGTTCAGCAAAACTAGCTCACCACTCTCCGTTCATTATACTGGTCACTTATAAAGCATGACCACTTTGGCCTAAAGTCTCATTTATTTCCATAAAAACAAAAGGCCTCTGAAAATACGTTTCATCTCTGTACCAAACTAGTCTGATCTGAGCCTTGCCACGTTTTATTGTACCTCTGAAAAAAATCAAGGACAGAGTCTCCTTGAGCCAAGGAACAGCTTTTCGACAAAAAAGGAACTTGCTTTGTGATATGTCTCCTCCCCCTAAAAAAACATCGATGCTAAAAGCTGGCTGCATTTTAACCCTTCGAACCCAGTTAGGAGTCTCAACACAAACAGATACACTATACTAACTGTAAACATTCAAACACAAACCTATGCAAATTCAGGCTGCGGTACACCCACCATCGAACACCTTCGTATCTCATTCGAGTCTCAATAACTCATGAGCTTTCACATTTTCGCGACCTGCCATATGCCCAGTTGTCAGATTGAATGGCTGCAGCAACAAGTTCCATCTAATCAATCTGATATTTTTGTCCTTAATTATGACATCTTGGAGTGTGCACTCTATCTACTTCTGAACCTGTGCCTATAAGGATGTTGCTTATTCAGAACAGAATCTCCTGTGTCTACATCATGCACAATTATGTTCGTACTTCCCAGTTTATTGCCGCATATCTCTCCACGATATCGTAATAACTCTTTCAGGTCACTTTGCTTTTCTTGTGTAAGGTCACTCAATAGTTTATCCCAATTTTTGACAACTTTCTCATTGTTCAATTTGATTTGAGGAATGTCCGATTCAGAATCCTGTGAACTTGGTTCTTCCTTCTGTGCTGTAATCATGAACACCTTCTCCTCTTGCTTTTCTTCCATTTCAAATACCTTTTGAGCAAATTCACATGAAACACTCTGTGAGATCTCATCCTGTCTGGAGTCCGTACCAAGTAGTTCACCTCAATCAATTTCTTCCCAATTTGATAAGGTACACTAAAACTTGCTTCTAAAGGCTCAGCTGTTACTGGAAGTAACACCAATACCTTATTCCCAATTGCAAAATTGCGAAATTGTGATTTCTGATCCACTTCCTGTTTCATTGTATGTTGCGATACATTTAAATGCTGTCTATTCAACTCTCCAGCTCTATTTTAGCGTTCCCTAAAATTTGACACATCGTTCAAATGGGTGTTCTCTGAATTCAGATTTATTAATTTCTTGTTAACCAATGGTAATGGTCTTTTTACTTCATGCCCACAAATTAATTCAAATAGTCTGAATTTGGTCAATTCATTCCGTGCGTGTCTGATCACAAAGAGTTCAAAAGGAATTTCCTTATCACATTCATCTGGATAATTCTTACCAAAAGCCCTCAATATGGTCTTCACTGTTTGATACCATCCCGCTCATGCTCACTGTGATTCCGAATACGACGTAGTATATTTGAATTGCTTGATTCCCAAGTTATCAATCACCAACTTGAATAGTTCGGATGTGAGGTTTAATCTGTCTGGATCTCTATTAGTAGTCCGTACTAATTAAAAAAGGAAAATTTTTTTCTACAACTCTTTTAGCTGTCATGCTGCATAATGGGTCTGCCTCTGGAAATCTAGTCGACACATCCATTATTGTTAATAAATACTTATTCCCACTCTTGTTTGAGGTAGGGGACCTACACAATATATCAAGACTCTTGTGAAAATTTCCTCAAATGCTGGAATCGGTATTAAAGTTGCAGGTTTTATTACTGCCTGTGTGACATGTTTGAGACATTTGGCAATATTCAACTACATCTTTGTGTAGTCCAGGCCAGTGAAAACAGCTTTGTATTTCAGCCTGTAATGTCCTCACCCCGAAATGATATCCAAGTGGTAGTTCTTGTGCCACTCGCAGCACCTCCTTTCTATACCCAACAATTTGAAGAATTTCTGTCCACGTCTAATCTGCTTCAATGTAAGCTGAACTCCATATCCGCATTACGACATCATTTGTTAAGTAATAACACACAGGAATGCATTCATTTTCTTTCTTGTTAAATATCTTTTAATATAAATGTTTTAACTCCTCATCGTTCTGCTGTAATTCAATCTGCTTTCCAGAGTGACAAAAATGTTCATGTTTTCCTACTTGTTCCTTCTCTGTTCCACTTATCGGATCAAAAAGAAACTTTCGGATAACTCGACGTCAGCTTCTTTATCTGTGCCTTTATCTTCCTTAAACTTGTGCACCTGTGATCTTCTGATCACACAATCAGGGGAAATTCATGGTTAAACATTTTCCAGGTTTTCAGTTGCCTGCATCTGCACTGGCTTTTCAACTGGAGTAGGCAGCACGCCTACCAGTGAATCAGCTATATTATTTGCAAGGACAAATTTTATTCCGGGAGCTGAGAGTCAAGGGTCCAGTTATCCGACCACACATTCTCCACACTTCTCTGGACTCTCCAGCCACACCTCCTTACCAATTACTCCTGGCCTATGTGAATAAACTTTACCTTTTCATGTATGTTTTTTATGCAGAATTGGCATGTCCACTGATCATCTTGTATACTCTGAGGCAGTTGCCTACCTTCCCTTATGCTTTTTGGTACGAGTATAACAAAACTTCCAGGTTTGTCTGTTATCCTACATCTGGTTTTCTCCAGCCCACCAACACTGTGATTTTGTGTGGCCCAGTTTATAACAATTCAAACACCATAGTATTTTAACTTTTTTGTCCTCCTCAAGGTTTTCTATATTACCGTGGTAAATTATCCTTACGTTCTACACTGGTATCTACCTTTCCCTTTGCATGCGAGGATATCGCTTTGCTCCAACTTCTGTCCCTCAGAGACCAGAACTGGTTCTGGAATCCAAACCAAGTTTGTGGAGCATTTTATAATCATCAGCCATTTCAGCCAGTTCAGCAACTGCTCTTCCACTTGAGTTTGCACTACTTCAGGCAGTGAATTTTTGAATTCATCCAAGTACTAACCTCTCTAAGAGTAGTATAGCTTTGCTCGAATTTTAAAGATTATATCCAACTATCGAAATTATTCTGTTTGTTCCTTACAAACTCAGTGTAGGTTTGACCAGGATTCCTCATTAGATTCCTGAAAGGTTGCCTATGCAGATAGTTTTTTTAACCTCCTCGTATTCCCCAGATACCACCTCTATAGGGATGTGTGTACCTCACCAGTTCTACCTACACGTTTCATTGGATCAACAAAACCGCAATGCCTCTGGCCTCTGCATTTGTTTAGCAAAAGTTTCAAATGAGATGCAAAGGGCATAACATTCTTCTCATCAAATTGAGGCAATGCTTGAACACATACAAACAAATTCTCACTAGGCTTCTGACTACCAGGGGCTTACTCATCCTCACTCTCGTCCTTACTAAGCGCACCCTCAGACGTTATCTCCAGCCTTTTACACTGACTATCCTTTTTACATGTCAGTTTTTGCTATTCAAAAGCTCTCTCTTTTTCTCTCCCCTGTTGCTCCCTCTTTTGCCAATTTTTGTACTCTCTGTTCTCCTGCTCTCTTCCACACCACTCCCCCCCCCCTTTCTGCATTTCATCGAAAGTCAAATGTTTCATTTTGGCTGCCCTTTCCTTACCTCTCGATGTTAACTCAAGATGTTTCATTTGCAACTGAATCCTTGCCATCTCTATAGATTCTGATGGTTTCTCCAGCAAGTTTAATTGACGAGCTACTGCTGTAATTATCTCTCCTTTCCTTACAGATGCAGTCAGCTTCAATTCCAGCTTCTCTGCTAATTCTTGCGACTTGGTCTTATTCACTTTTCGTAAAATTTCCAAAGTCACTGCATGCACACCCAGGAAACGTTTGGCGACTGAAATAGCCATTACTATTCGAAGCTCTGTCAACCCAATCAAACTAATACCCGAATTAAAGACACTAGCACCTCCCACTCGCTGTTAAAAATCCAGCAATGAGCCCCCAGTCTGTTATGGACGAGGCTAGACTACTCAAAACATTCTTAAGCAAGCAGACGAGTGCATAACTTTGCATTTTGTTTTAGTCATGATCCAATGAAAATTACCCGGAGTAATTTAGCTCGGGTGACTACCAGATTTTAACTCAGAGAAAAAACGTTATTCACAAAGTTACACAATGAAACACAAAGAACAGAATAAAGAACCTGAACAGAATTCAACCTATCTAGTTAGATTTAATTATGCTATTCCAAATAACACAATAGTCCCAATAATAAAACTTCATTGAAAAAACTTTATAATGGAATGCATGCTTCCAGTTTGAAGCGGAAGGGCAGAAAAGAGAGAGAGTTTCCACACAGCTCCCAGTTGAACTTCCCAGTTCAAGACTCAACTGAAAACTGCTCAACTCAGCTAACTCAGCTAAAAGAGCTGACCACTCCCCGTTCATTATACAGGTCACTACTGAATCATGACGATTTTGGTCTGTAGTTTCATCTGTTTACATTTAAATAAAAGGCCTCTGAAAATCTCTTTCGTGTCTGTACCAAACCAGACTGATCGTTGCCTGGTCCCGTTTTATTGACCCTCTGAAAAACATCAAGGACAGTGTCTATTTCAGCCAATGAACAGCTTTTAGCAAAAAATAAGTCAGAGAAGACAGGCTTGTGTTCTGTACGGAGGTCAGAACCTGGTGGGAATGGCTAATACTATCAGAGTGTGGCTGATGACAGATTTGTGAACAAAATGACGTTCAATACAGGGTCACATACAGCTGTACATCCAGACGGTGAGACTTCTTTCAGAACCTGGAGCTCTCTCTCAACCAACATGGGGGCTACATAGAGCTGTGTAAACGATCATCGAGTCATAGAATCCCACAACACAGAGACAGGCCCATTATCACAAACTGGTTCATGCTGATCAAAATGTCCATCCATGCAAAACCATTTCCCTGCCCTTGGTCCATATCCTTCTAAACCTTTCCTATCTATACATTCGTCCAAATGTGAAGACACGTATCATGGAAAACATGTTCTATCTAATGCTATCCGTATTTTGTTTTGGAAATAATGAGTGTTGATTCATAACACTCCAGTGTTATTGCAATCACGTTTCATTCTTTTTGTAGCGTTACAGATTAAACACTCATTTCCTTCACACTCTCCTCATGATATAATCACTGCAGGGATTAGTCTGGTGAAACTCCATTACACCATCTCTCTGTAGGTAGGAGATCATTGATTATAAATGAAAGAAAATACTGTCTCATGTACACTCCACAACTGCAGGACGGTGTCTTCACACTTATACTTTAATCATTTTGTAATGAACGATGCTACTCATTTATTATTCTGATTATTTGCTGAGTCATAGATTCATAGAGATGCACAGCATGGAAACAGATCCTTCGGTCCGACCCGTCCATGCCGACCAGATATCCCAACTCAATCTAGTCCCACCTGCCAGTACCCGACTGCTCTGTATGGACTCTGTTAGTGCCCCATGATCAAGGACATTCAGCTTCTTTTCACCAAGAGCACTTCCCATCATCTCGCCTTCTCATAAATACAAAATGCGAAGGATGGCATTTTTTGCCAATCATTTATTTGCCTTATGAAGAAAAGTCACACCAACCACAACATCATTGTTGCCATTGGAGTTGATGGGAGATACTGAGGAGGCGATGATCCAGCTGTATTATCTCCGAATATTAATCCAGGGAATCAGTTAATGACCCAGACATCGGATCCGAATCCCACAATGGCAAATGTTGGAAATTGAATTCAATAAAATATTAGGAATTAAGAATCAAACGAAACAATGAACCCATTGTTGATTGTCCTACCTGGCACGCTCATGCCCTTCAGGACAGGAAATCTACCATCTTCAGCTGGTCGGGCTTACATGTAACTCCAGACCCACAGCAATGTGGTGAACTCTCAGTTGCAGTTTGAAATAGTGAAGCCAACCACACAGTTATATCAGTCACTTCAAAACCTCAAAGAAATCAAACCGCATGGAACTCAGCACTGACTACTTACAGCCCATGGATTGCAGTGGATCAGGAAGGCAGCTCACCAAAAGCTTTTCAAGGACAATGAGGAAAGGGAATTAAATGTTGGCCCAGCATCCCATTAATGAATCAAGGAAGATGATCCCACTCGGGGACGAGAGAAAAACAGACATAAATCACTTTAAACAGGAACTTTGCCATATACCTTACATGGTCATAATTATCAATAATATGGGAACAGGAGAAACATAAGTAAGGTTTAATTTCATTTTTTATTTCCATCCCAGCTGATCACCAACAATCCCTTTGTTTGCTTCTTTCTCGCTATCTCTCTCTTTCTCCATCTGTTCAACTCAGTCCCTCTCCCCTTCATAACAGATTTCGGTGTCACCAACATCAATCACTCTATTTCCCAACTGTGTTCAGTTCTGATGTATGGTCATTAGAATCGAATTGCCAATTCTATTTTTCTCTTGAACCGATGTGGCAGATAGGCTGCCACATCTGCTCAGCTTGTCTGGCACTTTCTCGTTCGTTATTGTTTCTGATTTGTTGCATCATTCTTGCTTTATTTAACCTTTAATTTTGTTATTATTTGAAATGTCTGCATCGCTGACAGGGGCAGCATTTGTTGACCTAACCAAATGTCATTTACTGCGAGGTCATTCTTTCAGGCAGTACAGAACCAAGTACATTGCTGTGGGTCTCACATCAATCTTAAGCCAGACCAGATAATAACACAAAATCTATTTACCAAAGGACATCAGTGAAATAGATAAACGTACAGACAAAATGCTGGAAGTGTTACGGTTGTTATTTCCAATTCCTGTCTTTTGTATTTACTTTCTGACATCGTCCGTAGTAGCATGTGGAACAGTGTATTTCTGTATAATAACCTGTGCATCTGAATTACATTTCTTCTGACATTACTGCTCTGAGAGAGTGTTCCTGTCATTAAGTTATTTTAGACACAAGAACAAAGTTCTGATCGAAATATTTGCAGCTGAAAGAGTGCTTACTAGAGAGGTGGAATCATAACGACTGAATTTTACCAAAGCATAGAGAATGGTTTATTAAGCGTCAGTTTGAAGCCAAGATGGTGACTGGGCATATAATCGAGCTGGTAGTGGATAGGTTTTGTGATAGACAGAATACCGAAACACAAATGAATTTTATTTATGTAAATTCGGTATTGTGAACAGTCTCGTTCTCAGATGTTTGTGAGGGCGGGAGTGTGAACGGTTCTGAAATTAGTGGCTAATCAATAGAATTTGCATTTGAATCTGAAGACAATAGTTTCCGTCTTTGTCAAATATAGAAAACAGAAATAACAACGAAGTTCGCCATGGTTGTAGAGATTAATAAATGGATAGAGATGAAGAAACTTACCAGGAATAGGATAGTAAACCGCCTGGATAATCATCAGTGCACCCCATATCCGATATGGTAATGGTAACCAAGACAAGGAATAATAGGAAAGACCCCAGGATACACCCCTGTCCATTGTTGCAGCATTCCAGTCCAATGTTCTCAGATTCTGATCCATTAATAGATCATTCCAATCTATTCTCAGATGTTTAAATCTCCTTTTTCTGTCTCTGCAGCTGCTGATCCATTTGAGCGTTGGAGTTGATGCATCTGCTGCTACAATGGCATAAACCGTTGCAAGAGGCCCCTTATTAATAGGAGACGGAAAACATCCAGTGACACAACTAGGATCCATGGAGACTAGCATCACTCACAGTCACTGAACAAACAGCTCAATTTAACCCCCTTCAGTATGGTTCCTTCAGTTCACAAAAACTACTGGACTGGACTGAACGTTGGCACCGTTGGCTATTGATCACTTTTCCCATCACCTATTGCTCTCGTGAACTTAGTAGTGAGGGAGAATGATGCATGTTTTCTTATCGCAGGCTAGATTATTCTGCTGCGTTGTCCGTTTGCAATACTGAAACTGGCTGAACCTCCCACAACCACCACCCTCAAAAAACCACAGTCTATATGCTGTTAGCATACACATCTCTTCTCGACTAGAACAGGCACCATCCAAAATATTTACAGTGGATATATTTACACTCCAGTACATAGGAAATGTGAATTTGCCTGGGCATTCCTTTAATTGGTACAATAAGGCAATTTTGTATCTTCAACATTCAATGTGCTTCAGCACTCTTTAAAATATAAACTCACAAACGCCATAACACACTTTATTAAGAACAAGTTTCTTCACATTCTCCTCATGGTAATATCATGTCAGGGTTTAGTCTTGTGAAACCCCTTTGCTGAGTAAACCTGTACACAATACATCTTACAGTCTCTCAACAAAACACTATCGTTGGGAAAGATAATTTACTCTGGTACTTTAATCATTTTGCATGACTAGCCACATATCATTTACTTCCTGCTGCGTAAAAAATCGTTTTGTGACTTATGACCAAGCACATCAGGTCTGTTTCAACAAAAGCACTTCCCAATCCCTCACTATTTAATTACCATAAATGTGAATGATGACATTTGTTGTTCATATCTGAAATATTTTAGATCTTGCGAAGAGTTATTGCCCAAACACTGATCCTTCTGAAACCCCAAAGCCTTCACTCCAGATAATTATACTACTCTCTCCATTCTCTAGATTATCCAACTTTTAATACATTCGGTGTATTCCACCCCTACCTACCCATGGATTCTAACATTCTCTACTCACCTGTGTTCAGTCATGTCAAATATATGCTGAAAATTCAAATACTTCATTCCCACTGGTTCGCAATTGTCGATGTCACAATGGACAACCTCCAAAAACTCCAGCATGTTTATCAAAGATCAAGATAGTTCCCCCTTCCGGAATCTAGATTGACGCTACCGAATCATGACATTATTTTCCAAGTGTCTCGTTGTCACATTCCTCACGAAAGACTCCAATGTTTTTTTTCTCACAGCTTACATCAAGCTATCCACTGTTTAGTTTGCTGTTTGCTCTCTCCGTCCTGTTTGAAATATTTATGTTTACAATCGCTGCTTTCCAGTCTGGAGCGTCCTTTCCAGAATCTAACCAGCTTTGAGAATAATCAGTAATTTTTTTCACTAGCTCTATTGCCACCTCCACACTAATCTGGGATGTAGCTCATCAGATGCAGCAATATAGAAACCATAAATTCAATGAGTTTTTGAAAGACGTACCTTTTAGTAATTCTAATTTCCTGCTGTTCCTCATTTTTACCAGTCACTCTGTTCCCCTGTATTTCTGGAAGTTTCTTTCTGTATCTTCCTCAGGGAGATGGACACAATATATTGCTCTCAGTGGATAGAGGGGTTCTGTCAGCCAGTGAATATATCGGAGGACTGCACTCCGGTGACGATGGATATGTAAATCACGCCTGCCTGGAAAGTTCCAGAATTAATGCAGTTTAATTCATGGTGAGCATCAGCACAGTCCTGTCACAGTATTCTAAAAGAGGGGACACAGCTCAGTAACCACCTCAATTTTGAAACAAACTGGTTTCATACCTGACACCTGGTCCAGCTTAGACAAATGTCCCGGGAAATCCCATGAGAGATAATGCACTGTCTTGCACCTCCCTATTTATAGAGCTTCCTTTCTGTGGAGCCTCAATTACATTTGTTTATCATGTCCCAGACACTCTGTAAATGCAGGGTATAGAGTGGGGTCACCAGACTCAGCAGCTGACAATACAAACCCGAGATAAGCATCCCCAGAAAATCGACTGATTTTCCAATGACAGGAACAAGTCAATTCCCCATACGGAATGTGCACGCGCTCAGTGTTGAAAATTCTTTCTACTCCTGAGTTTCTCTTCCTGGCTGAGAAAGCCATTGCATCTCTACACAGTCCCACAGTAACAGCTTCTCTCTCCAAAGAAGCAGTTGATAATGTAACATTGCCTTTCTCTATATCTCAGCAACTAGAAGGGCAGCACCAATATTGCTAATGGATTTTATCATCACACTCAGAGAAGAGAGATACAGGAACCTAACTCACTTTAAACAGGGACAAATCTAAATGGTCGTGATATACAGGAATATGGGAAAACGGGGAAATGTGAGAATAACTTGCCATTTTGTTTTCCTTTCAGTTCATCATCAGCAATCCCTTTGCTCACTTTTCATTTATTTTCCTCTCTTTGTCTGGCCATTTCTCCATCCATTCAATTTAAACATGGCCCCTACCTCTCTCTCCAACCCAACCATCCAGGATACCAGGATAAATAATATTATTTCCCAGCTGGCTTTCAGTTGTGAAACAGGGTCGCTGGACTCAAACCGTTATCTGCATTTCCCCAGACAGAGGCTTCCATACCTGCGATATTCTCCAACACTTTCAGACGCTGGAGAATTTTATTCTCGTGCTCCAGCACCCACCATTCCTTGGTTTCTTTCACCTGTAATGCTGTTGTTTTCCGGGATGCCAGCATCACGGCCAAGGGCAGCATTTGTTGTCCATCACTAATTATACTTGACCACACGGCCATTTGTCAAGACAAAATGGAGCCAACAATTTTGTTGTGGGTCTGGAGTCACACTGAGATCAGACTGGGCAATGATGTTAAGATTATTTACCAAAGACTATCAGTGAAATAATAAAAATAAATCCAGACGGTTTCCGGTTTCCAAAAATGAAATTAGGTTTCATTCCAATTTTTGTCATTCGAATTTAAGCTCTGACATCGACTGTGGTAGGATTTTAAACACTGCTTGGGAAGCACAGCCCTTTCCTCTGAATTCACCGTCTGGGTACATTATCACCCTGATACAGAATCCTTGTTGCCTATTCCGTAATCCCTAGCCCCTGTCAAAGAGAGATGACGGGGAAATCAGTTTAGCAACCAACAATCAAAAGGAGTTTGAGGGAAAAAAAGGGAGTTTGAAAGACAATTTCATGTAAGGTCATAGATTTCAGAATGCTGAAATGAAGACATTTCGACAGCATTCTGCAACATGAACCAGTTTCCCAGGAATGAGAAGGTGGATAGGGGTGGGAACGGAAATATATCCCTGGTGGTGGAGACTTTTTGGAGGTGGCAGAAATGTCGGCGGATGATTTGGTTTATGCAAAGGTTTGTAGGGTGCACGGTGAGCACCGGGGCGTTCTCTCCTTGTCATGGTTGAAGGGGTGGGGTCTGAGGGCGGAGGTGCGGGATGTGGACGAGATGCGATGGAGGGCATCTTTAACCACGTGGGAAGGGAAACTAAGGCCATCTGGTGTGTTCTATGGTGGAACTGATCCTCCTGGGAGCAGATACGGCGGAGGCGGAGGAATTGGGAATACGGGATGGCATTTTTGCAAGAGATAGGGTGGGAAGTGATGTAATCCAGGTAGCTGTGGGATTCGGTGAGTTTGTAAAAACTGTCAGTGTCAAGTCGGTCGTCACTAATGGAGATGGAGAGGTCCAGAAAGGGGAGGGAGGTGTCAGAGATGGTCCAGGTAAATTTAAGGTCAGGGTGGAATGTGTTGGTGAAGTTGAATTGCTCAACCTCCTCACGGGAGCACGAGGTGGCGCCAATGCAGTCATCAATGTAGCGGAGGAAGAGGTGGGTAGTGGTGGCGGTATAATTACGGAAGATCACTGTTCGACGTAGCCAACAAAGGGACAGGCATAGCTGGGGCCCATACGTGTGCCCATGGCTACCCCTTCGGTCTGGAGGAAGTTGGAGGATTCAAAGGAGAAATTGTTAAACGAATGAGAGTGTCGGTGGAAGGGTACTGTTAGGGACGTTAGGAGAGGAAAGAACGGACGGCTTGGATGCCCTGGTCATGGCGGATGTAGATGTAGAGGGATTGGATATCCATGGTAAAGATGAGGCATTGAGGCTGGGGAAATGGAAGTCTTGGAGGAGGTGGGGGGCGTGGGTGGTGTCTCGAACATATGTGGGGAGTTTCTGGACGAGGAGGGATAGGGCATTGGCGAGGTAGGTAGAGATGAGTTTCCTGGTGTGTTGTTTTCCTGGTGCCCGGATCAAGGATGTCTCAGAGAGGGTACAGAATGTTCTCACTAGGGAGAGGGGCCACCAAGAGATCATTGTCCACATTGGAACCAACGATATAGGAAGGGAAAAGGTTGAGATTCTGAAGGGAGATTACAGAGAGTTAGGCAGAAATTTAAAAATGAGCTCCTCAAGGGTAGTAATATCTGATTACTCCCAGGGCTACGAGCTAGTGAGGGCAGGAATAGGAGGATAGAGCAGATGAATGCATGGCTGAGGAGCTCGTGTATGGGAGAAGGATTCATATTTTTGGATCATTGGAATCTCTTTTGGGGTAGAAGTTACCTGTGCAAGAAGGACGGATTGCACCTAAATTGGAAGGGGGCTAATATACCAGCAGGGAAATTTGCTAGAACTGTTTGGGAGGATTTAAAGTAGTAAGGTGGCGGCGTGGGAAGGGGAGGGGGGTTTGAGATCCTGCAAGATAGTGAGGAAAGAGAGCAATCTGAGACTGGGATAGTTGAGAACAGAAGCTAGTCAGACTGTCAGGGCAGGCAGAGCCAAGGTAGCACAAACAAAGTAAACTGCATTTATTTCAATGCAAATGGCCTAACAGGAAAGGCAGATGAACTGAGGGCATAGTTAGGAACATGGGACTGGGATCTCATAGCAATTACGGAAACATGGCTCAGGGATGTGCAGGACTGGCAGCTTAATGTTCCAGGATACAAATGCTACAGGAAGGATAGAAAGGGAGGCAAGAGAGGAGGGGAAGTGGCATTTTAATAAGGGATATCATTACAGCTGTGCTGGGGAGGACATTCCTGCAAATACATCCAGGGAAGTTATTTGGGTGGAATTGAAAAAACATGGATGATCACCTTATTGGGATTGTATTATAGATCCCCTAATATTCAGAGGGAAATTGAGAAACAAACTTGTAAGGAGATCTCAACTATCTGTAAGAATAATAGGGTTGTTATGGTTGGGGATTTTAACTTTCCAAACATCGACTGGGACTGCCATAGTGTTAAAGGTTAGGATGGAGAGGAATTAATTAAGTGTGTACAAGTCAATTTTCTGATTCTGTATGTGGATGCTACTATGAGAGAAGGTGTAAACCATGACCTACTCTTGGGAAATAAGGCAGGGCAGGTGACTGAGGTGTCAGTGGGGGAGCACTTTGGGGCCAGCAACCATAATTCTATTCGTTTTAAAATAGTGATGTAAAAGGATAGACCAGATCAAAAAGTTGAAGTTCTAAATTGGAGAAAGGTCAATTTCGGAAGCTGATTGGAGGCAGATGTTCGCAGGTAAAGGGACGGCTGGAAAATGGGATGCTTTCAGAAATGAGATAACAAGAATCCAGAGAAAGTATATTCCTGTCAGAGTGAAAGGGGAGGCTGGTAGGTCTCGAGAATGCTGGATGACTAAAGAAATTGAGGGTTTGGTTAAGAAAAAGAAGGAAGCATATGTCAGGTAAAGACAGGATAGATAGAGTGAATCCTCAGAAGAGTATAAAGGAAGTAGGAGTATACTTAAGAGGGAAATCAGAAGGGCAAAAATGGGACATGATTTAGCTTCGGCAAATAGAGTTAACAAGAATTCAAAGGGTTTTTACAAATACATTAAGGACCAAAGGATAACTGGGAGAGAATCGGACCCCTCAACAATCAACAAGGCAGCCTTTGTGTGGAGCCACAGAAAATGGGGGAGATACTAAATGAATATTTTCATCAGCATTTACTGTGGAAAAGGATATGGAAGATATAGACGGTAGGGAAATAGATGGTTACATCTTGCAAAATGCCCTGATTACCGAGGAGGAAGTGCCGGATATCTTGAAATGGTTATAGGTGGATAGATCCCCAGTGACTGATCAGATGTATCTGAGAACTCTGTGGGAAGCTAGAGAAGTGATTGCTAGCCTCTCGCTGAGATATTTATATCATCGATAGTCACAGGTGAGGTGCCAGAGGACTGGAGGTTGGCAAATGTTGTGTCACTGTTTAAGAAGGGCGGTAAAGACAAACCAGGGAACTATAGACAGGTGAGCTTGATCTCAGTGGTGGGCAAGTTGTTGGAGGGAATCCTGAGGGACAGGATGTATATGTATTTGGAAAGGCAAGGACTGACTGCACCTTGCAAAATGTCTCGATTACAGAGGATGAAGTGCTCGATGTCTTTAAATGGTTAAAGGTGGATAAATCCCCAGGACCTGTTCAGGTGTACAAGATAACTCTATGTGAAGCTAGAGAAATGATTGATGGGCCTCTTGCTGATATATTTATAAAATTGATAGTCACAGGTGAGGTGCTAGAAGACTGGAGTTTGGCCTACGTGATTCCACTGTTTAGGAAGGGCGGTAAAGACAAGCCAGAGAACAATAGACCGGTGAGCCCGAACTCAGTGGTGGGAAATTTGTTAGAGGAAAAACTGAGGGACAGGATGTACATGTATTTGGAAAGGCAAGGACTGATTAGGGATCGTCAACATGGCTTTGTGCGTGGGAAATCATGTCTTACAAACAAGATTGAGTTTTTTGAAGAAGAAACAAAGAAGATTGATGAGGGCAGAGCAGAAGATGTGATCTATATGGACATCGGTAAGGTGATTGGCAAGATTCAAACAAAGGCTGCAGATGCTGGAAACCAGATTCTAGATTAGAATGGTACTGGAAAAGCACATTAGTCAAGGCAGCATCCGTCGTTCACGAAAATTGACGTTTCGGGCAAACATCCTTCACCAAGAGTAGAGGCAGAGTGCCTGTAGGGTGGAGAGATAAATGAAAGATAGGCAGGTAGGAGAGGTCATGGGGACAGTGCTGAGCTGGAAGGCTGGAGGTGGAATGAGGGGGAAAGGAGAAATTAGGAAACTGGTGAAGTCCACATTGATGCCCTGGGATTGACGTGTTCTGAGGCAGAAGATTAGGCGTTCTTCTTCCAGGCATCGGATGGTGAGACAGCGGCGGTGAAAGAGGCCAGGACCTCTATGTTCTCGGATGAGTGGGAGGGAGAGTTGAAATGTTGGACCAAAGGGTTGTGTGGTTGATTGCTGCGGGTGTCCCGGAGATGATCCCTAAAGGCCTCTGCTAGGAGGCGTCCAGTCTCCCCAATGTAGAGGAGACCGCATTGGGATCAACGGTTACAATAAATAATATTGGTGGATGTTCAGGTAAAATTTTGATGGACGTGGAAGGCTCCTATGGGACCTTGGCTGGAGATGAGGGAGGAGGTGTTGGCTCAGGTTTTGCAATTCCTGCAGTGGCATGGGAAGGTGCCAGGATGGCAGGGTGGGTTCTAGGGGGACGTGGACCTGACCAGGTAGTCATGAAGGTAATGGTCTTTAGTGAAGGTGGAAAGGAGTGGCGAGGGAAATATATCCATGGTGGTGGGGTCCGTTTTGAGGTGGTGGAAACGTCGGCAGATGATTTGGTTTATGCGAAGGTTTGTAGGGTGGAAGATGAGCACCGGGGGGGGGGGTGTTCTGTCCTTGTTACAATTGAAGGGGTGGGGTTTGAGTGCGGAGGGGCGGGATGTGGATGAGATGTGTTCGAAGGCATCTGGGTGAGGCGGAGGAATTGGGAATATGGGATTGAAGTTTTGCAGGAGGTAGGGTGGGTAGAGGTGTGATCCAGGAAGCTGTGGGGGATGGTGGGTTTATAAACAATGTCAGTGTCAAGTCGGTCGTCATTAATGGAGATATCGAGGTCCAGGAAGGGGAGAGAGGTGTCAGAGATGCTTCGGGCAAACATAAAAGCAGGATGGAATGTGTTGGTGAAGTTGATGAATTGCTCAACCTCCTTGTGGAAGCACGAGGTGGCGCCAATGCATTCATCAATATAGTGAAGGAAGAGATGGGGAGTGATGCCGGTGTAACTCCGTAAGATGGACTTTTCTACGTAGCCAACAGAGACAGGCACAGCTGTGGTCCATATGGTTGCCGATGTCTACCACTTTTGTCTGGAGGAAGAGGGAGGATTCGAAGGAGAAATTGTTGAGGGTGACGACCAGTTCAGCCAAACGAATGAGAGTGTCGGTGGAACGGTGTTGTTGGGGACGTCGGGAGAGGAGGAAATGGAGGGCTTGGAGGCCATGGTTATGGTGGATGGAGGTGTAGACGGATTTGATATCCTTGGTGAAGATGAGGCATTGGGGGCCGGGTAAAGTGAAGTCTTGGAGGAGGTGGAGGGGTGGGTTGTGTCCCGAACGTATGTGGGGAGTTCCTGGACTGGGGGGGTGTTAGGACAGTGTGGACGTAGGTAGAAATGTTTCCAGTGGGGCAGAAGCATGCTGAGACAATGGGTCGGCCATTTTGGCCAGGCTTGTGGATCTTGGGAAGGAGGTAGAGTCGGGCAGAGCGGGGTTCCCAGACTATGAGGTTCGAAGCTGTGGGTGAGAGATCTCCTGAGGTGATGAGTTTCTGTGTGGTCTGGGAGATGACAGTTTGGTGATGGGGTGGGGTCATGGTCGAGGGGGTGGTTGGAAGAGGTGACTTCTTCATGGCGTCTGGCTTCAGCAGTGTAGAGGTCAGTGCGCCAGACTACCACTGCACCCCGCTTGAATGCTGTCTTAATAGTGAGGTCGGGATTGGAACAGTGGGAATGGAGGGCTGCACGTTGTGAGGGTGAGAGTTTGGAATGGAGGAAGGGCGGTAGACAGGTTGAGACGGTTAACATCCCAGCGGCAAATGGAAATGAAGAGGTCGAGGGCAGGTAACAGGCTGGCACGGGGTGTACAGATATCGAGCGTGTTGGAGTTGGGTGAAGGGGTCCTCGGAAGGTGGGCTGGAGACCTGTTTGTAAATGTGAGCACGGAGGTGGCGGAAGAAGTGTTTGACATCACGGAGTGCATTAAATTCATTGATATGTGGGAAGAGGGTGATACAGGTGAATCCTTTGCCATGGACTGATCTTTCATCCACCGTGAGGGGCAGGTCTGGAGGGGTAGTGAAAACTCGGCAGGGCTGGGAGCTGGGAATCGGTGTGGGGTATTGAGATGAGAGTGGGGGCAGAGGATGTAACGGAGTTGGCGTGGTGGGGGGGGAATGTGGGTGGAGTCATGAGCAGGGGTGGAGTTCGTCTCAGGGTTTTGGGGCGGGGATGATGACAAGATTCCCCATGGGAGACTGATTATCAAGGTTAGATCTCACGGAATACAGGGAGAACTCGTCATTTGGATACAGATTTGAGAGCTGTGACCAGTGGAGTGCCACAAGGATCGGTGCTGGGTTCTTTACTTTTTGTCATTTATATAAATGATTTGGATGTGAGCATAAGAGGTACAGTTAGTAAGTTTGCAAATGACACCAAAATTGCAGGTGTAGTGGACAGTGAAGAGGGTTTTCTCAGATTATAACAGGATCTCGAATAGATGGGCCAATGGACTGAGAAGTGGCAGATGGAGATTAATTCAGATAAATGCGAGGTGCTGCATTTTGGGAAAGCAAATCTTAGCAGGACTTATACACTTCATGAAAATGTCCCAGGGAGTGTTGCTGAACAAAGAGGCCTTGTTCATAGCTCCTTGAAAGTGGAGTCGCAGGTAGATACGATAGTGAAGGAGGCGTTTGAGATGCTTTCCTTTATTGGTCTGAGTATTGTGTACAGGAGTTGGGAGCTCATGTTGCGGCTGTACAGGACATTGGTTAGGCCACTGTTGGAATATTGCATGCAATTCTGGTCTCCTTCCTATCGGAAAGATGTTGTGAAACTTGAAATGGTTCAGAAAAGATTTGCAACGATTTTGCCAGGATTGGAGGATTTGAACTATAGGGAGAGGCTGAACAGGCTGGGCTGTTTTCCCTGGAGAGTCAGAGGCTGAGGGGTGACATTATAGAGGTTTACAAAATTATGAGGGGCATGGATAGGATAAATAGACAAAGTCTTTTCCCTGGCGTCGTGGAGTCCAGAACTAGAGGTCATAGGTTTAGGGTGAGACGGGAAAGATATAAAAGAGACCTAATGGGAGTGAGTTGCCAGAGGAAGTGGTGGAAGCTGGTACAATTGCATATTTAAGAGACATTTGGATGAGTATATGAATAGGAAAGTTTTGGAGGGATATGGGCCGGGTACTGGCAAGTGGAATTAGATTGGAAATGTGGTTGACATGGACAGGTTGGACTGAAAGTTCTGTTTCCATGCTGTACATCTCGATGATTCTATGACTCTATGTGTACCAGTCCCCATTTATCAAGGCCGCTTGTTACATTCTAATGGATCTCGAGAAAACATTTGAATTATTTTACAGATAAAATATAGTTCGGTTTTAACATGACTTTAACAGACTCTCACAGATTCCCAGCAATAATGGTTAGGCTAGGTGGTTCCGGCTTTTAGTCTCGCTCGTTTCTTGAAGACAGGCGCCACATTGGAGGGTCTCCAGTTTCACTGGAACACTCCTTTAATATAGTGAGTTATGGAATATTTCACACAGTGCCACCTGCCACTCTGTGTCCACTTTTCTTAAAACGAGCTATGAATTGCTGATGATCTGTTTACCCTTGGTCTCATCTGTTTGAGAAATGTCTTGTTCCTTTTGTTAGTTCTGGATCTTCCCTCCTATTACCATTTTGTTTATACCATTGAAATACTTACAGTACCTTCACCTGTGAGGAACGAAGTAAAATATTGGTGTAAATTACCTTTCTGTTCCCTGTATCCAGTTCCCTCACACACTCCAAATGTCATGAATATACTTCCTGACTTCCTTTCTACCAAAGATCACACACACCTCTTGAACCCTTCTTACATGGAAAAGCTCGTGCTGCTTGTTTTTATATTTCTTGCCAATTTGCTTACATCACATCTTTTCTTCCTTTTTCTTTGATTTCAATATTCATACAGTCTTACCGCGTACAAACAGAATCGTTGGTCCAACTTCTCCATGCCGGCCAGGTTTTCCAAACTAAACTATTCCCATCTTCTTGCATTTGGTACATAGGCCTATAAACGGTTTCCATTCATATGTTTGTCCTAATGCCTTTCAAATGTTGGAGCTGTACTTGCATCTGCCAGTCTTCCTCTGGCAGCGCATTCCATAGACACGTCACCTACTGTATAAAATCAATTTCCTCTTCCTACCTTTTAAAACTTCCCTATTCCACCATAAACCTATGGTTCTCTGGTTTAATTTTCCTATCCTGTGGAAAAGACCTTGGCTTTTCGCCCTATCCATGCCTCCCCTGATTTTGTAAATTTCTATAATCCCACCCCTCAATCTCCTACACTCCATCTGATACTAACTTCAAGAACAAGCATTTAAAGATCAGCACTGCAAGTTTGAAGCAATGTTAAAAGTGACAGGTAAACAACACTCAGCCCAAACTGCGGACTGTTATTTGTTTTTTTTTAATGTTACAATACTGAGGCAGCATGAAAATCTTACTATTGCTAATAAGCCATCAAGCACATGAATTCTTTTGTCTGTCGGCGGTGATGATTTCTACAGTGAAAATATATCTCTGGCCAGATAGATATAATACCATATGTTCAACATTTTCCCTCCTGGCCTCCCTATGACCATGCGTGGTTGTGTCTTCTTTATCTTGCACTCAATAGAGAGAACTCCTTTTCCCCATTCACATCTTAATTTAAACTCATTTTATACCATCTTCTCGTTCACCACCGCTAAAAGCCTGTTTATCTGTTGTCGCACCCTCTTTTCCCTGTCACCTATCCCACACTTCTGGCAAGGGACTAAAATGTCCAGTTTCCAATCATTTTTCTGAGGAAGTGTCAGATTGGACTTGAAACGCTAACTCTGTTTCTCTGTCTCTGTAAATGCTTCCTGACCTGTTGAGTTTCTCCAGAAATGAATAAGCACAGCACAAATTTTCAATTAAACAAATATCTATGAATACTGGAAATTAAAATGCACAAATTGCTGTAGAAAGTGGGAGCTTTGTCGAAGGGTCACTGGATCCGAAAGATGAACTCAGCTTTCACTTCACAAGATGCAGCCAGACTTGCTTAGTTTCTTCAGCAATTTCTGTTTTTGAACATTTTCGAAAGACATGTGTCGAATCTGCTCAAACGCTCTGTCCAGCACAGAGCGCTGTACATTGGGAAGGGAACAAAAACGCAAAGTGCACAAGTTCATTGGCTCTAAAACGACATAAGGCTGGCATCACTGACACGACAGAGGTCTTAATCATGACTAGGGAGAAAAACATTGGAAAAAATAACATTCACATCAAACACAGGAGGTGGTATTACGGGAAAGGAAACGTTTCAGATTAATATTTTAAAGTATCTGTGTAATGTAACAAATTGGAGGCGTGACGTCAGTGTGAGATACTCATCAGAATGCGATTATGAAACTGGATGTGTTCGCACATCAGAAACCAGGTTAAGTCACTGAGTACAGGGCTGATAGGTGAACGGGTCTCAGTGTGAACTGCGGGAAAGTCAGAAGAATTGATTTGCAGATATTGCAGCTCACACCGCAGAACTGCGTTCAATCACAATCCATAACTTTTCCTCCAGGATAATCCATGACACTACCATTATCATCAAGCCGAGTAATGGTTCAGTGCCGAGTTTAGGTGAACATGGCAATGTCAGAACCATGTGTATCTAAACCTGATAACAACCGATTCAAGCTACCGACTTGGCTGGTTAAATTATAAACAGCAGACCTACCATCTGCTGGAGAGGGGGAAATGATCCCAAAACAAACAGATAAGATCGAAACTCTGCAGTCAAGCCACATCCTGTCATCAATGTCGATGGATTAACAAACAACTTACAGGAGGAGAGGACTCCACAAATATCCCCAGCCCTGTCTATCAGTGTAAAAGAAAAGGATGCAGTATCTGCACCATCCTCAGCCAGAAGTATTGAGTCGATAATCCACCTTACCCTCCTCGTGATGCCCACAGTATCCCAGATGCCAGTTTTCAAACAATTCGTTTCGCTGCACGTGACATGAAGAAACAGCTGAACACAGTAGATATTACAAAGGCAATGGACCCGGACACCATTCCTGCAACAGGAATCAAGATTGTACTGTACGACAAGCCGTGTCGCTGGGGAAGCTGATTCAATCCAGCTCAACTCTGACATCTGCCTGGCCACGTGAAAAGTTCCTCAACTATACCCAGTCCCATAACAAGGGAATGACTACAGTCTGACCATTTATCACGCCCTCGATCCCGTCGCGATCATCACATTGGTGGGAGTTCTTTTTGACAGAGCTGTCAAGCAAAACAGAAATAATGTACGCAGTGTGGTTTCCGATAGATCCCCATGTGGAGATAGTGCTCTTCTGCAAATGTCACTGGATTACTGATCCATACCAGGATAATGCTCTGGCAGCTGGTGGAAGTTGAAAACAATTAACAAAATATCGAGACATAAAACCTGGTGCCAGTAATATTCATCTTGAATCTAATATCCATTGTAAACATCTGTCCCTTCCCCAATGTACTTTCAGGAAGTGAATCTCCCGTGCTTCCTAGTCTGGCGTACAAGTGTCTCCAGACACACAGACATGTTTTAAACTCTACAATGGTCTCTGAAACGGCCAAGCAAGTAACTCAATTGAATCCAATTACTGTGAGTTCTAAAAGTATAAAACCAGACAGAACACCGGCAACGAGTTTTGGAAAAGGGAACGGGAAACACAGTCCTTTCAACCAGACAGATGCTGCCTTCCTAATGTTTAAGAGCGTGTGACAACAATGACAGAGCTTTCCCGCACACTGCACAGAAACATCAGGAATGGAGCAGGGCATTAGACACTTTTGGCTTTTCCTGTTCTATCTCATGGAGACATGTTCACTTTTATAACCCTAGTTAATGCATTCTTCAGAAACTCATCAATTCCTGTCTTATGCTGCTCAATGGTTGACCGTCCAACCCATACAATCACATAAGCACTGACTCTGCACTGTCATAAATACAGCACGACCTACATTAGTCCCACTTTCCAATACGTGGCACATATCCATGTATGCCATGACACTTCAAGGGCATGACCATGTGTTTATTAACAGTTGTGAGGTTACCTCTGCCAACTGCTCTCTCAGGACGTGCATTCCTGACCCCAACAGCCTCTGGATGAAAGTCAATCCTCAAATCCTCACTAAGCATCAAACCCTTCGCTTTAAAATGGCACTCTCTTGTTCTTCGCCCTTTGACTGAAAGGAACAGCTGCTGTCTATCCATCCTGACCATGCCTCTGGTAATCTCCTTCTGAAGCACGTCCCTCTTAGCGATTCTGAGAGGGCTGAGAGAACGTAAACAACCCGAGCTGATCTACTCCATCCAAGGGAACATCCTGGTGAATCTCCACTGCACCCTCTCCAAAGCAATCACATGCTTCTTGTAATGTGGCTCCGAGAACTGTACATAGTATTCCATTTGACCTAACCAAAGTTCCACATAGCTCTTATAACTTGTGTCTCCATGAGTAAAGGCTCTGTTTATGGTCGCTATGCTTTGTCAACTTGTGCATTAACCTGTTTAATCACATTCAGGGATGTGTGGAGAAGCACCCTCTGAGCTTCCTAGTGTGCTGCCATCTGTATCTTCCTATCATATAAGGCCTTCCTTCTCACTGCCAACCAATCAGCCAAACTTTGTGCCAAACGCAAAATGATTTATCACTCACCCAACACCTCCATATTCACAGCTGCATCATTTATGAATACTACAAATAATAAGGTTAAAAATAACACAACACCAGGATATAATCCAACAGTATTTTTCCGACGCACTCGCTTTCGCAGCGCTGTTTCTTCAACACGTGATTATGACTTTGAAAGTTCGTGCCTCCAAATAAACTGTTGGACTTTCATCTAGTGTTCTGCAATTTGCCAAAGCCAGTCCAACACTGGCATCTCCGAATCACAAATAATATGGGACACAGCACTGATCCCTGTGGGACACGATTGGATACCCGTCTCCAGTCAAACAAACAGACTTCTAACAGCAGACCTTCTCTCTCCTACCACTAAGTTCATGCAACTTGGCAAGTCACTCATGAGTCCTACCTGTTCCCTGGTTATTCTGTTACACTTGACGTACCTGTAGAATATCTGGGGATTCTCCCTCATCTTGTCCTGCCAGTACGTTTCCATGTTGCTGTGTTCGTCAGTCCCCTTCAAATGAAGAATTGCCTTCTTATTGCAGTCTGCAATGTTCTATCATTTACCTGCCATTATTTGCCGTAAATGTAGAGTAGACAACCAAATAAAAATCCTGTTTATTTCCACCTTGTCATTTGTTCAGTGACTTTTCTAAATTTCACTATGATCACCTCTCATTCTTCGAAACTCTAAAGAACACAGGCCGAGTTTCCAGATCAGGCAATATCGCCATCTGAGGAATTAATCTGGAGAATGTCCATTGCACATCCTCGGTGGTCAGAAAATTCTTTCTCAGATTGGGTCAATATTCTATATACTGCCTCATTAGCAAGCTGTGAAACTGCTTCAACATGACCTTCCAACTATGTTCTAATTCTCTTTAATGAAGGCGAACCTGACTTTAACTTTCCACTTCTATATATTCCTCCAATTACCATTCACATTATTTTATTTAGGAATTCACTGCATGAGTTCTTATAAAAAGCCTTCTGACAATCGAAATATGCCATTTCTATGTTGTAATAAACAAGTTCAAATCATTCTGAAGGTTTTCAAGTATGAAGACTCTGTCAAACTCTGTCCGTGCATACTGATTCTCTCCAATGTTGCTGTTAATTTAGAAACATCCAATATCTAATCCTGTATAATAGATTCCATCAGCATCCCTATATATGTCAAGGTAATTGGTCTGCACTTCTCTACACCATCTCCTTCCCTTTGCAGATGCTTGAATCCCTTCCATTCATCTACAATGCTTGGAACACATTTACTAACTTCCAGCCTCTGCAGAATGTACGGGAAAATAACACAGTCAGCGACAGCACAATTAATGCGTTTATTGCTGATTTATTTCTAATATTTTGATACGAAGTACAACTGGCTCATCAGACTTAGCAATGCTCAATCCAGCTACAATACAACTATGCTAGCCTTCAACTTCTACCTTGTTACTAATATGAATTGACTTTATGTCTTCAGTTCCACAAGTTCCATGTGATCATTTGGTATTTCTCAGCGATTTTCTGGATCTTCCTCCGTGTTGACAGATGCAAAGCAACTGGTTACTTTCGTGGCCATTTCCCTGTTCGTCACAATAACCTCTCCTCTCCCGATTATAAAATTCCACATTTGACCTCGTTTTTATTTTGTTTTCATTGCAAAAGAGATTGTAGATTTATGCAGTCTTTACGTTCTTCTTTCACAGAATCATTAAAAGCCCACAAGTGTGGAAAAGGCCCTTGGACCCAACAAGTCCACCCTGCCCCTGCGAAGAGGAACCACCCAGACCCACCCCCGTTCGATTCTTTGCGACGTATGCACCTAATCTACACATCCCTGAACACTTTTGGAAAATAAGCATTTCCAATTCAGCTGAACTGTAAATCTTTGGACTGTGGGAGAAATCCGGAGCACCCGAGGGAACTCAAGCAGACACAGGGAGAATATGCAACCTCCACACAAACAGATTTCTGAGAATTCTCCGGCTTCCACAATGTCTAGAATTCTTCTGAACTCACTTCCTTTGATTAATATAATCTTTAATTTATTATGTTAACCTTCATTAAGTCACTTGCCCTTTCTTCGGTGATTCTACCTTAAAGAAAGGGCCAAGCCAGATGGTGGAGTGCCCGATATCTGATCCCTCCTCCATCACACCCCCTATCCCCCGCCATTAGGGGAGGACCCTGATATGAGCCGGAGTGGACCGGGACATGTCGTCTGGAGATTCCGTGACATCCATGTCCCTCCATCTGAGTAAAAAACAATGTTCAGTGAAGGGCAATTCTCACTTTTATCACTCTGTCGGTTCTCACAATTTTCTCCCTCCCAAAACAACAAATATCTCATTGCAGAGAGATACAGAAACAACAATGTGCAGAGACATATGTAAACACGCTAATATACTGACACTAACAGTGCATACACGGAGATAGATCCGCACAAAAGCAGTGGCATACGGAGACATAGACAGTCGCCCACAAATAGACACAAGCACAAGTAAAACGCACAGGCTAATACACAGATGAACCGATGTCAGCACATAAATGCACAAACACACAGACACATGAACAAATACACACAAGTGTACACACGGACCCACAGAGACACAGACACTAGTGCTTATAAGACAGAGATAGATAGGTTTTTGATGAGTAAGCATGTCAAGAGTAACATGGAGTAATCAGGAGAATGATGTTGAGAAATCTCTAAGTCAGTATTAAATGGCATTCAGAGTCGATGGGCCAATGGCCCATCTGCGTTTTTAATGCTCCTGTGGTGTCATGCTATCAGTTATTCTCTTCCTGGGACAGGAACAGAGAATGAGTTTAATACATATTTGATTGAAAAGAATCAGTGGTAATATTGGACAGGTTTAGAGGGCTGAATAGTTTATGTCTATGCCTAATTATTATGTCCTTGTATTTCAAAAGAGTTCGCGATTTCATGTTAGGTTAACATAGTTTAAAATAACAGATCCCACATTGAAATAATGTCGCCCCTTTCACTTTAGTGTTGTACTATTTGTAAGGTCCTCATCCTGAGGGAGCAGTGAAGACTCGGTTTTTGAAGATATTCAAGGCTGAGCTCCACTGATCTTTGCTGGACAGGACAGTCAATATTTATTGGGAACAGACAGGAGACGGATGGTCAAACGCAATCGGATCAGTCATGTGCATCTGACTAGTGGCGCCGAATGACCAACGGCTGCTCCTACCCCATGTGTTGCTCCCTCAATCCATCCTCCAGGCTGTTACAGAGACATGCTGCTGTCCCTACGCCATGTGTTACTCTCGTAATTCACGGCCAATGCTGTTACAAAGATATACTGCTGGCCCTACCCAATGTGTTGTTCCCTCAATCCACCCTCGATGCTGTTACAGGGATATACTGTGCCACTACCCAATATATTGTGCCCTCCATCCACCCCTCGACGCTGTGACAGAGATAGGGGGCCTTCTCATTCAGCCAGTCATTTTCGCTACTATGAGACTGGAGGAGATCATTTTGCCGATTTAACGAGTTACAGAGGAAATTAGAACTAATCATTTTAGCTCACTGAGTACATTTTACTGCACAGGAGGCCATTTAAACTGCGTGAGCTGCTACAGGAAGCTGTTGCTAACAGGAAATAGAGTAGGGATAAATGCTTATTTTGACATTACAAAGCTATAACAGGTGGAGTGCCTCAGAACCCACTTTTGGATCATCAACGATCAATATCTGTATCAAAGATCTGGAGGAAGGGACTGGATATATTAGAGCCTAACTAGTTTAAACATCAAGCAGGTTATCCAGTATGTCTTCAAATGGAGGTCGTGTGTCATCACTGTGATATAGGCAAAGGGAGGTTAGTGAGCAAACCTTATCCAGATATAGCAAAATGTGAGTTGTCTGTTTTGGATGGAAGTATAAAACAATGGTTAACAATTTAAGTGGAGAGAGATTGCAGAACTCTGTGATACAGACGGTATTCATGATCCTGGTACACGAATCATATGTAGTTCGTCTGCTGGTGCTGTAAGTGATTTAAAAGCGAAGTGGAATAATTGTGTTTCTGGCAAATGGTACCAGGTTTAATCAGGAATGTTTTACTGCATCTATACCGGTAAAAGTGAGGAGTGCAGATGCTGGAGATCAGAGTCGAACAGTGTGAGGCTGGAAAAGCACAGACAATCAGGCAGCATTCGAGGCGCAGGACAATTGGCGTCACGGGTATAAGTCCTTCATCAGGAATATGCCTGTAACATCGAGTCTCCTGTTCGTTGGGTGAGGCTGACATGTTGTGGTTTTCCAGCTTCACACTTTACGAGTCTACATCTGTCGAGGGCATTGCTAAGACCACATCTGGCACATTATGTGCAGTTTTGATCCCTTAACCTAAAAACAAAGTTTTAGAAGGTTATCAACGATGTTATTCACATTTTCCTGGAATGAAGGCCTTTTGTTCTGAAACATTATCAGTTTGGGACTTAGATGAGAAATCCTTTTGAAGCATATACAACTTTGAGAAAAGTCAGCTGGATGCATATTTTCTCTTCTCAGGGAGACAAAAACTATCGAATACATATTAAAAATAAAGTGTATTATTTTAGCACAGTTATTATAAAGACATCAAACGATTTTTAAAAGTTAAGCATATGCATACAAATGATCGCTGGGACCAAGTCTAGCAAGGGAAGGGATCCAGTTGGACCGGTGCAGTGATCAAGTGGATTTAGTGCAGGGATCCAGTACAATGACTGGAGAGATCTAGCTCAATTATCACTGAGATCAAGTAGATCGAGTAAAGGGATCCGGTCGGACCAGCGCAGTGATCCAGTGGATTTAGCGCAGGGATTCAGTAGGATGACTGGAGGTATCGAGTTCAAAGATCACTGGGATCAAATCCAGCGAGGGAAGGGATCCACTTGGACCGGTGCAGTGATCAAGTGGATCTAGCACCGGGGATCCAGTATGATGACTGGAGGGATCTAGTTCAATGATCGCTGGGATCGAGTCCAGCTTCCTCATTTCCCCTCCCCCCAACTTATCTCACCCCACCCAATCTTTATAATCTGGCTTTTCCATGACAGATGCACCTAGCCTGCACATCCCTGGACATTATGGGTAATTTAGCGTGGCCAATCCACCTAACCTGTGCATCTTGGGACTGTGGGATGAAATTGGAGACTGTAATTGAACACGAATCTCTGGTACTGTGAGGGAGCATTGCCGACCATTGAGCTACCCATTGTGGGCAACACAACTTGCCTGCATATTTCAGCGCTTGAAAAGTGACATTTGAGCAGGGAGATTCCATAAGACCCAGATCTGTCAATGAGCGACAAGAGGAGGGAATTGAGATCTTGAACGGCGTGGCCAGGAACAGGAGCAGGACATGCATGCCATCGAGACTATAGTGTAGTAACACCAAGAGGACATTCAGCCCAGCGAGTGTATAAGTCAGGAACAGAATGTACCCAATCAGCTACTCATGTCTCTTACACAGCAATTAGCACAGATCTTTTACAGCCTTGTGCCTGTTACACAGGAATTGTGAAAGGAAATGTAGAGGTTATAGAAAGCAAAGAAATTATAATAACCAAATTCATTAGGGAATGAAACGTTGTGAGAAATCTATTGGTATTGAAGACAAATTGTTAGCGTCCATTATGAAGGAATTAATAACAAGACATTTTCAAAGTCAACCCAGAATCCAGGACAACTGAAAATGTCTTGCTGGAAAAGCGCAGCAGGTCAGGCAGCATCCAGGGAACAGGAGAATCGACGTTTCGGGCATAAGCCCTTCTTCAGTTTGTGCCCAAAACGTCGATTTGTCCTGTTCCCTGGATGCTGCCTCACCGGCTGGGCTTTTCTAGCAACACATTTTCAGCTCTGATCTCCAGCATCTGCAGTCCTCACTTTCTCCCAGAATCCAGCACAGTCAACATAGTTTTATGAAGAATAAATAACGTTTGAATGATTTGACTAGCTTTCTTTAAAGTGTGACAAACAAATAACAAACAAAATTTACAACCCAGGAACAGGCCCTTCGGCCTTCCCAGCCTGAGCCGATCCAAATGTACTGTCTAAACCTATCGGTCAATTCCTAAGCTGCTGTATCCCTCTGCTCCCCACCTACTAATGCATCTGTCCAGACGCATCTTAAAAGGATCCACTGTGCCTGCCTCTACCACTTCTGCTGGCAAAGCCCATCACCCGCTGTATGAAGTACCTGCTGGTGGAAAGTTTAAGTCCCTTAAACTTTCCACCTCTCACCATGACTTGACCTGTCGTTATTGAATCCTTCGCCCTGGGAAAAAGAGCTTGTCTCTATCCACCCAGTCTATACCCTTCATGATTTTGTAAACCTCAATCAGGTCCCCACTCAATCTCCTTTTATCTAATGAAAATAAACCTAAACTACTCAAACTTTCTTCATAGCTAGCACCTTCCATACCAGGCAACATCCTCGAAAACCTTCTCTACACCGTCTCCAAAGCGTCCACATCCTTTTGGTAATGTGTCGACCAGAACTGTACACAGTATTCTAAATGCGGCCGAAACAATGTCTTGTAAAATGTTAACATGACTTGTCAGCTCTTATACTCAATACCCCGTCCAATGAAGGCCGGTGTACTATATGCCTTCTTGACCACTCTATCCACCTGTGCAGCAAACTTCAGGGTACAATACCTGCAGTCCCAGATCTCTATGCCCAAAAAAACTTTTCTCAGGGCTCTTCTGTTCATTGTATAGTTTGCTCTCGAATTAGTCTTGCCTACATGCATCACCTCACATTTGTCTGGATTTAACGCCATCTGCCAATTTTTCCGCCCAACTCTCCAGTCTATCTATATCCTCCTATATTCTCTGACAGTCCCTTTTGCATTCTGCTACTCCACCAATCTTCATATCATCTGCAAACTTGCTGATTATACCAACAGTGCCCTCTTCCAGATCATTTACATATATTACAAACAACTGTGGCTGACCCCTGTGATACACCACTGGTCACCTTTCTCCAATTCAAGAAACTAACTTCAACTATTACTCTGTCTCCTGATTCTCAACCAGTTCTTTATCCACCTGTCGACAACACCCTGAACACCATATGACTACAATTTCTCCATTAGTCTACCACGGTGAACCTTATCAAACGCCTTACTAAAGTCCATGTGTATGACATCAACAACCTCTAACAACTTGGTCACTTCCTCGAAGAACTCTATTAAGTTGTTAAGGCACGATCTCTACTGCACAAAATCATGTTTCCTATCACTGATAAGCCCATTCTTTTCTAAATATGAATGGATCCTATTCCTCAGTACCTTCTGCAGCAACTTTCCCACCACTGATATCAAGTTCAATGGTCTGTAGTTACCCGGAATATCCCTAGTACCCTTCTTTTACAGGGGGACAACATGAGCAATCCTCCAGTCCTCCAGCACCTCACATGTATTTAAGGATGCCACAAAGATATCTGTCAGGGTCTCTCTCACCTCCCTCAGCAATATGGGGATTTTCCCACCTTAATAACCTCTAGGGTACCCAACACACCTTCCTTACTTATGTCAATATGGTGCAGACTAATCAAATTTCTATCTCTAATCTCAAAATTCGTCATGTTCCTCTCCTCAGTGCGCACTGATGCAAAGTAATCATTCAGAATCTCACCAATTCTTTCAGGTTCGACACACAGCCTTCCTTCATTATCTTTTAGTGGACCAATCCTTTTTCTGGTTACCCGCTTGCTTCTTATATAAGAATAAGATGCCTTGGGATTCTCCTTATTTCTGCTCGTTAAAACCATGTCATGTCAACTTTTAACCCGCTTGATTCCTCGTTTAAGAGATGGGTAATGGAGCTCATCCAGATGTAATATATCTCGATTTCCAGAGAGCAGTGTGTAATGTGCCTCACAATAGATTAATATGCAAGACAAGACAACATGGGGAAAGGAAATATTTATTTACGAAGATAGATAATGGGATAAGCAATAATAAGTACGATATGGAGCCGCTGGTTTTGGACTGGGCCAGGCAATATCAAAATTCGCACGATAGTCGGTTAGAGTCCAACGGGTTTATTTGAAAACACAAGCTTTCATAGCGCTGCTTATTCATTAAGTCTTAGAGAGAGATGAAGACCTTAGACTCAGAAGTTATAAGGAAAAGATCAAAGGATTGTACAACTCAGGAGCATGAATGGTACACACATAAGATGGCTCTTAAATCCTTAATCACTTAGAATCGAGGTGTAGGTTTTAATTGATGGATATGCAAATCGCAGACATTATCGATGTAAAGGAGGTGACGTCTCCGATCAGGTAATGTATTTCAATGGTGAAGTCTGGTTTGGAGTTTGTCTGTGTCTTCATCTCGAGTCAGACTAGGTTTGTTCCGAGTTCAGGAGATTATAAAATGCCACATTGACTGACTGTCTCCAAATTGTATGTTTTTGGAACAAAATAAAGCGTATCTGCAAATACAAATGCAAATTCACTCCGCAGATTTGTATGTGCATACGTGTGTGTGCGTGTGTGTATGTGAGGGGGTGTGCTTGTGTGAGGGGGAGAGAGAGAATGTGTGCAAGTGAGAGAGACTGAGGGGGAGTGTGTGTGTAAGTGCGGGATGAATATGTAGTGGGTTTGGGTGTGCATGCGTGTGACAGAGCAGAGTGTGCATGTGCGCATGTGAGACAGGGGGAGTGTGTGCGTCTGTGTGTGTGTGTGTGTGTGTGTGAGTGTGGAGCGGATAGGGAGAGTGTGCATGAGTTTATGTAACGGGGACAGTGAGAGTGTGTGTTTATCCAGGCGAAATCACAAACGGATACCGCAGATCCATTTGCCCACAGGCACTCACTCCATGGTTTCAGAGCTTCCCCTCTCTGCAGCCTCTGTTCCATTTATTGTGCATGTTACAGACCCAAATGCTTTAACTACAGTCCCCATACTCCATCCCGAGTTGGGTCACCTGAGGCACCTCACAGCGCAACCTCCATCAAACCATCGCCAGCACCTCCACTAACTTTTCAATAACAGGATTCAGTCAGACGCTCCTCAGCTACAAGACTTATGGACAGACCAGACCCCTCAAAATATTTTAAAATGGTAGCCGAGACCCTAACTTTACCTTATTTTAAATGTAGATGTGAACTGTGCGTTCCACAAATGTTGCAACTGGTCAACCTACTCAACGTTAAGTAATATGTAATCCATTCAAACACTCCAATTAAAACACAATCAAACAGATGAACAATTTGAGATAGCTTCTCAATTGGAACACTTACGCAAACAATAGATACCGTGCCTTCTACTAATTAACTGCGCTAATACAGGAACATCCCATAAACATGTTCCTTGACACAAAGGTACATTCAAACACAGAATCTTAGGTGCAGTTCTCCAATCCAGGAAGAAGCATCTTCAAGAGAGTTTTCTGAGAGAGGAGCAGCTCGGGACCATGTATTGAAGCTTCCAACCCGCGTGGGACCGCGAGCAGCTTCTGAATGCTGCAGCTGAAATCAAAATGAGAAGATCTGGTCTGGGAGAGCTGGACACTGCCCTACATTTGTTACCACTGTTTTAATAAAACCTAAAGGCCTCGTCAGTTAGTTACTTCAGCCTGTTTCAGTAGGCAGTTCGGCATCTCTGCCTTTAAGACTTCTCGTAAAAAAAAAGAGAAAATAACATTTTCAAAATGACAGAATTGTCACATCTCCTCCTTTGACAAAATGAACCGTTAATACACAACAGCACCTTCTTTTTAAACCCATTATTCTTACTCTATTAGTGGACTACAATACCTATATACAACATTGGCAGTAAGTATGCAAACATTCACAACTCCATTCTATTTCAATCTGTATACTCCTGCCACAGAACGCCTCTGTCTTTCTTAATTCAAGTCTCGACAACTTGTCAGTAAGTACAATTTCTTGTCCTGTCACCTGTATAACTTCCAAATCGAATGTCAGCAATAAAAACCTATATCTGAACAGACCAGATGTTTTCTCCCTAAATTTCTCCAAAGACGTTTAGGTGTTATGATCGTATATAGATTTCTCTTGGGCACGTTATTTGCAAGTTAAATGCTGAAATGTTGTGACACAACACCAAGCTCAAAGTCTCCTTCCCAGTTGTGAAATATTTCTGTTGATGGTTTCACCGGACACACCAACGACACGTTACATAATGAAACAATTTGTATCTCTCCAATAGTTTTTCTGAATGACATGTCTCCTCATTTCTCAGCATCAAGAAATTACATGCCTCTGTACATCTTAATGTTGTAACGTCTTTTCCTGCTACCCCTGGCCTATGCCAGTCAACCTTACTCTCACAGGTGTATATTTTAAGAAGTTCTCATACATTCTTCTCAATCCATCGTGGTATCCAAACTTTGATTTATGGACGAACTCATAATCATCAGCCATTTCTGCTTCTAATCCTGTCATTGTAACTCTCTGCTCTTCTGCGCGTGTTCTCACTATTGCAGGAAGTGAAGTTTTGAATTCCTTCGAAAAAAGAACCTTTCTACGAGTGTCATAGGTTTGCTCCGCTTTTTATACCCTTACCCACCTTTCAAAATTACTTTGATTCTTTCAAACTCAATTTGCGTTTTAATCAGCGACCCTCTTTTAGATTCCTGAAACACTGTCTGTCGGCTTCTGGCACAAGCTCATATGCTTTCTTCACCTTATACTCCCCAGATACCGCCTCCGAAAGGGATACAAATAGCCTGATATACACCCCATTGTCCATGGAGCACCACATGGGACACGCCGGGAAGTGAACAACAGCTTGGCACACACTATTTCATTCTCTCTGAGCTTTACCATGCCAGCAGTCGATACACAAGGGAGCCAGAAATCAAGGTCACGGAAAGGTACAGAGGGACAGAGAGATCCACATTCAAGACAGAAACAGATAGTTAATTACTTGAGAACCTGTTGTGGAAATATGCGGAAAAAGGCAGACCAGTGGGACTAACTGGAGAAGTGAATCGTTCAAGAGCAAAATTATAAGAATAAGAACATTGAATAAAGGTATTTCCAGGTGAATTGAAATGGTTTGTTCAATCAAATTCTGAAACTGCTTCACAGAACACTTCAAACAATGTACGCGGGGACAAGATGACAGCCCAGCATGGAGAGCTGTGCACACGATGCGAGTGTGTTGCTCAATGAACTGCACTATCTGCCCAGCATGGGGAGTATTGCAAAACTTTATTATCATATGGGAATTATGCACACAACAGATTAATGTCTAAAAGGGGAGGATTTCCATCTTCATTGGACGAGAATAAATGAAGGTGTGTGTGTGTGTGTGTGCATGCATGTGCATGTGCGCCAGCATGCACGTGTTTGTGTCTGTGTGTGTCTGTCATGCACGTGTGTGTATATGTGTGTGTGTGTGTGTGTGTGTGTGTATGTGTGTGTGTGTGTGTCATGCACGTGTGTGTGTGTGTGATGCATTGGGGTGTTGAATACAAAAATCATTGCATGCGAGAAAATACACATGAAGGAAAACGGATTAAATATGAACCACTGGCAGGGATTTGGATAAACGACACAAAGAGACTGAGGGACGTTTCATGAACAGATGAGTTAAAGTGCAGAAGAATAGTAAAATAAAGACATTGCCAGACACAATAGCGATATAGATCAGTGTGCACAGCAATGTCAGATGGATTGAATTTTGGTGCGAGTTCGAAATCAGATTTGTTTCTGCAGGTTTCAACCTGAGACTGTCAGCAGCAGATTGTTGTCATCATTAAGTCTGTATTTCACAGACCGAGATTCAAACAGCAGATGAATTAAGACAGTGAAGTACTTTCTGGAGCAGTGTGTAGTTAAAGTTAATAATGGTCAGGGCATGGTGTCAGGAATCAGCTCATGGCCAAAGGGATCACCAAATTTGTGATTTGTCTGTTTCAAACACAACCTGCATATTTCACCTACACGCACCAACCCCCTTAACCCCAACCCCCCCCCCCCCACCCAACACACTCCTAGCCTCTCACCACCATGATTTGGAAATATACTGCTGTTGCTTCAGAATCGTTGGTTCAAATTTCTGGAATTCCCTTCCTACTGGCATTGTGGGTAAACCCACAGCAAGTGGACTGCAGCAATTCAAGAAGGCAGCTCACCACCTTTTCAAGGGCAAATAGGAATGGGCTATTAATGCTGGACAGCCAGCGATGCCCAAGACCCGTAAATGAATGAAAAAAGATATTGGACAGGGATGGGATGGAGCCCCAGGAAGAAAATGGAGTTTGTAAACATAATAGACGACAATGACCTCCACACTCCCAATATATAAATAACAAGGACAGAGAGACAGTGGTTCAAATCTGCAACTGAGTAGGTCACCATAGACACTCGTGAGTAATACTGCCAGATGCAAAGAGGGAGACAGGAATTGAACTGGATTCAAAGTCTCAACAGGAACACGATTGAGGACAAGAAGCGTAGACTACTCGAAAGAACACAAATGCAGTCGTAACTGGTTTATAAAAAAATATCTGGACAGTGAGACTTACCAGGTACAAAAACGATAGACAGGAGAGGATAATAAAAATATTGAATAATGCAAAGTGCATAATAGGTCCGCCGTGATAATGACAACTGACCATAATACATAGAAAGATATCATATAAAATAGGAAAAACTCCTGTCCATTGTTGGAACATTCCAGTCTAATGTTCTCAGATTCTGATCCATTGTTCGAACATTCCAGTCTATTGTTCTACTATTCTTTTCCATTGCTGTAACAGTCCAATCTAATATTATCAGATTCTATTCTCTCCTCGCTTCTGTCTGGAGTTGCTGATCCCTGTTAGTGGCTGTTGGTGATTCTCCCGCTCATACTATGGTATAACACATTGAACGGCACCCATTTATGATAAAAAGATGGGAACACTCCACTGGGGTATTTAGAACCCATGGAGACTGACATTAATCACAATCACTGAACAAACAGGCTCAGTTAACCCCTTCCTTACATCACATCTCATATCACAATAAAAGGGAATATTTACTCAGTCTTGATGGAATGGATCAGGGTTACTGGATGGACTATGAATCGTACATTTTAAAAATATTTTTCCTTGAATGTACGGGTACTGTAAGAGCACTGCAGGATTGTTCATGTTCCACTCTGTCTATGTGAGGAGACAGGGTTTAAATGTCAGATTAGCTACATAAGATGTCTGGTGAGGAAATTTCAGGATACACTAACACAAGGGAGAGAGTGAGGATTGCAGATGCTGAAGATCAGAGTCGGGAATGTGGTGCTGGAAAAGCACAGCCAGTCAGGCAGCATCCGAGGAGCAGGAGAATCAACATTTTGTATTTAAACCCTTCATTAGGAAAGAGGCTTGACGGCCAAGGTTGTTAAGAGATAAATGGGATGGGGTGGGGTTGGTGGGAAGGTAGCTGAGAATGTGATAGGTAGATGAAGGTGGTGTGTCGGAGAGGAGGGTGCAAGGGATAGGTGGGAAGGATAATGGACGTGTAGGACACATCAGCAGGGCCGTGCTGAGTTGGAAGGTTAGATTTGGGATAAGGTGGTGGTCGGAAATGAGAAAACTGGTGAAATCATCATTGATCCCACGTGGTTTCAGGGTCCCAGGGTGGAAGATGTAGCTTTCTTCCTCCCGGCGTCGGGTGGTTAAGGAGTGGAGGTGGAGGAAGCCCAGGACGTGCATGTCCATGGCGGAGTGGGACAGGGAGTTAAAGTGTTCAGCTACGGTGCGGTGTGATTAGTTGGTGCGGGTGTCCCACAGGTGTTCTCTGAAGTGTTCCGTAAATTGGTGTCCTGTCGCCCCAATGTAGATGAGTTAACATCGGGAGTAACGGATACAGTAGGTGCCATGTGTGGAAGTGCAGCAAACAATCCAATTGACGTGGAAGGTTCCTTTGGGGTATTGGACGGAGGTGAGGTGGATGTGAAGGTGCAGGTTTTACAACTCCTGCAGTGGCAGGGTAAGGTGCCAAGATGGGACGGTGGGTTGGTGGGTGGCGTGGACCTGACAAGGTCGTCGCGCCGGGAAAGTTCTTTATGGAGCACAGGTAGGGTGGTGGTGTCTGTATGTAGGTGGCCCAGATGGGGGACGATGATGCATTGTATCTAGAGGTTTGATAGGGAGAAGGATGAGGACCAGGGTGTTCTTTCCCTGTTGTGTTTGGAAGGGTGGGATTCAAGGGCGGAGGTGCAGGAAGTGGATACGATGCGTTGAAGGGCATCGTCGACCACGTGGGTGGAAAAATTGCGGTCTTTGAAGAAGGAGACCATTTGGGATATACACAAGGTTCAGAGTGTGGTACTGGAAAAGCCCAGCAAGGCTGGCAGCATCCGAGATCGCTTTTGCCTGAAACATCGATTTTCCTGCTCCTCGGATACTGCCTGACATGCAGTGCTTTTCCTGCACCACTTTATCGACTCTAATCTTCAGTACCTGCAATACTCACTTTCGCCAACACACTAGGTTCAGCAACTTCCATAATACTGCCTTAAATTCAGTTCTCCCTGCTTTAGAAAAGATGTTGTTAAATTTGAAAGAGTGCAGAAAACTTTTACAAGTATGTTGCTGGTGTTAGGAGTGGGTGATGTTTAGCTACACGGAGAGTACGAATAGACTGGGGCTATATTCCCTGGAGTGTTGAGTCTGAGTGAAGTTAGTGAGGTTTATCGCAGTGAATCCCAATTCTCCAGGGTGAGCAACGTCAAAGGCCAGGGAAATAGAACAGTTTTACTCACATTTGAAATGGACAATAACACATGGGACAACACGTTACTGAACGATTGAGATAGATTGAAGAATGGGACTGGCTGGTGGAGTCAGAATTTGGAGGGTCCAACCACAAGAATGAGAACAAAAGTAAAAGCATTGCCATATCAGTTGAAGTCATAAGTTCGATCACATTCTCAGCTGAAACTTTATTGCTGGAACAGCACAGCAGGTCAGGCAGCATCTAGGGAACAGGAGATTCGACGTTTCGGGCACAGGCCCTTCCTCAGGCCCTTCTCCTGTTCCCTAGATGCTGCCTGACCTGCTGTGCTGTTCCAGCAATAAAGTTTCAGCTTTGATCTCCAGCGTCTGCAGACCTCACTTTCTCCTCGATCACATTCTCAATCCACCTCAGAGAACTAATCCAGACACCATAAACCCAGGGGAGATATCTGTTCAGCATGGAGCACTGTGCAGAGCATGCTCGTGTATTGCTAAACACAACCCTGCAATCGGTTCAGAGTAGAACACTGTGCAGACCTCTGAAGTGATTGATCTGTAAACCTAGATGAGATACGTGTTCAGTATGATACACTGTGCAGACCGGACTGGTGTATTGTACAATAAAACCCCCAATCTACACAGAGTGGAAAGGTATGCAGACCACAGAAGTGTATTGATCTATAAACCCAGATGAGACATGCAACCAGGGTGTGGAATTGTGTCCACCACCCCAGTACGTTTCTCAGTAACACTGCATGAGATCACTGTCCAGCGTCCAGTATCCTGTAACATAAGTCAGTGCTTCCAAGAATGATTGGTAAATGGGATATTGGTGTGAGTTCAGGAGAATTTTGAATTAACATCTGTTCTGCATCATTGTAACTGGGAGTAGGGTCAGCACAGACTTCGACCCATTGGGCTGAATCTAACAATAATTTGTCTCAGAGCCATGTTCGTTGAATGTAATAGTTGGATCGTCAACACGAGGCTGAGCTAGTTTACTGGTGCAATTGTATCGAACTCACCTCATTAACTACCCACCCCTCCCCATCGTGTCCCTCTCATTCAATACCAGCCCGATTCTCCCACCCATCATGGCTGGAGGTAATCACCATCGCTCGGGTACCCCTGGATATTCCGTGATCACTGGCTCTGTGGCCAGCTTTAAAAGGCCAACGGGCACATGTTTGAGCTTTCTCTATTAGGAACTGCCCTGCAATGTTTACCCCGAGCATGGCAGATAAGGGGCAATTTCACCACAGTTTGTCGATAGGGGCACGGAGGTCCTGGTGGATGGGCTAGTACAGAGGGGAGTATTCTCTTCCCAGAGGGGGGCACACCACCAGACCCAACGAGCGTGATCTGAGCTCATCACTCAGTTGAGTGCAGTACCTGCGGTCTGAAGAAATGTCCAGCAATACACGACAAGCATCAACAACCTTTCCCGTTCTGTCAGTATAAGGGTTGCCGTATTCTCTCCGCTCCCTTACTCTCACTGTGTATCTACCCCCAAATAAGGCTCATGCTCCAACATTCTCACTGCTGCATGTAGCCTCTTTCCCCTCTCTCTCTGCTTCTCTCATCTCCACTGTACCCCCCACACGAACAACACTGCATGGATACAACACTGTGGACAGATGCCTCTCCGAAAACCTCTTCTTTTCCCCCTCACACTTACACCAGCATAAACAGCAGGATCACCCAAACGCTCCCCCACCCTCCCTCCCTCCCATTCCAGAAGAAACAGCCTGGAATAGGACAGAAAGAGCCAAGCTGGGGGGTGGAGTGCCCGATATCCGTTCCCTCACTGGCCATATGGGGAAGACCCTGGTACGAGTTGGACAGGACCGGGATGCCTCTGGTGGAGATTCTGAAGCATCCACGTCCCAACGACCGAGTAAGGAGCAATGTTCAGTGAAGGGAAATTCTCACGCTAAATCCACTGGCAGCTCCGTTTCTCCCGGCACAACTTAGAAGACGTGACCCTGATGCCATCTCCCTTTTGTATCGAGCTGCTAGAAATGAAATCCCCGCGGTGGGCAAGAGGGTGGGCTCACAACACATCGTCACCACCACCTTCCAGGAAGGGAGCACGGAGACTCCGTCCCACATCTCCCCCTGTAAACACCTTAGATACTGAAACTAATCTGTGATAGTTACTGCTCTCCCCACTTGTCCTGACAACTTCAATAATCTGTGCTCAGACACACCGAGGTCCCTCTGCTCCTGCATCCACTTTATAACAGCACAGCCTTTTTTCCTTCCAAACTGCATCACCTCACACTGTCTTGCATTGATCGTCGTATGAAATTTACCTGAACTCTACACCAAGTTGGCGTTGTCCTGTTGCTGTTGCACTCCATCCTCCACACACTTCACAATTCTTCCAGGTTTGCTGACATCAACAAGCATCGAAGTTGTCATAGTGTCACATGCCAGTCAAAATAACTGAAAGAAAATGTGGTGCTGGAAAAGCACAGCAAGTCAGAAAGTTAGGACTGCAGATGCTGGAGATCAAAGCGGAGAGTTGGTGCTGGAAAAGCACAGTAAATCAGGCCAGAATCCGGATTATAGACAGGGCTGATGAAGGGCTTATGCCTACAATGCTAATTCTCCTTGTCTTCGGATGCTGCCTGACCTACTGTGCTTTTCCAGTGCCACACTCTCGGTTTTGATCTCTAATATCTGCAGTCCTTATTTTCCCCTACAGAACAATTGAAATACTGACAGACTCACTGATGTGATCAAGGTGTACACTGATACTAAAGGAGCGTCAGAAATAACAACACATCCCAAAGAGCCAGAGAAGAAAACGGACATGCTGCAAACATAGAAATAGAAATAATATTGTACACCATACAGATTGGGTGAAATAGTGAGAATTTGCCACAGAGAAAGAGAAATACCGATTGACTCCCATGTTTGTCTCATGTCACTGTATTTGTGTGGGTGCGTATTAATTTGTATGTCTGCATCTTCGTGTATGTAATAGTGCATGTAACTGTGTGTATTAGTGTGTGTGCGTGTAACTCTGTGTGAGAATGGTCTGGTGGTCCCTGTGTTGGTTCAAGTGATGGAATTCCACACTCTGCTGGCCTTTCCACTCCATTGCACAGACAGTGGCGGAGGGTGAAAACCATCTGGAAGGAGGGAGGGCAGCAGGTCACAGCATCATACAAACTGGCACCAACATCAACAGTAGACAGACAGACTCAGTCACACACACATACACTCAGACGCAGACACAGGCTCTCTCTCTCTCACTCTCTCTCTCTCTCTCTCTCTCTCTCTGTCTGTCTCTCTCTCTCTCTCTCTCTCTCTCTCTCTCTAGACTGGTGCGGAGAGGATTGCAATTGTACTGAGGATCATATGGAGAAATGTTTGTGCTCCACAGCATTTGTCTTCAGACGTCTATAAGTGAACCATTGTAGAAGAAGATGAGAGCATTTGATTGCACGTTCTGCACGTTCTGCTACTTGCATTTTATTTGCTCTACGCTTTGACAAATGATAAGTGCGAAAGCATTCTCAATGACTCAATGGTGCCAGCAGGTCAATGTTAGACATGTCCACCTCCTTCTCTAATATCTCAGGGACAGCATTGCAAGGGATCAGACAAACTCCTCTCTGTTGCCAAGGCTATTCTTTGAAGCATGAATGTGAGTGAGTCACAATTATTGATTCAGTCTCAAGCAAACGATGAGTTCTCTACTTCCCCCCTGTAGTTCAAAGATGTGCAGTTTAGATAGATTGCCGTGCTAAGTGGTCCATAATGCTTAGGGATGTGCAGCTTAGATGGATTAGCTATGTGAAACGCAGGGTTAAAGGGATGGGAATGACTGTGGGACACTCTAGGGCTGGTCAGTGTGACCTAGATGGAATGAATTCCAAACTGAATGGATTCTATGAAGCCTACTGTTTGCACAGTGGAGTTGGTGAACCAGCAGAGGATTATATTACATCATTTTAAACATACGAGGAAACAAGGTGTTATTCCCCATTTCAATTAATCGCCTGCCCCCAAAACAAGAGAGATCCCAATACACAGTGTTTCAGGACGGAGCAGAACTCTCAAAATAGATTAAGAAGTTAGCCTGGACCCTAACATTTTCTTATTTTACAGGTAAGGTTCCGTGTTCCAGGTCCAATTCAATTGATCAAACTAATTGAAGTTACGAAACACACAGTTGATTTGAACACTATAGTAAAAATATAATCAAAGAAAGATGAACGTGGAATAACTTAACTCTATTGGAAATCTGAACAAAACTCAGTAAATTATTTTACTACTAAACAGTAACTGTTCCAATGTGGGAACAGCTCATAAACACATCCTGGGCACAAAATTCAGAAAAACAAACTGCAGGACATGCAACTCCTGCAACCCAGAAAGGAAAATTCAGAGAGAGTAGCAGCCAGCGCCATGTAGTACAGTGTACAACCCTGGTGAGATCCCGGCTACAACTGCTGCAAACTTCTGACTATACGCCCTGCTTCTTTGAGACCTTGACTGTACTCATTGAGGCTGCTTCTATTGTTCCAACTTTTTTAAAAAAACTAGGGTCTAACAAACTATTTATTCTAGTTGCTCTGGAAGATTGCTCGGTAACTCTGCCTGAAAACTTAAATTTAAAAGAGTCCTGGATAAAATAATCCGTTAAATCTAGAACAGACACATGCACACACACACATACAGACACTCATATATGAACAAACATGCAAACACGGTAACACAGTAGCGTCTTTGAGATAGAGTTTGGTAAACTTTTGATTAATAAATGAATCAAGGGTAATTGGGAGGAGTGAGGAGTATGTGGTTGAGAAACAAACCGGCCATGATCAAGCAGTAGAGCAGATTCGATGGAGCTAATTCTGTTCGTTTCTTATGATCCTTTGATATCTGGAAATGGCTTTGTGAGGTTGCTGTGCAGGCTGGCTTTGATAGATATTTAACCAAAATATAGTCAGTGGTAATGTGGGGCATGTTTGGAAGGCTGCATGATTTTGTCTATCCCTAATTATTGCCGTTTCCTCTTCCTTAAAAGCAGTGGTGATTTTTTTGTGAGGTTGGCACATTTTGCACATTCTCCCCGTGTCAGCATGGGTTCCCTCGGAGTGCACCGGTTTCTCCCACAGTCCAAAGATGTGCAGGTCAGGTGAATTGGCCATTTTAAATTGGCCATAGTGTTAAGTACATGAGTCAGCGGAAATGGGTTATTGAAGGTATTCAAGGCTGAGCTGTACTGACCATTGATAGACAACAGAGTCAATGTTTATTGGGAACAGACAGGAAAAGGATGCTCAGACAATATCATATCAGCCAAGAGCATTCTGAATGTTGCAACAGGCCTGAGGGGGCGATTGGCCAACTGATGATCCTACCTCCTGTGTTGTTCTCTCAATCCACTCCTCAATGCTGTTACCGAGGGAGAGAAAGACCACATTCAGCCAGTAAGGCAATAAGACAGCGGGAGACCATTCTGCCCCTCTAAGGAGTTAGACAGAAACGAGGTGATGGTATTCAGCCCTTCAGTACACAGTACACAGCACAGGACAAGGTAATTCAAACTGCCTTCGGTGCTGAGCAATCATAGCAGCCTCCTGAATATAACAGGAAGTAGTGCTTCGAGATTAGTATTGATTTACAGGTTGTAGAACTGATATATATTAAGTTCTGAGGTACTTCACTAGTTACAGTTATTTGGATGACCCGATGGATTGAACCTATATGAGCTAATTTATCAAGATAGTCATTCAATGCTTTGTCAACTGGACGCTGGGAGACAGCAATGGAATACAGACAGGGGTGGTTTAGTGCGAAAATCTTTAGCAGAAATTGTTTAATGTGGATTATGAGAGTGGGTGTTTTAGAAAAAGGATATAAAATCAGTAACTGTTTAAATGGTGAGAGGTTTCAGAACTCACGGTGTGGCGGCACGGTGGCACAGCAGTTAGCACTGCTGCCTTGCAGCGCCAGAGACCCGGGTTCAATTCCCGCCTCAGGCGACTAACTGTGTGGAGTTTGCACGTTCTCCCCGTGTCTGCGTGGGTTTCCTCCGGGTGCTCCGGTTTCCTCCCACAGTCACAAAGATGTGCAGGGCCAGGTGAATTGGCCATACTAAATTGCCCGTAGTGTTAGGTAAGGGTTAAATGTAGGGGTATGGTGGGTTTCGCTTCGGCGGGTCGGTGTGGACTTGTTGGGCCGAAGGGCCTGTTTCCACACTGTAATCTAATCTAATCTAATCTAAAACTTAGTGACACACAAGGATTTGTGAGTACTGTTGTATGAATCATGTAAAGTTAGTCATCATGTGTAGCAAATTATTAGGAAAGTAAATGGAATGATGCTGCTAATGGTTTCGGGTTTAATCGTAGGAATGTTTTAGTGCATCGTTGAGATCACGCCTGATGCAATGTAAAATGGTTTGAATCCGAAACTGAGATAATGAACGATTCAAACTGAGGAAGGACACCATTCAGCCCCAAAATGTTAACTTTGATTTCTCTTCACAGAAGTTGCTATATCTTCTGAGACTTTCCAGGAAATTCGGTTTTTGTTCCTAATTTACAACAGGAAGTTGTGTGTAGAATTTTATTTTGATTTTCGATGAAACACTGAAACCAGTGGAATGCTCCAGGGATCGGTTTATATCTGTTATCCAACGTGCTTTTAGTTTCTGGAAAAAAAAGATTCTGGAAAAAAAAGATTTAGAAACTTCCAAAGATACTTCACTTTATTGTTTCTGAGTTGAAGGCTTTGTTTTATGAAAGATATGCTTTTTAGATCTCAGTGTCAGTGCTATTGCTATTGTATTAAACAAGATCTTGAAAACCGTCAATCGGGGAATACCTGATGGACATTTCCTCTTGTTTGGGAGGCTTTCACAGCGCCAGAGACCCTGGTTCAATTCCCGCCTCAGGCGACTGACTGTGTGGAGTTTGCCGGGTGTTCCGGTTGCTCCGGTTTCCTCCCACAGTCCAAAGATGTGCAGGTCATGTGAATTGGCCATGCTAAATTGTCCGTAGTGTTAGGTAAGGGGTAAATGTAGCGGTATGGGTGGGTTACACCTTGGCGGGTCGGTGTGGTCTTGTTGGGCCGAAGAGCCTGTTTCTGTACTGTAATGTAATGTAATCTAATCTAAAACGAGGGAATTCATTTTAAGAATAAGTATTCACTTTGACACAGATCTTGGAAAGTCATTAACCTTTTTTTTTTAAAAGGTAAAAGAATCATTGTCACAGAATCGAACATCATGGAACCACACCTTTGTTCAAATAATACTACCAGCCTGAGTTTGGCCCATATCCCACCAAATCGTTCCTACGTTTGTACCTACCCAAACATCTTTTAAATGTTGTAACTGTACCTGCACCTGTCACTTCCTTTCAAAGTGCATTACACACACTAATATCTCTATTTAAGAACAAATTGCCCTGCATGTACTTATGAAATCTTTCTCTTCTCACTTTAAAATATTCTCGCTGGTTTTGAATTCCTCCGTCCGAAGGAACAGAAACATGCCATTCACCTTATCAACATCCCTTATGATTTTATAATGTAACCCTTGGATTTTCTGCCCTCCAAGGAAATAAGATCCAATCCAATCTCTCCTTATACCCTAATCCCTCCGTTCTTAGTAACATTCCGGTAAATATATTTTAACTCTAACAAGTTTAATAATGCCCTTCCCCTGACTGTGTGGTCAGAACTGGACCCAGTACTCCAAAAGAGGCCTTATCAATGCCCTGTACAAACTCAATATGAAATACCGACACCTATATCGAAAAGTCTGAGTGACGAAGGCAAACGTGCTAAATGCCTTCTAAAATACTTTTTCCACGTGTGATACAAAGTTTAAAGAATTATATACCAAAATACCTCGATCTCTATGGCCTGAATCACTACCTTGGACCGAATAATTATTTGTTTTACGTCATGCACTTGTTTATTTTACCAAAATGCAGTACCTCCCATTTAGTTTATCTAATCTCCATCTGCCACTCCTCAATCCATTGACCTAATTGCACAATATCTCTTTGCAATCGGAGATAACTGTCTCACTGCCCAATATAACATAAATTTTAGTGTTATCTGTAAACGTACCAACCATGCCATTGATATTATCATTCAAACCTTTTACATCAATGACAAACAAAAGTCCATCCAGTACTGATCCCGGTGGAACACTGCTTGTTATAAGCTTCCAGGCGAAAGCAAAATCCTCAATTGTGTCTCCTTCTGTAAAAACGAATTTACATCCAGTTGTCAAGCTTACCCGCAATCCCATGTGCTCTAACTTTATTAATTAGTCTACCATGCAGAACCTTATTAAAGGCTTTTTCTAATGTTCATGTAAACAACATCTACCACTCTGCTACAATCTTTCTGTTTACTTCATTTAAAACAACTTAAAATCATGTGTATAAGACATGATTCCTCTCATACAAAATCTTTCTGACCAACACAAATCAGTCCTTCTCTCTTCCATGCATGTAAATCTTATCTTTCAGAATCTCTTCCAACAACTTATTCATCACCAATGTCAGACACACAGTCTATCGTTTCCATGCTTTTCCTTCCGGCCTTTCTAATGGCGCAGCATTAGCCACCCTCCAGTACTTCACGCGTGTATAAATGATTCAACTATATCTGCTGGGTTTCCATAGTTTAAAAGAATAAAGAGCAAAGGAAAATAACGAAGAATATTTCAGCACAGGAACAGGCCCTTCATCCCTCCAAGCCTGTGCCGATCCAATTCTTCTATCAAAGCATATTTTCTAAACATCTGTATTCCTGTGCTCCCTGCCCGTTCATATATTTGTCTAGAAAGATCTTAAATGATGTTATTGTGTCCACCACTAACACCACTACTGGCAACTCGTTCCAGATACCCCACCCTCTGCATAATGAATTTACCACATATACCTCCCATCAACATATCCAATCTTACGTTGAACTCGTGGCCCCTAGAAATTCAGTACGCCACTCTGGGGAAACAAATCTTCTTGCTATCCACCCTATCTATACTTCTCATGATTTTGTAGACCTCATTCAGATTCTCCCTCCCCAGCCTCTGTCTTTCTAATGAAAATAATCCTAATCTACTCAACTTCTCTTCATAGCTTGCACCGTCCATATCAGGTAATATCCTAGTGAACCTCTTCTGTACTCTCTCCAACTCATCCACATCGGTTTGGTAATGTGGGCGACCAGAAATGTACCAGATATAATGCTGAACCATAGTCTTATTGAACTGCAATATGACCTGCCATATCCTGTACTCAATAACTAGTTCGATGAAGGAAATCATTTCATATGTTTTCTTGACAAATCTATTAACCTGTATTGCCACTTTCAGGGATCAAATGACTTGAACACCCAGAGATCTCTCTGTACATTAATTTTCCTCTGAACATTTCAACTTACTGTTTAATTCGCTCTTGAATTGGATCTTCCAAAAAGCATGACCTCGCATTTGAAATGATTGACTCCATTTGCAACTTCTCAGCCCAACTCTCGAACTACATATCTTTCCTTCCACAACGCCCTGGCATACACATTATCCGGTCCTGGAAATTGATCAATCCTTCTGGTTTCTCAGACCTTGCACGCACAACAATACCCAAATCTCTCTGCGCTGGTCTTTTGTTTTCACAATCTTTCTCCATATAAATAATCGTTAGCTTTTTTATTATTCCTTCTGAAGTGCTTGACCACACACTTTATTAAAATGAACTCTATCTTCCAATTACACAGTGCAGATTTCTTACATCCTGATCACACCATGCACTCCAACCTATCTTTACCATCATCAAATATGCATTGATTGTATTCTACGCCTCCCGTCCCCCAACAAAAAACAACTTCAATACAGAGAGTCAGCAAATGGGAGTCCAAGGGCTGACATTTGTGGCACTCCACTTATTATGTCTCTCTGAACTCACACAGACATGTTCATCAAGACTCACTCCTTTGTGTCTTCACAAATGTTCAATCTCTGAACAATAACCCACATATTCCTATTTTGTGCATTATACGCTTTAGATGGTACTTTACAAAATGCTTACCAAATCTAATTACGCAATCTAAGTGTTCATTTTTACTATCACTGCTTCTCCTTTTCAGATAACTCAATTCAGTCTCTTTGATGCCATTAAATTATTGTAAATCACACTATAATGGACACGAGCAGTTTCCCGATAATAGATATCAGGCGACCTGGCCTTTATTTTCCTGCTTTCTGCATTCCTCCCTCCTTGAAGACAGGCATCATAGTAAGACCTTTGAATCCACGGAAATCCCCTTGGACTGCAGTGATATTTCAACAAATGCCCGGAATATGTCTGGAGCACATTGTTTCGAAATCCAGGAAACAGACCACTAGATTTTGGTGGATAGTTTATCCGTAATTATTTCCTTTATCAAAGGGGTTGTTCTGAAGATAAGGCCTGCGATCCTTTGGGACATTCTCTGTCGAAAGAGTGTCACAACTAATATAAAACAGTTGTTGGAGTTATTTGAGATTTTCCGTTTTTCCTGTGTGGAATTTCCCGATGACATCTTCCAATTGTTCCAAAAAAGGTTTTAGCTATTATTTTTATTATTATTTTTATTTCCCCATGCAGCCTCGTGCTGTTTTGGATTATACTTTGCAACAATTGACCTTCCTAAATCAATTTTCTCCAACTTTAGTTGCTTTACGTCTTTCAGCTTGTGGGCTCTAAAACTTTAGTCCCAAACCTCTGGTTTACCAGACGTTTTCATCATTTGTGCGCCTGTGTTTTCATTGGGTACACACCCTGACTATATTTGCTAATCATGCAAAGTTTACAATCTCATCAATTCCTTTTTGATGTATTTTAAATTTGTGCAGGGAATTAGGGAAACATTGGCTAGGTCAGCATTAGTTGCCGATCCCTAATTGCGCAGAGGGCAGTTATTGCTATGGGACTAGAATCACATGTAGGTCAGATCAGGTAAGGATGGCAGATTCCTTCCCTAAAGGACATCAGTGATCCAGAGAGTTTTGCCCAACAATTCACAATGGATTAATGGTCATCATGAGATTCTTAATTCGAGATAGCTTTTACTGAAATAACTTTCGGCATCTGCCGTGGCTGAAATTGAACTCTGGCCCCAGAACGTTATCGGGGTCGATGGATTAACAATCTAGAGATAACAGTACAAGACCATCGTCTCCCCATCATGTTTGATTATTGTTAAATGTTACTTTAAATATCTGTCAACGTTATCAACTGAAATTCCTTTCAAACTATTTTCCAGCTCATTGATAGCAACAAGTGCTTAAGCTGTTGATTATAACATAAGAACTAGAAGCAGGAGTAGGCCGTCCAGCCCTTCAGCCCTGCTCCATCATTCAATATGATTATGGCTGACCTTTTTGTGGACTCTGCTCCGCTTACTCAACCTCTCACTGGATCCGTTATTTTCTTCCATTTTTAGAAAAAAATATACCTTACTTTAAAACAGTTTCCTGAATAGCGTCAATTACTTCACTGTGCAAAGAATCCCACAGATTAACACCCCTCTGGATGAAGACATTCTTTCTCAATTCAGGCCTAAATCTTCTTCCTCTAGTCTTGCAGCTGTGCCCTCTTATCTGAGCTTCACATGTCTGTGAAAACATACAGTCTATTTCTATCTGCTCCATTCCCTTCATTGTTTTACATGTTTCTATAAGATTCCCCCTCATTGTTCTGAATTCGAACTAATATAATCCCAATCTACTCAGTCTCTCCTCATAAATCAACCGTCCTCAACGTCGGAAAGAACCTCCACTGCATCTCCTCCAGTGCCTGTACATCCTTTCTCAAGTACAGAGACAAAATCTGCAAAATGTACTGCAGATGTGATCTCACCAGCACCTTGTACAGCTGCAACATTACCTCTCTGCTTTTAAACTCAACCTCTTTAGCAATGAATGAGAAAATTACATTTGCCTTCCTAACCATTCTTGTTCCTGCAGACCAAAAGTCTATAATTCATGCCTGATTCTTCTCAAACCTCCAAGGGGTTTTCCCATGTGGATTCAAGTATGATCAGATGACGATGACTAACATGGAGTTTCAATGGATTGACATATATTAATTGGGAAAGTAATGAGTCAAAGTTGCTGATATTCCTGTCTAACAGGGAGCTTCACGTGTGACGCATTGGGAAGTGAATGAAAATACAAGCAATGACACAGTACCATCAAGTGTACAGGGGCTCAAATCATGGTAAAGGAGGGAAACAGAGAGAAAAAAATTCATTTCAAGCACAATTCTGGAAGGGAAAACAAATTTGAGGTATCTATGAGAAATGACTTGAGGAATGATACTAATTGGAGATGTGATGCCAGAGATAGACACCAATAAAAATGAGAACTTTAAAATGAGATATTCCCACACCAGAAGCCACGACAAGTCAACGATTATGATAAGTGAATTAGACTTCGTGTGAGTTGATGGACAAGCAGCAGAGTTGAGGATAAACTGAGGTTCATGGAGGAATGCATTGAGACGCCAACGAGACGATTATTAGAATAGTTGATACTGGAGCAGACTGATACATGGATGACGTTTTCAGAAGCAAAGTTTCCAAGGCAGGGATGCATATCGAGGCTGCAATAGAGCTGGGAAATGGGGAAGGTTTTGGTGACAGATAGGAAAATTAGGAAAAAACTCAATTCAGTCTAAAATAGAATGCTGAGATTGTACACAAACTTGTTCAGGCTCAGGTAAAAGACGGGAGAGGAATAAAGTCAGTACATGTGGGAGAAATCGCAGCAGAGTTTGATGATATGGGCTCCTGTGTTATAACAGAACAGTCAGTATTGATTAATGCAGGAATGATCTATGGAGCAGAAGGCAGAAATAGAAATGAATTTATAAAAAAATAGAGCATGTCACTAATTCTATCATTAATATGATACTTAGAATAAGTACTTCACAAATTAAACACTGTTACAGCCTCCAAAAGTTTGATCACCAAAACAAAATAATGGCCTGTGTAAGATAGAGAGCACAGCTCCCTCATTGTATGTATGCAGAGATCGGGGTGGGAGTGAGTGGTATTGAACATTTCAGTATGGATGCTGGACTACAGTTATGCAGGAATTCGTGAGTTTACCTCTTGAATCCTATTTGCAGATTTGGTCAGTCGTTTTTGTAAGTATGCAAATACCTTGTATGCTACCAGAGGAAATTTACTGAATTGAAACTTTAGATATTCAGGCTATCTTTTGTGAAAAGGTAATAAGCTGGCCTTGTTTACATGAGTGTGCTCAGGTGAGAGGAACGAATTTATAAAGTACTGTATAATGTTGTGGTTCTGTTCGCCGAGCTGGAGGTTTTTGTTGCAACCGTTTTGTCCCCTGGCTAGGCGACAAGATCAGTGCTTGGGAGCCTCCTGCGAAGCGCTTCTTTGATGTTTCCTCCGGTGTTTATAGTGGTCTGTCCCTGCCGCTTCCGGTTGTCAGTTTCAGCTCTCCGCTGTAGTGGTTGGTATATTGGGTCCAGGGCGATGTGTTTGTTGATGGAGTTTGTGGATGAATGCCATGCCTCTAGGAATTCCCTAGCTGTTCTCTGTCTGGCTTGCCCTATGATAGTAGTGTTGTCCCAATCGAATTCATGTAGCTTATTGTCTGCGTGTGTGGTACTAAGGATAGCTGGTCATGTCATTTCGTGGCTAGTTGATGTTCATGTATGCGGATTGTTAACTGTCTTCCTGTTTGTCCTATATAGTGTTTAGTGCAGTCCTTGCATAGTATTTTGTACACTACATTCGTCTTGCTCATGTTGGGTATCGGGTCCTTCGTTCTGGCGAGTTGTTGTCTGAGCGTGGCTGTTGGTTTGTGTGCCGTTATGAGTCCTAGGGGTCGCAGTAGTCTGACAGTCAGTTCCGAGATGCTCCTGATGTATGGTAGTGTGGCTAGTCCTTTTGGTTGTGGTATGTCCACGTTCCGTGGTCTTTCTCTTAGGCATCTGCTGATGAAGTTGCGCGGGTATCCGTTTTTGGCGAATACCTGGACCCAATATACCAACCACTGCAGCGGACAGCTGAAACTGACAACAGGAAGCGGCAGGGGAAGACCACTATAAACACCGGAGGAAACATCAAAAAAGCGCTTCGCAGGAGGCTCCCAAGCACTGATGATGTCGCCTAGCCAGGGGACGAAACTTTTGCAACAAAAACATCCAGCTCGGCGAACAGAACCACAACAACGAGCACCCGAGCTACAAATCTTCGCACAAACTTTGTACTGTATAATATTCACATTGTGCATATGAAAATGAGGATGTAAATTATTGGTGGCTCCACCTACTGTTTTAACATTGCTATTTATCGTTTGATATCATAAATGAGTTGTGCACGATTTTTTAAACACTATTTCAAAGAATGTACAAACGGAGGCAGCCGAACTGGGAGCATGCCATTCAGCTCCTTATCCTGATTGAATAAGGTCACGCTGAGCTGATTATAGCATTCAACCTGAATCCTAAATAATCTGCAAATCTTTTCAACCCTTTCCTGACCTAGAGCCTATCTACTTCTGCCTTAAAAGGTCTTTAGGGTCTCTGCTTCCACTAAATTTTCATCTAGAGAAATCCGAAATAAAACCACCAGGAGAAAGGAAAGTTAAATGCTGTTTGGAATGGGTGATCCCTCATGTTTAACAAATGAACTATAAGTTTGCATGTTTCACATAAGTTGAAGGCATTCTATCCATAGCTCATTTTTCAGAATCCATTACAATGTTTATCAGACCTTAGGCAAACATAGTCTATTCAACAAATCAAGTCTTCTCCACAATTCATTACCATCATGGCTTATTGATGATCCTCAAATCCGCCTTCTTGCCTTATCCCCATAGCTCGTGATTCCCTCACTGCTTAGAAATCTGAGTACCACCATTAGACTTAGTGACAGGGTTTCAATAGGCCTGTCATTCAGAAAACCTCTGAGAAAGAAGGCACTCCTCAACTCCTTCAAAACGATATGCTCTCTTTGACTGAGGCTATACCCTCTGGTCCGGGACTCTCCCACAAATTGAGACAACCTTGTGGGCAATGATCCTGTCAAGCCTACTGACAATCCGTTTTTGTTTTCATTTAGATCTCCTCTCATTCTTCCAAACTCCAATGAGTTTTTCACTAAGCTACTCAAGCTCACTCCATAAGAAAATATCTCAATTCTCAGATTAATTCTGTGGAGCTTCTCCCACCTGCTACCAATGTGTCTGTTATCTCCTCTACATATTTCCTTAGAAAATTAGACCAGAACCGTTCACATTTTTGCACGTTCAGTCTGCATACAAACGTGTACATGCTTAGAATGATATTTATGCAGCACCACGTTTAAAATAATTGCTAATAGTGCTTTCGAATTTACTGTAATTGCTGAATTACATGCCAACTTTTTAACTGTCAAGCCGAGGGCCTGAAATTCCTGAGTCTTTTTTCTTGTAAATTAGCATCACTCTTCTATTTAACCTGACAAAGTGAATCAGTACAAGCTTTCCAACGCTATATGTCAGATGCCAACTTTTTGTGCACTCAACTTATTTTTTCTATCTCATGATAAACTCCTTGCATCATCCTCACCATTTGCCTTCCCACTTCTGTTTGTGTTACTCACCAAATATGGAGGTAGTACTTTCATTTCTATCACCCAACTCATTGTGCGGTTAATAATTCCGGCCGCAGCACTGATCCCTGTGGCACTGCACTCGATAAAGCTCATTATCCCAAAAATAGTTCCTAGATTCTTCTCTTTCAGCGGATCCGCTCTGCAGACATGTTATACTCAATTAAACTATCAAGTGAGAGCAGGAATTAAACCCATGCTATTAGTATCGTTCTGTTTGATAGACTAGCTATCTCGGCAACTGAACTTGCCAATACGCAGTGCCTAATACAACTGAAACATTAACATCTACATTTATATTCAATGTTGTTCACAATAACTGATACAATTCTGTGTCGTTGCCTCGTTACTCATTGTACCTGCATAAAACGTTTTGCAAATAAAGCAGAAGTGCACGCAGCAGATTGCATTGCTTTATATAACTCTGGCATCGCTCATCCTATTTTAATTCTTCTATTGGACGATCTCAGACATTTGCTTCATCTTGTTCATCTGACCTCCTCATTACGTTTGTCAAACAATACAAAATGTAATGGAGATGGATTATTTGCATAAATTTATGGGTTGGGGTGCATGTATTCATTTTCCCGTTAAGAAGGGGATTAAGCATTTTTGAGGGTAGAGGAGAATGTTGGATACAAATCGGAAAGGAGTCAGTTATGATCTTGTTGAATGGCAGAACGCGAGGGGACAAGTAGCCCACATCAGCTTCTAGTTTCTATGCATATTCCTGTACAATTACTTTCCAGATGACCTCCTTTTCATCAATATTACCTAGAACATGACAGTACAGTGTCGGCCATTCGGCCTTCGATGATGTGCCGACCCACAGAGCCAACTTCAAAAATCCATCTAACCTATACAGATTAAAACTGACAGGTAAACAACACTCAGCCCAAACCTCATACTATGATTTGTTTTTCTCCATGTTACAATACCAAGTCAGCAGGCAACTCTTACTAGTGCCAAAAAAGCATCAAACACCTGAATTCCTTTGTCTAAAGGGGATGTTGATCTCTACAGTGAAAACATATCCCTGGCCAGATCTCTGAAATGAAGGGAATTCTATTACCACACGGTAAGAATGCAGTTACCTTTAGCAGAGTGAAATGTAGACTGAGTATACTTTTTGAAATTTGGATCACTGTGTGAATTCAGGGCAAAGGGGGAAAGGTGTTTTCAATACGGTTTACTCCAAGAAGGAAACTTTCCAGAATGAGATGTGAGTGGAAGTTGTAAAACATGGTGAATGGAGAGGCCGAGCCACATTGAGACCAGAGGAAAAGTGGCAGCACAAAATGCAGCTTCATGCTAGTGCAGGGAAGGTAGACTGGATCAAAAAGCTTAAGGTGGGTAGGGACAATACTGTGAGAGAATATGCTTTGTAATTGGAGAGGGAGAACCTGGAATCAGGAAGGGGAGACGAGCAGGGAAGAGGATGGAACAGCAATGGTAGGTGTTTCTGGGATAATTCAGGAAGCACAGCTGAAATTCATGCCTAGCATCTGCCAGTAGTCCCTGAAATAAACATCCTAAATCTGGCCAGATATCAATGCTCATCAATTTGTGATTGAATAGTATCCTTGAGTGCTTTAGTCAACCATGGGTGGTTCATCTCCTCATCAAGCCCTTCTTTTTGAGCAGAAACAAATAATTGCTGAGCATTATGGGATATCTACTTGAACGTCTGCCCATATATACCCACTGACCTTCCTCTGGGTTTCTGTCCACATCACACTGCTGACCAGATGTGAGTCAGAACTCCTCCATTTAATGTCTGGTTCTTTTCAATCATTCAGAGGGAACTTCTGCATATGGCTGAACACATGATCAGCGGAGGGTGACTCCTTTCTCCCAGATTCTCCGTCTCTGACGATTCTGATTGATGATGCCACATTCCAGTGAACTGCCCCTGACGTGAGCGCTTTTCCTTCAAACCTGGAATCCCCTAACGACAGTGGACAGGGCGTTATGCTGTGACTGACCTATCTCCCACATTGCCGCCCCCACTGCACTCTCATTCACTTGTACTGTTTCAAATCAGTCTCCACACAGTTGGAGGCCGGCACGGTGGCTCAGTAGTTAGCACTGCTGCCTCAGTGCACCAGGTTCCTGGGTTCAATTAGCGCCTCGGGCGACTGTGTGGAGTTTGCACGTTCTCCCTGTGTCCGCGTGGGTTCCCTCCGGGTGCTCCGTTTTCCTCACACAGTCCAAACATGTGCACGGCAGGTGAATTGGCCACGCTAAATTGCCCATATTGTTAGATCCATTACAGCGAAATGGGTCTAGGTGGGTTGCTTTTCAGGGGATTGGTATGGACTTGTTTGGCTGAATCTAATCTAATCTAAAAAATGCTCACAATGCAGCATCCTTCATTGATGAGACAAAAGAGAAACTGCTTTGAGGAACAGTCCCACTCTGTGGGCGGCACAGTGGTTAGCACTGCTGCCTCACAGCGCCAGAGACCCGCGTTCAATTCCCGCCTCAGGCGACTAACTGTGTGGAGTTTGCGCGTTCTCCCCGTGTCTGCGTGGGTTTCCTCCGGGTGCTCCGGTTTCCTCCCACAGTCACAAATATGTGCAGGGTCAGGTGAATTGGCCATACTAAATTGCCTGTAGTGTTAGGTAAGGGGTAAATGTGGGGGTATGGGTGGGTTTCGCTTCGGCGGGTCGGTGTGGACATGTTGGGCCGAAGGGCCTGTTTCTACACTGTAATCTAATCTAATCTAATCTGTCTGTAGGAATAACCCTGACCCTCCCATTGCTTCCCACTTCAATAAGCTACCTTGCTCTCATGCTAACATTTCTGTCCTGAGCTGCTGCAATGTTCCAGTGAAGCACAACCCAAGCTAGAATAACACCTCACTTTACACTTAGGTACGTTACAGCCTGTAGGAGTTAATATTTAATTCGATAACTTCACAGCCTGACCCCATTATGACTGTTCTCTATTTTCATCCAATCTCTCTTTTAGTCTGGCTATGACGTTGTGTGGTTGTATCTTCTTTATCTTGCACTCAATAGAGAGAACCCCTTGCCCCTAATTCGCATCTTTCACATCACCCAATCATTCACCACTGTTAAAAGCCTATTTATCTTTTGGCACACTCTCTTTTACGCATCACCCACTCCCCGACCTCTGTCAAGGGATGAAAAATCCCACTTTTCATTTCTGAAGAAGTGTCACACTGGACTTGATCGCTAACTCGGTTTCTCTGTCTCTACAGATTCTGCCAGACCTGCTGAGTTTCTCTAGGGTTGAATAGTCACAGCACAAATTTTGAACTAAACAAATAATTATGGATACTGGAAATAAAAGCACAAATATTTCTGAAGATACTGGACCTGAAAGACGAACTCTGCTTTCATTCCACAAGATGCTGCCATGACCTGCTTAGTTTCTTCAGCTATGTCTGTTTTTGAACTAGTTACACAGATGTCTGTCAAAGTTGCTCAAAAGCTCTGTCCAAAACTGAGTACCAGGGAAGTGAACAGTAACACCAGGTGCACCGATTCATTGGCTCTGAACGTGCATAAGGCTGAATCACGGGCACTGCAGATCTCTTAATCATGGTCAGGGAGAGAAACAGAGGGAAACATATTCACTTTAAATATAGAAGATGTCATTTCCGAAATGGAAAAGATTCACACGAATATGTAAAATAATTTAAGTAATGTGACAAATTGGAAACGTGACACCATGAAGAGATCCTAACAGAATGAGAATATGAAAATGGAAATGCCACCACATCAGAAATCAGGTTCGATCACTGAGCACAGTGCTGATGGGTGAATGGGTCTCGTTGTGAATTGGGGGACAGTCAGTAGAATTGAATTACAGATATTGCAGGTCAAACTGGCCATTCATGTGATGATGTAGATCACCGCAGCAGCAGCAGAACTGTGTTCAATCACAGCCTGTCATTTTTTCCCCCTGGGATAATCTTTCAATCTACCATTAATTTCAAACTGATCCATGGTTCAGTAAGGAGCGTGGGTGAACATACCAAAGTCAGAACATGTATACCTAACCCTGATGACAAACCATTAACACTATGGTACTTGACCAATTACATTCCAAATAGCAGGATTAACATCTGATAGAGAGGACAAAATTATCTAAAGGCCAACAGATCAGATCTAAGCTTTGCAGTCCTGCCACATTCAATTATAAATGTCAATGGACTTCTAAACAACTCACTGGAGGAGAGTACTCCACAAGTATCTCCATCCTAAATAATGGACATCAGTGTAAAAGATAAGGATATAGTGTCTGCACCGTCCTCAGCCAGGAGTGTTTAATGGATGATACAATGGCAATGGGCCCTGACACCATTCCTGCAATAGGACTGAAGACTTGGGCTGCACAACAAGCCGTGTCCCTGGGGAAGCTGTTTCATTCCAGCTCCAACTCTGACATCTCCCTGGCAATGTGAAAAATTATTCAACTATATCCAGTCCGCTAAGAGGGAATAACTACAATCTGTATAATTACAGTCCCTTCAATCCGATCACGATAGTCACATTAGTGGGAGTGGTTTTTGACAGAGTTGTCAAGCAGCACAGGAATACTCAGCTCAGTATGGTTTCTGGTAGGTCCCCATGTGGCGATGGTGCTGTTGTGGAAATGTCACTGGATTACTAATCCAGACCAGGCTAATGCTTTGGCAGCTGTTGGAAGTTAAAAACAATTAATAAAATATCGAGATCTAAAATCTGGTATCAGGAATAGTGACTTTGAAGCCAATGTCAATTGTGATTACCATTTTCCTTCCCAAGTGCAGTTACAGGAAGTGAGTCTTCCGTGCTTTCCTGGTCTGCCTGAAAGTGACTCCAGATACACAGACATGTGATAAACACTTCAATGGTCTCTGAAACTTCCAAGCAAGGCACTCAATTGTATCAAACTGCTCATCGTTCTTAAAGAATAAACCGGGTGAGAACACCCGGTCTCAGCCTTGTTGTTGGAAATGGGGATGGGAAACACAGTCCTGAAGTCCCTGCAGAGTCCTCCTTTCGAACGTCTGAGAGCTTGTGACACGACTTGCAGAGCTATCCAACAGTCTGCACAGAAACATCGGGAAGGGAGGAGGTCATTCAACCCATTGACCATCCCCCATTCATGATAGTGGAGAAAATCTCCTCAGTGCGATTTGTCCCATACAGTGTTCATATCATTTAACATGTTTAAATGTCGGGATATATAAAATGGGAACTGCGGCAGTTGCTTTTGTCCATCAATTTTGATCCTCCCTTCAATATACAGGCAGTTCTCTGATAACGCATGTTTATTAAACACAATTTGTTTGCATCACAATTCGTGAATTGTGCATCCTCTTAAGAAAGCGAGCTCCCATTCACTGTAACGCAATTCCATCCTCGGCACCAGCTGAACAGCAAAACCCAGCCTCAGGATCCTCTGTCTGCAAAATGCGAACTCAGTATGTTCACTAAAACAGGAAGATAATCTGCTCCCCAAGTCTTGAAACTGTGACTGAAACTAGGATTTGTAGTCTACATTTAGTCGGACCTTTATTTCAAACCGGAATTCCATGTCAGCATCATGTGGTCAGTCAGCTCACGCACTTTCTGGCGAAGAGTTTGGTGAAAGGTACAGTGCTGTAGTCTGTGACATTAGGGTGAAAGTGCAACATTTACAGCATTGTTTCATTACAATATATGATTTAAAGATTTTCTTAGACTATGCTCTTGTGTGTTAGATTAACTTAAAGTTTTGGTTTTTACTGATTTATATTTGGGGGGGAGGGGTGATTTGACGGTTCCCCACTTTTTCCCATAAACCACATTATTAATATTGCATGATTTTATACAACACGGTGTTCCACAAGAATACAACTACCGTGTTATTGGAGAAAAAGCATGGAATGATATCTGATCCTCTATCTTCACACGATACTCCTGCTCTCTGTCTATCCCCTTAATTTCCAGAAATCCTCATTTAGTTTCATTGTCTTGGCTTCCACAGCCTTATGTGTCAGAAAATTGACCAAGTTCAGCAGTCTCTGAGTGAAGATATTTATTTTCAGCTGAATGCAGAGTGGCCTGTCTGTACCTAATGTTGTGGCCCCTGTTCTTTGACGTCCCAGTCAGCGGAATGATCATCCCTACTTCCGATCTGTCTCACCCTGTTAGAATTTTAGATATTTCACTGAGATCACCACTCATTTTCCTAAACCTCATGTAATACAGGCCCAGTCGTCTCACACTCTGTTCGCACAACAAGCCTGTTTTCCCAGAGATCAGTCTGGTCATCCTTCACTGCTCTCCCTCAATGTCAGATTTGTCCTTCATTGATAAGGAGAGCAAAACCGCACAAAATACTTCACAATGTTCGAGATGGTGTCTCACCAAGGGCCTGTACAGCTGCAGCAAGACACCCTTATTCCTATACTCAAATACTCCTGAAATGAAGGTCAATGGGCTATTTATCTTCCAAACTGCTTTCTGTTCCTGCAATATTCCTTTCAGGGACTGGTGTACAAAGATATCCAAATCCTTTTCAATGTTACATCTATCCACTTGGTGGGTCTATGCACACTGGTCAGCATGTCAGTGCCATTCCCAGTATTAACTTCTGCTTTCAGAACTCACAGCCCTGCATGGCCTTCACAGGTCAGCGCAGAAGGAAACAAAAATGCAGCTTTAGTTCCATTATAGATCAACATTTTTCAATCAATCCATTTTCAATTGATCGGCTGGCATTCTATTTCTCCCAACAAAGTGCACAACATCACATCTCCCCCATTGCTCTCCATCTGCCACGTAGTTGCACAGTCACTCCAGTTGTCTCAATCACCTTGGAGCTGTTTGACATCCTGCTCACCCACTCACAATCCAACATCAGCAGACTTGGGAATATTGCATTTGAGACACTCAACTAAAGATATGATGTGTATTGGCATTAGCAGGTCCCAAACCCCGATCCTTGCTATATCCTCCAAGCCTTCCATTCTAAAAATAAGTTGTATTCCTACTCACTGTTCCCTGCCGCTCTCCCATTCTAAAACCATGACCATATATTAGCCCCACTCCCATAGGATTCACATTTGCACAACAGGCTTGGGGCGTTATCAAAAATCTTTCTGAAAATCCAATCGAAATGCATTGATAGCTTCTCCATAATTTTGCTAAAATTCATTTGCTCAAATATGATTCCCATTTCATAAATCTGTGTTGACTTTGTCTGTGCCCATTATGTTCTGTTACAATACTTTCTCTCGAACTGTTTAGTTGCTAATTTCATTCTATTCTCTTTTTTGCTCAACAGACTAAAATTGCATGGTATTGCTGGGAAGCTTTTTTTTTGCTTTGGTAATTTCTGTGAAGACTGAATGAAATAGTTGCTTCATAGTTCTGCCATTTCCCTGTTCTCCATTCTCCATTCTCTGGTTTCAGGCTGTACTGAGCTGCAATTGCTTTATCTTACATTTCACACTGGCATATCTATAGAAGCTATCACAGTTCACTCGTATAACTCTCATTGATATACTCTTCGAAAAAGCATCAATTTCTGTTTTAAACAGTTTAATGGTGAGCATTTCACAATCACACAATCACAGAAACAAAGACTCCATATCGTTTGAAATACAGCACGATCTACATTAGTCCCACTTTCTGACATGAGGCCCAGAACCAGGCATTTTTCACACTGCAAAAACTCGTCCAAGTACTTTGCATTGTTGTGGAGTTACCCGTGACAACCATTCTTTCTCTTCCGGATCCCCACATCTTCTGGGTGACAAAATATCTTTAAATTCTCTCTAAACCTCAAGCACTTCACTTGTTCTCTTGTGGCTAAAAGGAACAGCTTCTGTCTATCCACTCTGTCCTTGTCCCTCGTAATCTTATCCTTCTGAATCACGTCCCCTCAGCCTCCTCTGCTCCAAAGTAAACAACCGAGGTTATCCAGCCTCTCTCCATTGCTGATTCGCTCCATCCCAGGGAACATCCTGGTGAATCCCCACCAAATCACACCCCCCTCAGTGTAATGACATAATTTAATGATGTGGTATCCAGAACTGCACACTGCATACCATCTTGCCATAAATACACTCCTGTATAACTCTTATAATCTATGTCTACGATTCCTAAGCATTTTCAGCTCGACTATTAATCTATTCAACCACATTCAGGGATGTGTGGAAAAGCACCCTCTGAAATTCCTAGTATGCTGCCATTCATTGAGTCCTCCCCTGTCTGGTTCCTTCCCCCAAAGTGCATCAACTCATATTTATCAGCGTTACATTTCATCTGCCATCGATCTGCACTTCGGACCCTTCCGTCTGTATCATAAGGCGTTCTTCCTCGCTGCCAACCACCCGGCCAATCATTGTGTCCAACTCAAACTGATTTTCCACACTATCCCCTATTCTCCCCTCCACATTCTCATCCCCATCATTTATGATAACCATAAATGATAAGGTTAAAAATCACACAAAACCAGGTTACATTCCAAAAGGTTTATTCGCTAGTACTAGCCTTCGAAGCGCTGCTTCTTCATCAGGTGGTTGTGCACATTGAAAGTTTGTACCATAACCTAGTGTTGTGTGATTTTTAATGTTGTCGACCCCAATCCAACACCAACTCCTCCGAATCACAAATATTTGCTTGGACCCCTTCCATTCATCTAAAATGCTTGAAACACAGTTACTACGTTACATTAGTCTACAATGGCTTCCAGTCTCTGCAGGATGTTCAGAAAAATAAAACATAGTCATCGACTATGCAATTAATACTTCCAGTGCTGCCTTATTTCTGACATTTGATACGAAATAAATCTGTTTTGTCAGATTTAGCAATGTCCAATCTAATTACATTTTCAAGTTCTGCCCTGTTACTGATATAAATTGGCTTTATATCTTTAGTCCCATAAACTCCATCTGATCACTTGGTTTTCTGGGTGATTTTCTGGATCATTCTCCATGAAGACAGATAAAAAGTAACTGGTTATTTCTTGGCCATTTCCTTGTTCTCCACAATAAACTCTCGTCTCCCGATTACAAATTTCCACATTTGACATTGCTTTTATTTTGTGTCCTTTGAATTATAGATAGTAGATTGATGCAGCCTTTGTATTCCTGTTTGTGAGCATGAATGTTCGCATTTTGATTTCCTTAACAGCTTCATGCCCTCCTTTTCTGAATCAACAATTTCTGAGAATTCTCAGGTTTCCACAATTTTTGGAATTCTTCTGAACTCACTTCCTATGATTAATATAATCTTTAATTTGTTATGTTAACCATCATTAAGTCACCGGGTTGTTTTTAAGTTCTGGAAAGACTTTGCACTACTTCTAAAAATCTCCTGATCCTGACCAGATCTATTCAGGAATTCTGCAGGGGGATAGAGAAGAAATTACGGGAATCTTGGTTGGTATTTTTCCAACTTTGCTGGTGAATAGGTGAAGTACCGGAGGACTGGATGAAAGTGAATGCTGTGCCCTTATTCAAGGACGGCAACAAAGATAAACCTGGGAGCTATAGACCAGTAGAACTAACATCAGTAGTAGATAGTTACGGGAGAAGATTCTGAGATAAGATATACAGAGGATTGAGATGGACTGAGCACTACTTCATTCAGATAATTGATTATTCGGTTAATTGATCTACTCTGGGGCTCGGAGTTTTCTGTGAAGTCTGCTCCCTGTTCAGGAGACAAGGCAAAAGCACACTGCGTGCGAGACCCCGCCCTGCATCCGCTCCCACCCCGCCATGTCCACTCCCACCCTGCCCCATCTATGCCCCGCCCACATCGAACCCTGTCCACACCCACCCCGACCCCCGCCCGCCCACAACCTCGTCCACTCCCACTCTACGTCTCTGTCTGCCGCCACGCACACCGAATATGCCTGCTCCCATACCAACAGCCGCCCACCCACATTCTCATCCGATCCCACCCCGTGCCACCGCCTGCACCCTCCCGACCCAACCTTGTCGGTTCCCATCCCAACCCTGCCCCCACTAGTCCACAACCCTGTCGAACGCCACGCCCGTCTGCCCCCGCCAGTTCCTAACCCTGCAACACCAACATCGGTTCCCTAACCCCGCAAGCCCAACCATGCCCACCCATTGTCCAAGCGCCATCCACACCCCTGCACGCCTCTAACCCTGCGCACCCAACCCCGTGCCCCCAAACCCCGGACCACCATTCATCCCTATCCATCTTTGGACTCCCGTCTGCGTCCCCATCTGCCCCCTAATGCTTTACCCCCAAACCGGCATCCTCAACCACCTCCCCTGGGGCAGCCGGACTGTACGCCAACAGAACTGCTGCTGCTGCGGTGTTTGTTGGGTATCTCATCAAATAAAACACACACACACACACACACGTTTTGACAAATTTCACCTTTGCTGTGTACAGGACAATGTTGGTGCAGATATCTGGGGAAGGGGGTGTTTAGGGTAACCCCCTGTGTAAAATTCCAGGGAATTTGTGGGGTGATAGAGACAGAGAAGGTGGGAGGTCAGAGTTTTGGAGACGGTTCCTGGACTGTTCTTGGCAGCATTTTAGTAAGTCAAGTTTTTTTTAATCATCGTACCTACAAGCAATAGACACAATCAGGGTTGAAAGACATAATGTTTCTATTGGGACCTTGAGGTCCCCTTCGGATAATCCAAATTTCCGATAAATTGATATTTGGATAATCGTGGTTCCTCTGTACATGCACTTGAAAGGCAGTGTTTGATTGGCAGCAGTCAGCATGGCTTTTTGCATGAGAGATCGTGGCTCTCAAACTTGTTACAGTGCTTTGATGAAGTGACGAGGAACAGTGATGAGGGAGAATGGTATAAGTAGTCTATTTGGATTTCAGTAAGGCCTTCGATAAGGTTACAGAAGATAAGCTACTCTGGAATGTTTGATCGCCTGGAATCCAGGGGTAACTGGTAAATTAGATATACAACTGGTTTGGTGGTAAGAAGCAGAGGGTAATATAGGAAGGACGCTTGTCAGACCGGAGACCTGTGAATAGTGGAATACCTCAGGGGACGGTGTTAGGAACATTGTTTGTTTCTATATATAGATGTGTGTATATATTCTCTCATCCACATCATAGATGCATGTAATATGTTTTATATGTATGTGTATATATATACATACATACACACACACATATATGTGTATATATATATATATATATATATATATATATATATATATATATAAAAACATCTATGATCTAGATGATAATGCACAGGCTTGATTTGTAAGTTTGAAGACGGCACTAAAAGGGGTAGCATCATGGAGAGTGAGGAAGGTTATCAGAATTTCAGAAATTTCAGCAGTACGTTGATCAGCTGGAGAAGTGGACTGAGAAATGAAAAATGCAATTTAGTACAGATCGGTGTAAGCATTTTAGAAAGTGGAGTCAAGACTGGAGTTTCATAGTGAATGGTTGGGCCTTAAGGAGAGTAGTGGAGCAGAAGGACCTTGGACTCTGACAGTTGATTCACAGGTAGACAGGGCAGTGAAGAAGGCTTTTGGTACACTGGCCTTCATCAGTCAGACCACTGAGTACCGAAGTTGAAGAGTTACGTCGCAGTTATACAGGACGCTGGTGAGGCAATATTTGAAGTGTCATGATCTGTTTTGTTCACTTTGCTATAGGAAGGATGCTATTAAACTGGAAAGAGTGCAGAAGAAATTGACAAGGATGTTGCCAAGCTCTTAATGGTCTGAGTTTTAGGGAGAGGTTGGACAAGCTAGGACTTTTTACTTTACATTATATGAAACTGAGAGGGATCTTATAGACGCTTAAAAGATCACAGGAGGCATGGATAGAGTGAATGCACCCAGTCTTTTCTTCCCAGGGTTGGACAGCAATCACGGACTAGAGGGTATCATTTCATGGTCAGGGGGTAAGAATAAAAGGGAAACTGACAAGCAATGATCTTCACACACATCTTGGTAAGCATATGAAATGAGCTGCCAGCGGAAGTGGTTGAGGTGGATACATTAACAACATTTAAAAGGCATTTGGACAAATACACGAATAGGAAAAGTTTAGAAGGATACAGGGCAATGGCAGGGAAACGGGTTAGTGTGAATGGACATTTTGTTCAGAATGGACCACTTTGAGCTGAAGGACCTGTGTCCATAATCTAGGACTCTATAACTCGAACAAATATTGCTTGTCTCCCACTGAATGTCATATTGTATTTTCCCAATTTACTGGAGCAAACTTGACCCTCTACCCTCCAGGCTTCCATGATGTTTGACCAGAATGTTCACACATTTGATATTGTATGCGGACGCCATGCAAAATGCACCTTATTAACGTCACTATTCCTCAAAAGCTGTTTCAGTGTAAGGTTAGAAATATGGCTTTCTTACCACACAACACCAACTCCGAAATAACCTGCTCTCTACTTTGTTTCACAACACACACTTCAACCCACCTCATATACACTTATTCACAGCATGAGCAGTCACTTAGTTAACGCAGTTTCGATGCAACTTGAGACCATCCAATAAGACTGCAGTATTCACATTACTTGCATGTGTAAATTCCAGAGCACACGATGTTCAGATTTTCTGCTACCGTTTTGGTTTAAATATATAAAACAGCAATGTTTGCTTCTCCTTGCTATCTGTAAGCTCTACATAAACGGATTCTGTGAAAGCTGAGGGACATGGTCTGTGTCGTTATTAATGACAGACATGGACAAGACATTCGGGGAGGCTCACCTCGACGCTGGGATGATCTGAATAAATGTCCAACAATACAGGACAAGCATCAATAATCTCCCCGCTCTGCTTGGAAAAGTGTCACTGTGTTCTGTCTGCCCCCTCATACTCACTGTATATCTGTTATAGCCCTACACCCGAACAAGGTTCAAGCTCTATCTCCGAATAAGGCTCAGGCACGAACACTCTCACTATTGAATTCAGCAACTTCCTTCACCCAATTTCTCTGTCACTGATGCAATAGCCTCCACATTAATAACATGATATGGATACAACACTGTGGACTGACTCACTCAGCACACCTCACCATGTCACCCCACCTGAACAAGCACTAACAGCAGGGCCACCCTCTCCCACCCTCACATCCTCCCGCCCATTCCAGGAGAAACAGCCTGTAATAGGACTGAAGAAGGCCAACCCAGGTGGTGGAGTGCCTGATATCTGTTCCGTCTTCACTCCCAACGCCGTGTGGGGAGGACCTTGGTACAAGCTGAAGAGGACTGGGGCGACTTGGTGTGGAGATTCTGAAACATCCACGTCCCACCGACCAAGTAAGGAGCAATGAACAACGAAGCGCAATTCTCACTTTACACCCATTGGCAGTTCCAGCGTCAGCTCTCTCACCTCAAAAAAAGCAGATACCTCTCTGCACAATGATGCAGGCATAGAATTACCAAGAAATATTGGTAAATACCCCAATATAATAATATGTACAATATGTACAAGGAGGCAAGCATACACACACATAGAAGCACACAAAGACATGTACAGTCACACACAATAGGAACAAACACAGATAGAAATACACAGGTTGATGCACAGACAGACGTAGGCAAACAAATCCTCATATAACAAGCAGATGGACACACACAGACAGTCGTCTCATTAAGACACAAATAGATCAGTTTTTGATGTATAAGGGGATCTAGGATTCAAGGCAAAAGGCAGAAGAATGAGTTTGAGGAACATGCAAGAAATTATTGAACGGCATATCAGACTCGATGGGTCGAATGGCCTAATTATGCTTCTTTTCTAATTCTAGTGTGGTGTGATGCTATCAGGTATTGTCTTCCTGAGACAGCGGCAAAAGCTGGGTTTGATTAGTATTTGATCAGAAAGAGACAGTGGGAATGTGGGAGTGCGGAATGGTGTCTGTCTATTCCTAATTACTGTATCTTTTTACCTGAAAAGTGGTGGCAATTTGATGTTGGGTTAACACAGTTTAAAATAACGGGTCCCGCAATGAAATGGTATTGTGCTCTCTGTGGTGTCCTCAGCCTCAGGGAGCAGTAAAAGCTCGGTTATTGAAGATATTCAATGCTGAGCTCGACTGATCTTTGCTGGACAGGAGAGTCAATTTTTATTGGGAACAGATAGGAGACGGATGGTCAGACACAATCGGATCAGCCATGAGAATTCTGAATGGTGCAACCGAATGAACAACTGCTGCTCCTACCCCATGTGTTGTTCCCTCAATCCTCGCTCGAGGCTGTTACAGTGATATACTGCTGCCACTACTCTATGTGTTGATCCCTCAATCCACCCTCGAGACTATTACAGAGATATACCGCCGCCCCTACCCCACGTGTTGTTCCCTCAATCCCCCTGAAGGCTGTTACAGAGATATACTGCTGCCACTATCCCATGTGCTAGTCCCTCAATCCACCCCACGAGGCTGTTACAGAGATATACTGCTGCCTCTACCCCATGTGTTGTTCTCTCAATCCACCCCTATATACGTTACAGTGATATACTGCTGCCCCTACCCCATGTCCTGTTCCCTCAATCTACCCTCGAGACTGTTACAGTGATATACTGCTGCGCCTACCCAATGTGTTGTCCCTCAATCCACCCCTCGATCTATTACAGAGATATACCGCCGCCCCTACCCCACGTGTTGTTCCCTCAATCCCCCTGAAGGCTGTTACAGAGATATACTGCTGCGACTATCCCATGTGCTAGTCCCTCAATCCACCCCACGAGGCTGTTACAGAGATATACTGCTGCCTCTACCCCATGTGTTGTTCTCTCAATCCACCCCTATATACGTTACAGTGATATACTGCTGCCCCTACCCCATGTCCTGTTCCCTCAATCTACCCTCGAGACTGTTACAGTGATATACTGCTGCCCCTACCCCATGTGTTGTTCTCTCAATCCACATTTTGATGCTGTTACAGGGTAGGGGACTACCCCATTCTGTCAAACAGGATTGTTACAATGAGATGGGAGGAGACCATTCTGCACTTTGAAGGAGTTACACATGAACATGGAATGAAGTAATTCAGCTCGTCGAGTACATTACAGCCCAGGAGGAGGCCATTAAAACCGCTTGAACTGCTGCATAGGAACAGGGAAGCTGTCGTGAACAGAAAATAGAGTAGAGATAAATGTTCATTTTCAGGTTGCAAGACTGTAACTTATGGAATGCCTCAGAGATCACTGTGGGGTTATCAATGACCAATAACCTGTGTCAAAGATCTGGAGGAAGGACACTAAATGACATGAAGACCAATTAGCTCGTAAGCCAAGATGGTCATTTACTATGTCGTCAAATTGAGGGAGCGAGTCTGCATTGTGATACAGACAGTGAAGTTTAGTGAGCAAGACTTCAGCAGAAATAACATACCACGAGTTGTCCATTTTGGAAGAAAAGTTAAAGCAATGGTAGTCAGTTTAAATGTGGAGAAATTGCAGAACCGCGTGATATAGGTGTTTTCTATGTTCCTAGTTCATGAATCATATGAAGTCAGTCTGCAGATGCAGCAAGTGATTTGGAAGGTAAATGGAATTATGCTGTTTCTGCAAAGGGTATTGCTGAGAACACGCCTAAAACACTATGTGCAATTTTGATCCACTACACTAAAAGAAGGATATAATTCTTTCAGAAGATTTTCAAAGCTGTTTCCTTTTACTCAATCCTGGAATGAAGGTGTTTTGTTCTGGGGAATTATCAGTTTCGATCTTAGATGAGAAATTTTATTGAGCCATACATGACATTCTGGAAAGTCTATCAGCTGGATGAACGTTTTCTCTTGTTAAGGAGACGAAAGCTAGAGAATAAATTTAAGAATAAGATGTATTGATATGAACGCACATATTATGAAGGTACAGACCAATATTTAAAATTACGCAAATGCATAGAAACATGTCATCAAGTTATAAAGTGGGGACATTTTTTTACTAATGACAGGCACTATGTACAACAACAGCAATGATGCACCCGCATATAACCATTATAATCTTTTCCAGAGAATGTTCATAGAGACCGTACGTGTCCCAGTTTGGTGTTCGGTTGACATTACTGCACGGTTCAACACAGAGTGGGAGAAATAATTTTCCAAAGCTAGGAAAGAGCAGGCGATTGATCCATCTCTCTCATTTGTACTGCCCGATAGCAAAGCGTGAGACCATAAAATCCCTGAGTTATCTTTACCACTTGTGAAGGATTCCTAACGAGGATTCATTGGAATATCTCCACAGCCCGGAGCAAAGGGAATCCAACCAATTCAAACTGTTCCAGAAAGAAATTCCAATACCAGCAGCTTGTGTGAGCAGAATAACTTAAAAGGCAGAATAAAATTTGGGACTTTATTGTTTTACCATTTGTTATGAGTTCAAATTCCTATGTCTCACTTTTTTTTTTCGAAAATGACCCAGCCTGAGACCAATGCCATTGGTCATATCCCTAAACTGGTTCCATTTAAAAATTGTTGTAACAAGTGGAGGAATGGGACTGGAAAAGGAAACAATGATCCTCCAACAAATAGGAAATTCACAAAGTGCTATTCGAGTGGAAATGCACTTTCTCAGACTTTTGTGATGCCTGGATGCTTACACTTATTCAAAGCTGAGTTGCATTGAAACATTTGACAGGCAAGTGAATGTAGGAAAATGGTATACAGACAAAAAAGTGATGCTCGATCACAATCAGATCAGGTAAGATCTTACGCCTGGAGAAGCAGTGACGAAGTGTCTAATGAACCACTCCTGCTCCTCAGTCCTATATTCTTATGTTCTATTCAGACCATCAAACCTTCTGCACTGGCGCAGATGAGGGTGATACGCTCCAAATACATGGTCCACAGTAACACAGGATCTCATTCAGTCCATCAAGCCTGTCACATATAATTTGGAGTGGGTTGGAAAATGGTAATGTGAAATCGAGGCTGGGTTCGAAAGATGCCTCTGGTCTCTTTACACAGTGTCTCCTCTCAGCAGATTATGCTTCATTTGTTGGTTATGGTGTACACCCAGATTCACTATGAATACAGCACCCATATCTTACTCAGAGATGAGTCACAAAATACTTTGCTCTCTCTGACTGCAAAATTCATTAACAGAATGTTCAGGAAAATTGCAACCATTAACTTTGTAATTATAGAATATGAGAACATAAGGAACAGCATCAGTTAATTTGGACGATCATGGCTGATCTACTGTTAAAATGAACTCCTCAATAATGCTCAATTCCTCACACCCCTCAGATCTCTGACAGGTCAAAAATCCATTTACCTCCTCTTTAAATACTTTCTGTGATGAAGCTCCCCAGCTCTCAAGACCAAAAGGTTCCTGACGTTCATTACCTTCTGTGAGAGCAAAACTCTCCCTGCACATACACCGTAACATATTGATATGAACCAGAGGGGAACACAGGGGCTCAGGAAAGAGTGAATGACCTTGATAGCAAGGCAGTTTTAGACTGAGGATGTTATCTGGGCCACTTACTTACTTTAGCTTAATGGGAATCAGGTGTAACCTCCCCACTGCTTGGGGTCTTTCAGAGCACAAAGGGAGATGCTTGTGGTCAGTGGCCGACAACCTCTCAGTCCTGGGACATCTCTTCAGGACATCCACAGGGTAGATCCTCAGCACAGACATTTTAAGCTGCTTCATCAATGGTTGCACTCCCTACCCCAATCCTCCCCATACCATTTTGTCCCTTCCTCAACTCCTGAACCAATCTATGCCCATGTGCAGCAAGACCTGGACAGCATTCAGGTTTGTGCTGTTAAAGTAACATTCATGAAACAGCACAGCCAGGCACTGCACATTTCCACTGTTAAAAGATTAGCTCATTCAGCATCTCAAGCTGGTTAAACACGAATATGTGGAAGCCATTCAGCCCATCGGAACTACTGAATGTGACAACACATTCAGTCCTCCTGCCTGTTCCACTGGAAGAGGAGGGGTCTAGTCAGTACATCGAACTGTGACGCAGGAACAGGCAGAGTTCAATCAGTCGCTTGAACCAGTTCCATGGGACGAGGTGGAGGCCATTCAGCCCCTCGAGATACTTATGCAGGAATAGGAGAATATCATTGATTCTCCAACATAACAAACCAACGAATGCACTCATGGACGGTCCCACGATGTTCATCGTGACTCATCGTTTCCTGTGGTGCACGTAATATTTTAATGTGGTTTACTGGCAGTGAGGAAGGAAGTCAGATGTTTTGTGCCAAGTCTCAAGGAGGCATCTTCCATCTCCAAGAACACAGGCACATGTTCTCCATGGAGGTCAGAAGATGGTAGGAATAGGTAACTGTTTTCGAATGAAGATATTGTGGCTGCTGTCAGTATTGAGAATAACATGACGTTCAGTGCAGCATCACACACGAGACGAACCATTTTAATGTAGGAAGAGTTAATTCAAAGACAGGCCCTCTGTCTCTCTCAATGGACGTGGGTAGTGGGGTAGTGTGAGGGGAATATTCTCAGAGGCTCTTAGACTATCGACAATCATGTAACCCAAGTAAAACATAAGTCATGGAATGTAATCACCATGTCAGTGACTGTTTAGACATCGTTAGTGACTGTCGCTCCCCCTCAAGTTTCAATACAATCAACTCTCATTATTTCCCAGCGCTAGGGATTAATCTTCACTCACTCCTCATGGTAACATCGGACCAGGGATTAGTCTGGTGAAACTTCGTTACACTCTCTCGGTGGCAAGCGATCATTCTTTATAAAGGAGAGAAAATCAGTCCACAATATCCCAAAGACTGCCTCAACAACACACTCAGTGTTGATTGCAATAACTAATTTTCCTTACTGAGACATCTCCGTTTCTTTCCTGTTCTATAAAATCCCTATTCCTTCTCTATGCACTGGGAATGATGTGGAATGTAGAAGTTCCTTACATCTGTATGTCAGCATCAAAAAAGCCAGCACCAGAGGTGCTAATGGAGATGAACATCATTGTCAGGGAGAGACGAAGAAAGAATGCACTTGAAATAAGAAATTGTCACCAACTTGAATGGAAATGAGCTGTAGGAATATGGGAAACAGGCAGTCGGAGAGAGCTATCTTTCTTATTGTTCTTCCCTCACGGGATGTGTGCAGCCCTGGGCAGGCCAGCATGTTATGCCGACCTTGAAATGATTGGCTAGTTGAACTGTTCCAACAGGACAGTAAGGAGTAAAAAAAAAAATAGCTGTGGGTTTGCAGTCGCACAGGGACCTGACCAGGGAAGGATGACCATTGCCATCTCAAGGACATGAGATAAGCAGATGGGCTTTTTATAAAAAATGATGTTGGTTTCATTTCAATGGCACCAATTTCCTTCATGACATATCAACAGATTATTATTCTGTGGCTCTAGATTGTGAGTGAATGACTTGAGCACAATGCACTATCGACATTGTCGTCCGACAGAGTCTGTGCAGAGAACAAGAGAAATATCTCAAATGGAATTATTTTCTAATGGATATGTGGTTAGATGAATCTGGATTTAACAAAGGCACAAATAATGGTTTACACAGAAGTTGCAATGAGGCTGAGGAGGAGACTGGGAAACCCTGTTGGTGGTATCGGACAGGATGACTGAGTGGAGAGGTTATGAAAATGCACATCTCTGCAGGGCTAGAAGGATTATAGAGTTTTATAACAGTCTACTTCCTGCCCGCATACTGGTGAGAAATTTTTAAATAGTAATTTACCAGTTATTATTTCTAACGAATGGAAGATTTGGTTGGAACTGAAAATTTTGACTTCCAGCTTTTCATATTTTAAATAGTATGAGCAGCAATTCATTTTAACCGGCTTTAATGGACAGTTAGAAAGACTTACAAGGAACACCAATGATCGCGAGGATGGGATAGCAACCACCTTGAATAATTCAAAGGATATCCTGGATCCGTGATGCTCTTGATATCCAAGGCTGGGAAAGCCAGTAAAGGCCTGAGGATATATTCCTGTCCATGGTTGGAACATTCCAGTCTCAGATTCTGATCTCTCCTCCCCCTCTCTCTGGAACTGCTCATCCCTGTTAGTGCTGTCGGTGATGCTCCCACTCATACTACGGGGTAACACGTGGAATACAGTTCAATACTGTTTTACTAAATCTAAAAAAAAATTAAAATTTACATATTCTGGATGGGATATGTGAGGGTGACTGAGGGAACAAATTTTGGGGCTGGTAGATCAATTGAGTATAATCATTCAATCTGACTTGTATATGGGAGAAATCCTGGTGGTTTATCGGAACATTAACATGTTTCTCTATTTATAAATGGAAACATACATCCTGCAACTTCTTCTCAGACATTACAATATCAATAAAACATTGAGAAAACTTTTATAGTCCATGATCAGGAGAGAAAATGTTCCTAAGACAACCTGGAGTTAAAGCATAAAGACGGCATTGTATGTTAACTGGGAATTGTACCTAAGAAGCAATGGTGACTGCAGATGTTGGAGTGTTCATAAAATGTGGTGGTGGAAAAGGCATTGCAGATCAGACAGCATCCGAGGAGCAAGAGAGTCAACATTTCAGATAGAACCCTTCTTCAGAACTGCGAAGGGGGAAAGGGGCTGGTGGGGGTGAGGAAGGGGGAAAGGTCGGCACTACTTGGACGACAGTGCTAGTAATAGGTAGGATTGGAGTGTGGAGTGTATAGATGGGAAGGAAGATGGACGGGTAGGTCCCCTCGAGAGGGTGGATCTGAGTCGGAGGGCTGGATCTGGGATCTGGGTGGGTGAAGGGAGATTTGTAAATCTGTGAATCGAATGCTCATGCCATGTGTTTGTAGCACCCGAGGCAGAAGATGAGGTGTTCCTGGCAACATTCTAGGAAATCTCTTCTGAACACTCTCCAGCTTAGTAATCTCCTTCCTATAACAGCACTGCACATAGTACAATGGAAGAGAATTTTTCAATGTCTGGCACAATCTCAGCATGACTCCTAACTTCTAAACTCAATGATCTGAACACCCGTGGATCCCTGTGTTCTATAACTTTACCAACGCACTATCATTAATTGTATAAGTCATTCCCTTGTTTGTTTTACCAAAATGCAATACCTCGCATTTATCCAAGTTAAACACCATCTGCCTCACCTCAGCCCGTGAGTGTTATTAATGCCCCCTCATCCTCCCCCTTCAGATTTAAAACAACCTCCCCTCACCAAAGGCCTACAGGCACCAACATTGAGTTTTCGAAAGACTCAGAGCTTGGTTTGCCTTATGTAGGCAGATTGTGCAGTGGTTATAGAGAGGCTGGAAAGTAAACAGTTGCCATGTATCACTTAATGGTTTTAGGAAGACGGAAACCACATGTATGAGATTGGAAATAGTGAACAGTGTGTTTTGGCCAGAAACTGGGCAATTTCCTCATCGCTGGAGTTCGGCATTGATATCTTTTCGAGATCCTTCAGAGTGTGCCTGCATTTCTTGCAGTCAACTGATAATAACCATTTAAGCTGGAAATCATAGCCAAGCAATTAAAGATGTTCATAGTTTATCTCAATAGCAGAGCACATGCAATCATCATCCTGTAGTTAAGTCTAATACCTTTTATTTGTTTAACAATGAGAACTGTTGCCTGTGTATATCAGTAATGTTAATCAGAATGTAATAAATGCATGCAGAGCTGAAAGCTGACACTTAAAATATGACCCAAATACTGGGCATGGTGTAAGACTTGTGTAATGGAAAGTGGCCCTGCCTCTGTGCCAGAGTTCTGGATTTGATTTCATTCCATGAACCTGTGCAAGAGTCACAATCTCTGGAGCAGATGATCTGGATTCATGTCCTGCCTGTTGTGGAGGTGTATTACAGCATATCAGAACAGGCTGATGAGCAAGTACACAGGAAAATCATGTTGCAGCTTTCGGGGCTATTGCTGATTAGTGGTAGTGACCCTTCCTCTGAACATAAAGGTTCAAGTTTCTAATCCGACAGAGATGTTTCATGATATGTCTGAACACGTGGATTAAAATCATTTTAGAATTGTGACTTGATGGAGGTAGAAGAAGTGTCATGTTTAAATTTAAGAATTTAGGCCCATGAAGACTGAAAGCACAGCCATTCGTGTTGATTGGAGTCGCATTTGCAACTTCTAGAGGTTTATATAATCTTGGGAAGGGTAGATAGTCAAGGTCTATCTCCCAGGCTAGGGAAGACCAAAACTGAAGGGCATAGGTTTAAGGTGAGAAGAGAAAGATTGAAGAGGGACCTAGAGAGCAACGTTTTCACGCAAAGCATAGTGCGTGTATGAAATGAGCTGCCAGAGGAAGTGGTGGAGAATGGTACAATTACAACATTTAAAAGGCATGAGTATATGAATTGGAAGGTTTCAGAGGGAGATGGGTCGAATGCTGGAAAATAGGATAAGATTAATCCAGAATATCTGGTCGGCTTGGATGAGTCGAAGGGTCGGTTTCACTACTGTACAGTTCTACGAATCACATATTCAATTGATCAAGATATCGTTATAATCACAGACTGTAAAACATTAAATAACTTTGTCCACGATGCAACCAATCTTGATGTCATCTGGAAATTTTCAAATCATGGCTTCTACAAATCTAATCTAAGTTTTTGATATAAATGACAAACAAAAGGGGATCCAACACTTTTTCTTGTGAATCTCTTCTGATCCCAGGTTTCCAGTTTAAAAACAACCCACCACCTTCACCCTGTTTCCTGCCATTAAACAGACATACACAGAACCATACACACGCACAAAACCCACCTCCACTACACTGCCCACTGCAATTAAGCTGATATACACAGAAACACTCACACACTACCCTCCACCATCACCCTGTCTCCTACCATTAAACAGTTACACATAGAAACACACAAATCCCTCTACCACCACCCTGTGCCCTGCCATTAAACAGATATATACAAAACACGCACACATAACATTGCACCGCCACCCTGTGTCCTGCGATGAAACAGATAAACACACACACAAACACACACACACACACACACACACACACACACCAATATCGAGATGCAGGTAGTCATATCTTTAATACAGAGATATATAATTTTTGATTAAAACATGGGTCCAGAGTTACATTGAGAATGTAGGGGAATTGTGTTGAGAAACATGTCAGGCAGGTCCGAACAGCAAAGTAGAGTTGATGGGCCTAATGATCTTATTTCAATTTCCTATACTGTGTGACCGTCAGATGACAGCAATATTTTTTTGGAGAGTGCAATGGAGGCTGAGTTTGAGAAATACTTTACTGAACAGTTAATTGCGATTGTGGGATCGGTTTGAGGAGCTGATTAGTCTACGTCTGTTCCCATTTGTTGTGCTGTTATTTCCCAGAAAAGGAGGCGACCTTCTGTGAGGTTAGCACACTTTAAAATTAAAAGATCTCCCATTGACATTTGAGATAACGTTGTTCTGTTCTCCTTCGGATTGTGCAATCTGTGCCGCTGTCATCCCCAGGGAACAGTAAAGACTGGGTCATTGAAGATACTCAAGGCTGATCTTGACTGATCTTTGATGGGCAGAAGAGTCAATATTTATTGACAAGAGACAGGAAGGATGTGGTCAGCTACACTCAGACCAGCCCTGATGTTTCTAAACTGAGCAGCAGATTGGAGGGGACGAATGGCCAAATGATGCTCTTATCCCACATGTGTTACTCCCAATTCGCCCCTCGAGACTGTTACAGAGAGAGAGGAAAGCGCCTTTCAGCCAGACAGGTGCGTAATAATGAGACAGGAGGGGTCCATTCTGCCCCTCTGTGGAGTTACACAGGAATAGAATACATCATTCAACACAATGACTAAATTACATATCACTGGAGGAGGTTATACAACCTTTCTGGACAGCTACACAGGAACAGGGAAGGTCTGGATAACCAGCTGGAAATATAGTGTAGAGATAATTTTCAGCTTGGAAAGCTGTAACTAGTTGAATTCCTCCGGGGTCAGTGTGCGTTTATCAACAATTACAATCCAGACTAATGCCTTGGATGAAGGGGCTGAATGGACTGGAGCACAGTTTGCTCATACACCAGGACAAACATTCAATAAGGTGTCAAGTGGAGGCAGAGCATCTACAATGGCATACAGACAGGGGAGGGCAGTGAGTAAACCTGTGACAAAAAAGCAGTACAATGAGCGTGAATGGAACTTTGTGTTTTGGGGAAACAACAAACCACCAGTAAATAATTTAAATGGAGAGAGAATGCAGAACCTGGTGGTATGCAGGGATTTGTGTGTCTTAGTAGATGAATCACATCAAGTTGCTATGAAGATGCAGCACTTGATTTGGAAGGGAAGCGGAATGATGCTGTTTTGTGCAATGGGTATCGGGTTTGAACTTAGCGATATTTTCCTGCATCAGTACAAGGCATTGCAGAGACCACGTCTGATATATTGTTTGAAGTTATGATCCCCACAACTGAAAAAAAGCTAAATTGCTTTCAAATATTACAAAGATGCTTATGTTTACTTGGCCTTCGGATGAAGGCACATGACGGATTACCAGTTTATGCCTGAGAATGAGAGATGTTCTTCTTGACCATACAAGATCACGAGGAGAGTGCAGCTGGTGAATATCTGACGGAAATTTCCTCTTGTGTGGGAGATTAAAACTGGGAATGTAGTTTAAGAATAAGACAAATTCTGATGCAGGGTCACTAGACCAGAAACGTTAACTCTCATTTCTCTTCAGACATGCTGCCAGACCTGCTGAGCATTTCCAGCAATTTCTGTATTTCTTTCAGAATAAAACACATGCATTTTAACGTACATATGGTGAAGACATTAAACGTTTTGTTTTTATATTACGCAGGCACATATAAACACATCCTCAAATCAAGTAGTGTAAATTATTGTTTATTGAAATTGGTTATTGGTTATTGCACCTACATGAGGCAGGAAATGTGATGGAGTCATATCGTTCAGACAATGTACAAGGAGATTTCACATTGTCCAGTTTGGGGAGTAATAAGGTCATTGAATCAACATAGAGATGGAAAAGTGTAATCTGTCTGAGAAGGAACAGTCTGTTCCTCCCTTTCTCTTTCCCTTTCCCTCATCACAGCAATGTGTGCAAGCAAAAAGAAAGCGCAGTCGGTTTTATCACTCATGGAGGATTCCGGATGAGGATTCATTGGAATCTCCCCACTGCTTGAAGGAAAGGAAATTCAGCCAAATTCATCTGTTCCGGGAAGGAATCACATTTTCAGAATCTTGTGTGAGCCAAATAACTTCAGAAGTAATTACTAAGACACGATAGGGGGTGGGGGGGTGCAGGAGATTCTGTGGGATTCTGTGGCTGCAAATGGGAATTCAGGATGGTGTGTAGCCCCACACATGCCAGGGTCCAGGATGTCTCAGAGCGGCTGCAAATCGTTCTCAAGGGAGAGGGGCAGCAGCCAGAAGTCATTGTGCACGTTGGTACAAATGACAGAGGTAGAAATAGGGATGAGATACGGCAGAGTGATCGTAGTGAGCTAGGAAAAAAAGATAAAAGCCAGGATCATGACAGTGGTAATATCGGGTTTACTTCCAGTACTACATGCTAGTGACGGTAAGAACAAAAGGTTATGGCAGATGAATGTGTGGCTACATAATTGGTGCAGGGGGCAGAGATTCAGATTTTTAAATCATTGGGATCTTTTGTGGGGCACAAGCAAACTGTTCAAGAGGGACGGGTTATACCAGAACTGGAGGGAGTCCAATATATTGCCAGGCAAGTTTGCTCGTGCTACAAGGGAGGGTTCAAACTAGATTGGCTGGGGCCGGGGAGGCTATTGAGCGTGGGATCCTCAATAGCAGGGAGAAAGGTGCGAGGATGGAAGGAGATACAGTAATCAGAAACAGTAAAGTGAAGAGAAAGGTCAGGCTGGAACACGACAGAGGGCAAGGAAAGCCTGTCGGATTAAATTGCATCTGTTTCAAAGCAAGATGGCTGACAGCTAAGGCTGATGAACTCAGGGCGTGGATACGTACGTGGGACTGAGGTATTATAGCCATTACATAAACAGGACTAAGGGAGAGACAGGATTGGCAGCTTTAGGTACCAGGTTATAGCTGCTTTTGGCGTGATAGTGGTGCTGGAAGGACCGGAAGGGTAGTTGCATTTTTGATTAAGGTGAGTATCACAGCTCTGATCAAATATAAAACAATTGAAGAATCATCCAATAAAGCTTTATGGACGGAGCTAAGAAATATGGAGGGAATGGTGACATTATTGGGGTTTTACTATAGGCGCCCAAATAGTCAACGGGAATTCGAGGAACATATATATGTGGAGAGTTTGGGGAGAAGCAAGGCCAATAGGATTGTCGTTGCACGAGATTTTAACTTTCTGAACATAGACTGGGACTGACACAGAATTAAGGGCGTAGATTGGGTGAACGTATTAAGTGTCTTCAGGGAAGTTTCCTCAAGCAGTGTGTAGAGGGGCCTACTCGGGAAGGGGCAACACTCGACATACTTTTGGGAAATAGAGCAGGACAGGTGAGTGAGGTGACAGTGGGAGAGCACTTTGTGACCAGTTACCATTGTTCTATTAATTTTATTACAGTTATGAAGAGGGACATACTGGTTCACAGGTGCAAGTTCTAACTTGAGGCAAGGTGAATTTTGATGGAATTAGTCTGAAACTTGCATGGGCTGTTTGGGGTAGTTTGTTTGCAGGCAAAGGGACCCCCCGCAACTGGAGGCATTCAAAAGTGAGGTAGCAAGAGCTCAATGTCGATATATTTCTGTGAGGGTGACGGGCAAGGTTTGTCATGAAGAGGGAAACCTGGATAACAAGAGATATTGAGGCTTTAACCAAAAAAAAGAGGAGGAGGTGCGAGTAAGGTCCAAAGGAATCCCTGGACATATACTGGAGATACAGGAGTTTACTGAAGAAGGAAATTAAGAGGGTGAGAAGGGGGCACGAGATAACCTTGGCTGAGAAGATCAGGACGAATCCAAAGAGTTTATTTACATATATTAAGGAAATGAGAATAACTACAGTGAGAATAGGACCCTTCAAGGACCAAAGTGTATATGTATATGCGGAACCACAGGAAATTCTGAAGGTTCTCAATTGATATTTCTCCTCTGTATTTACTGTAGAGAAATACGTGAAGACTTGGTGTGGGAGCTTATGAAAGTTAGTGGTGATATCGTTGGGGACAATGAATATCATAGTAGAGGCGGTGTTGGATGTAAAAGTATTAGAATGTAGAAAGGTGGATAAATCTCCTGGTTCTGACCATATGTATCAAAGAACACAGCAGGAGTCTAGAGAAGAAACTACAGGGAGCCTGTTTGATATTTTAGCATCATCGTTAACTACAGGTGGGGTCGCTGTAGACTGGAGGGTAGCGAATGTTGTTCCCTTATTCAAGAAGGGAAGGAAAGAAATACCTGGGAAATATAGACCAGTAAGCCTAAGCATGTTTTATGATGACAGTGAGGCAAGTTTTCAGAAATTGCAGCAGGACCTTGATTAGCTGGGAAATTGGGCTGAGAAATAGGAAAATATAGTTTAATATATATAGACGCGAGTTTTGCATTTTGGAAAGTCAAATCAAGGCAAGAATTCCGTCGTGAATGGCAGGGCGATAAATGGTGTAGTGAAACAGATGGACCTAGGAGTACAGGTGCATGGTTCTCTGAAAGTAAAGTCACAGGCAGACAGGGAAGTGAAGAAGGCTTTTGGCACATCGGCATTCATCGGTCTGGAAGTTGGGAAGTTCTGTTGCACGTTTCAGGATGTTGGTGAGGTTCACTTGCATTGATGTGTCCAGTTTTGGTCACATTGCTATTGAAAGGATATTATTAAACTGGAAAGATTGCAGACGAAATTTACAAGGATGTTGACATGATCCAACAGTGTGAGTTGCAGGGAGAAGTTGGTCAAGCAATGACATTTTTCTTTAGAGCATAGGATACTGAGGGGGACTGATGGTGGGACGGGTTTGTTAAAAAAATACACAAGATTATGACAGACATGGATAGGAAAAATAGGCAAAGTCATTTCCCTAGGGTTGGGGAGCCCAGAACTAGAGGCCATAGGTTTAGAGTGAGAGGGGAAATATTTTAAAGGGACCTAAGGGGCAACTTTTTCACGCAGAGTAAATGTATGGAATCAGCTGCCATAAGATGTGGTGGAGGCTGGGACAATTGAAACATTTAAGAGGCAAATGGATGGGTATATGAATAGAAAGGGTTTGTAGGGATATGGGACGGGTGCTGGCAGGTGGGACTAGATTGAGTTGGGATATCTGGTCGGCATGGACGAGTTGGACCGAAGAGTCTGTTTCCATACTGTACATATCTATAACTCTATGACTGACCCGACACACTCTGAGAACTATATCATTGGCCATTTCATTAACCTAGTAATAATTATTTTTTTTGTGGCCAGTGGAAGAATGGGACTGGAAAAGGGAACAGTGATTTAGAAACACAGTTAACTATCAGCTCAGTGATTCTAACGTCAGTGTAGAGTAGGTTGTTTGAGGGTGTTTTGAGGGATATTATTTACATCCATTTAGAAAGACAAGGAATGGTTTGGGATAGTCAACGTGGCTTTGTGCGATGGAAATCAAGTATCATTAATGTGATTGTGTATTTTGAGGACGTGACAAACAAGATTGACGAAGGTTCTCTGATATACATTGTTTACACAAGCGACAGCAAGGCGTTTAATAAGGTTGCTCATCCTAACAGATTACTAAGGTTAGGTCATATGGAATCCAGGGAACATTAACCATTTAGATACAAAATTGTCTTGAAGGTAACGGATTGTTTTCCAGACTGGAGGCCTGTGGCCAGAGGTGTGCTGAAAAATTCACTGCTGAGCTCACTGCTTTTCATCATGGGGAAAAATAACTTGGATGTGAATATCAAAGGCATGGTTAATAAGTTTACAGATAACATCAACAAGATTTTGCAGCGGACAGGAAGAAGATTATCTTAGACTACAGCGGCACCGTTGACCATCAATGGGCCAAGAAATGGCAGATGAGTTTAATTTAGATATTTTTGAAGTTTTGCATTTTGGTAAATTAAAGCAGGTTCGTGCCTTCGGGAATGTTACAGAACAAAGAGACCTATAGATGCAGGTTCACAGTTCCTTGAAAGTGGAGTCGCAGGTAGACAGGACGGTGAAGAACACGTTTGACATGCTTGCCTTAATTGGTAAAAACTTTGAGTATAGGAGTTGATGTGGCATGTTACCCCTATACAGGACGCTGGTGAAGCCACTTTAAGAATACTGCGCACAATTCCGTTGGCTCTGCTGATGGGAGCATGTTGAGAGGGCGCAGAAAAGATTTACAAGGATTTTTCGCTACAGTGGGGTTTGAGATTTAGGTACAGGATGAACAGATTCAGGCTTTTCACCTGGACTGCAGGAGGGTCAATGGTGACATGAAAGTGGATTATAAAATCCTGAGGGGCATGGATAGTCTGAATGACCAAGGTGTTTTTCCCAGAGTTAGGGGAGTCCAGAACTAGACGGTATTGGGGAAAGATTTAGAGTGGACCTTAGGAGTTACATTTTCATGCCAAAGGTGGTACTGTTAGAGAAAATGTTTAAAGTGGGTACAATTACACATTAAAAATATATTGGGATAGATACGTAAATAGGAATGGTTCAGAGGGATATGGGGCAAATAATGGCAAATGGGACTAGATCAGATCGGGATGTCTGGCCGATGTGGGCAAGCTGAAATAAAGGATCTGTTTCCATGCTGTATGACACTCAGATTCTATGAGAGAGAAGGGGAAAATTCTAAAAGGGCCTTTCAAGTGAGAATTTTCTTCCCAAGAAGTTTGACAAACCTCTTTGTTTACGTTTATTCAAAGCTGCGTTAGTTAAGTATTTGACAGAGCAGTGAGTCACAGAGAATGGGATACAGACAGTACAGTGGAGCTGAGACAACAGCCTGATCAAACACAGTCTTAGTGCCTGGTCAAGAAGGGTCAAAGTGTCTAATTACCCACTCATACTCCTCAGTCGCATATTTCTATGTTCCTTTCAGTCCCTCAAAACTGCTAGATAGGAGCGGTTGGATGCTACTTACTGCTATAACCTGGTGCACAGAAACAGCCTCTCAAGTCTGTCCCACACGATTTAGGAGATTTGGAAAATAGAATTGGAAAATCCAGGCTGGGTATGAAACAGGCCCCTCATCTCTCTGTACGGAGCTTCCAATCTCTGTAACTTGGGCTCCATTTGTTGGTCATGTTGTAGACCCAGTTTCACTGTGAATACAGCCACGAGACCTCACCCAGGGATGGCTCACAGAATCCTATGGTCTCTCTGACTGCAACATTCAATAACAGACCTTCCAGGAAAATATCACCCACTAACATTCCAATAACAGAATGGGAGAACATCAGAAACAGGAGGAAATTGTTCAAACCCCAATCCTGCCTTGCTCTTACGAAGATCATGACTGATCTGCTCTAGGTCTCAAAGCCTCTTTCATGCCCGATTGCTAATAGCCCTCACCTCTCTGATCGGTCAAAATCCATCTAAATCCTCTTTAAATAGTCTCATAGAAGACAGAACATAGAATATTATAGTACATTATAGTTCCTTTGCCACTCAACGTTGCACCGACCTTTTGTCCTACTCTCAGATCAGACTAACCTACATGCACTACTTTGTACTATCTTCTCATGTGCCTATCTAAGAGTCTCTTACATGTCCATAATGTACCATTGCTGGCAGTGCATTTCACACATCCACCACTCTCAGTGTAAAGAACTGACCTCTGACATCTCCTCGAAACCTTGATCCAAATTATGCATCATTCTGATAGCCATATCTGCCCTGACAAAATGTCTCTGGCTATGCAATGTATATGTAGCCCTCTCACCACCTTGTTTATCTCTATCAAGTCACCTCTCATTCTTCTTCACGCTAACCAGGAAAGCCCTAGCTCCATCAATCTTTCTTCCTAAAGCCCGCCCTCCCGTCCAGACAGCATTCTGACAAATTTCCTCTGCACTTTCTAAAGTTTCCATCTCCATTCCTATAATTGGGTGACCAGAACTGAAAACAATATTTCAAGCGTCGTCTAACCAAGGCTTTATAGTGCTGCAGCATAACCTTACGGCTCTTAAAGTCAATCCCACTGTTAATGAAAGCTAACACACCATTCTCCTTCTTAACAATCCGATCAATGTGAGCAGCAACTTTGAGGGATCTATGGACCTGGGCCCTACGATCCCTCTGTTCCTCCACACTGCTCAGAATCCTGCATATCACCCTGTATTCTGTATTCAAATGCATACTTACAAAGGGAATCACTTCACACTTTTCCAATTTGAACTCCATCTGACACTTCTCAGCCCTGCTCTGCATTAGAGTCAATGTCCCGTTGCAACCTACAACATCCCTCCACACTATGTACTACTCTACAAACTTTCGTGTCATTGGCAAACTTATTAACCCCAACCTTCCACTTCCTTATCCAAGTCATGTATAAAATTCGCAATGGGCAGAGGTGCCAGAACCGATCCCTGCGGAACATCACTGGTCCATTTCAGTGAGCTAGCTCCCCTAACTCTCTTGTAAGATACTTCTTGACAGTCACTATCGTCTGTTTGAAGAAAACATTCTCTGCTTCTACACCATGACCTATTTATATGAACAAAATAGGGAACACATGGTCTCAGGTAAGAAAGAGTGGCCCTGAACTCAAGGCAGTGTTAGACTGAGGATGACGTTAAGGATCCTGAGGAAAATCGCACTTAATGAGAATCGGTAGTGATCGCTCCACTGTTTAGAGTCATTCATAGCACAAGGGAAGATGTTTATCGTCAGTCGACATCAATCATCTCAGCCATAGGACGCATCTCTAGGAGATCTTCAGGGTAGCTCCCTCAGCCCAGGCATGTACAATTAGTTATTATAGAAAATGTGGGAAGCGGTCATTCAGCTCATTGATTCCAAACTGAGCAGAAGTGGGGATACTCATGGAAGGTTAGTTAATGTTCAAAACAAGTTGCCACTCCTCAGCTCTTGAAGTAGTCAGTATGCAACTAGAACTCGACACCATTCAAGACCATGCTTTTAAAGTCTGGGTAACATTTATGTAACAGCACTGCTGGACACCGCAAATTGCCACAATAAATGGAGAAGCTCATTCAGCACCTCAAGCTGAGTTCACAAAAATATGGGGAAAAATTCAGTATATCAAACTATTGGACAGGACGTGTGGTAGCTCACTCAGTCCCTCCTGCCTATTACATTGGAAGAGAAGAAATCTGCTCACTCCCACACTTCACTTACACAGGATCAGAAAGAGATCATTTCACACTCGGAGTGATTAAATGAAACAGGAAGAGGTCATTCAGCTGATCATGTCATTAATACAGGAACAGGAAGTTGTCACAGATCCTCCAACATCACAACAAATGGAGCAGTGACTGAATGGATAGACTGCTCCAATCTGCTACACATGGAGTAATTACTCATACTATCTATGTGTTACTTTAACATGGTTTTCCGGTAGTATGAATGAAGCCAACCTTTTTTAACCGTTCTCCAAGATGTCTTCCATCTTCAAGAAACAGACTCACGGTCCCTATGGAGGTCAGATGCTGGTGCATAATTGTTAACTCTTTCAGGCTGAAGGTATTTTGACTGCTGACAGGATTGTCTACAAAGTCACATTCAATTCAGTGTCACATAGTAATTGTGCATTAAAGTGTTCAGAGTTCATTCAGAGCGTGTACTTCTCAGTCAAACGACATGGGGGTTCTGCAGAGGCACACGTCAGGAATCAAACATGCCATGAAAAGTATGGAATTGTCGCACTATTCAGCTGTTAGGGACATAATGAGTGTCCGTCCATAGCCATCAACTTTCAACTTCTTATGCTCTGACAGCGCTACAGATTAAACACATAGGTCCTGAACTCTCTCGTCACGGCACATCATACCAGGGTTTAGTCTGGTGAAACTCCATTGCACTGACAAAGAGATCATTATTTATAAAACAGACCAAATCTGCACACAATGCACCAAATACTCTCTCAACAAATCACTACCATTGGGAAGATGTACTAACCTTGGTACTCCAATCATTTTGTAAAAAGAGCCACATATCATTTACTTCCTGTCCCGTAAGAATTTTGTTAGTGACTTATGACCAAGGACATCCAGTTCCTTTTCGACAAAAGCACTCGCCGACCTCTCACCATTTAATAAATATAAAGATGAAAGTTGATATTTATTGTTCCCATCTGATTCCATTTTTATACCTTAAGCACAGCCATTGATCAAACACGGATCCTTCTGATACACAACAAGCCTTCAGTCCAGAGAAAAACACTACTCCCTTCATTGTCTCCTTTATCCAATTTTTAATCCAAGTCGTATATATTCCAAACGTACCTACCCATGGAATTTAACATACCCACTCACCTATATTCAACCGTGTCAAACGTCTGCTGAAAATTCAGGTATTCCGCTCCCATTGGTTCTCAATTGTTTCATGTTATAATGGATAATCTCCACAAACTACAGCAGGTTTATCAATGATCATTTCCCTTTCCTGAATCTAGACCGAATATATCAAATCATATCGCTGTTTTCCAGTGTCCAGTTGTCATATTCAAATAAAAGATTACAATGTTTTTCTCATAGCTGACATAAAGCTATTTAGTTTTCTGTTTTCCCTCTCCGTTCTGTTTTAAATATTTAGGCTTATAATAGCTGCTTTCCAGTCTGCAGGATCCTTTCCTGAATCTAACTAGCTTTGAAGAATAACCAATAATTCTTTCACTGGCTCTGTTGCCACTTCCTCAATACTCTGGGATGTAGCTCATCAGATGTAGCAACTTTTGAAACCTCAATTCAATTAGAAATTCAAATTCATATTCATCCTTAATTCCAATTTCCTGTGGTTTCTCATTTTTACCAGTCATTCTGTTTTTTCGTATTTCTGGAAGTTAGTTTCTGTACCTTCTCCTGTGGAGATGGAACCAATGTATTTCTCTTAACAGGCAGATGGCTTCTGTTAGCTCGTGAACACATCGGAGGACTGCACTTCAGAGATGGTGCATATATTACCCACTCCAGCCTGGAAAGTTCCAGAATCAATCCAGTTCACTTCTCGGTGAGAGTTAGCACTGTCCTGTCACTGATGTGAGGCTTCAGGTTATACTGAAGGAAGGGATACAGCTAAGTGACTACCTCATTTTTGAAACAAACTGTTTTCACACTTTACACATTGGAAAGGGTCCAGATTAGACAAATATTTTTGGAAATCCCAGGGAGAAATGAGCAGTGCCCAGCCCCATCCTGTTTACACAGCTTCCCTTGAACCTAGATAAACTGTAAATGCAGTGTCTAGAATGGGGCCAACAGGCCCTCGGTCTCCCTGAAGGAACGCAGCCGCTGACAATTCAAACCTGAAAACACTATGCACAGAATCTCCACTGACTTTCTAATGACAGCAGTGAGTCAATTCCCCACACACATGGTTCACCCATTCAGTGTTGAAAATACATCCGTCTCCTCAGTTTCCTTTCATAGCTGAGAAAGCCGTTATATCTCCACGCAGTCCCACAGTAACAGTTTATCTCTCCAAAGGAGCAGTTGACAGTGTAAAATTGCGTTTCTTTTTATCTCAGCAACTATAAGGGCAGCACCAGTATTGCCGATGGCTTTTATCACCACACTCAGAGAAGAGGGACAGTGGGAACATGACTCACTTTAAACAGTACATGCCGAAATGGAGGTGGTATTCAGGAATATGAGAAAGGGGGAAATGTTAAAATAACTTCCCATCCTATTTTACTTCCGGTCCATCATTAACCATCATTTTGCTTGTTTTTCCTCTCTCTTTTTCTCCTTTTATCTCTCCCCCCTCTCTCTCTCTGACTTTCCCTCTTGCTGGACATTTCTCCATCCATTCAATCCTCCCACTCACCCTGGCAAACATCCCTGATACAAATAATATTATTTCGTAGTTGCATTCAGTTTTGATAGGGTCACTGAACTCGAAACGTTATTTGTGTTTCTCCAGTCCGACAGACTGCCATACCTGTTGATATTATCCAACATTCTTTCAGACACCAGATAATTTTATTTCAGATCTACAGCATCCACATTTCCTTCGTCATTTCACCTTTAATGTTGTTGTGAGACAGGATGCCAGCACTACTGACAAGGGCAGCATTTGTTGTCCACCTCTAATGGCTCTTGACCACGCGGCTACTAGTCAAGGCAATATGAACCAACCACATTGTTGTGTGTCTGAAGTTACACTTAGTCCAGATGAGGCAAAAATCCTAAGTTTCTTTACAAAAGGTTACCAGTAAAATAAGGAAAATAATCCTGATGGTTTATGGTTGCCATGAGTGAAATTTTAGATTTCATTCCAATTTTTGTCATTTGAATTTAAGTTTAGTCATTGGCGATGGTACAATTTCAAACAATGCTTTTAGAGTCATTACCTATGCCTCTGAATTACATTCTCACTGACATTTTTTCTCTGATACAGAGTCCCTGTTGTGAGGTAACTGTAGAGACAAGAAATTGCTTGTGGGCAAAATATTTGAAACTGGAAGATACGTCAGAAGAGAACTGGAGCCATAAAATCTGTCATTGACAAAGGGGTAGATGATGGCTAATTCAGCAACAGCACGGAGGCAGAGCTGGTGACTGGGAATATTACGGATGTTGGTGTCGGCAAATTTGATGACAGAGAGAATATGGAGACATAAAACAGTTCAGAGCAAAAAGGACATTCAAAGTTCCGAACGGGCATGTTACTTTTGTTTGTGAGTAAGCAGTGTGAAAATGCATGAAAAGGAAGTCGAGTTTGTGACTGAGAGTTCATATATTTATAAAATATAATTAATTTGAATAGCAATAATCTTCATCATAGGTTATAGAATTGACAGAGATAAGCCTATCAGGAACACCAACAATAGCGTGGATGGGATAGCACACAGCTTGAATAATCATCAGTATGGCTTGTATCCGCAACTCTAACTATGCCCACTCCCAATAAAGATGGTAAAGACCGCAGGATAAACTCCTGTCCATTGTTGGAATATTCCAGTAAAAAAAGTTCTCAGATTCTGATCCATTGTTGAAACGTTCCAGTCTAATGTTCTCAGATTCTGATGCATTATTGGAACATTCTAGTCTAATGTTCTCAAATTCAGATCCATTGTTGGAACATTCTAATGCTTTCAGATTCTGATCCAACCTTCGATCTGTAGCTGCTGATCTCAATCGTGTTGAGAATGACGCTGTCCAGACACATTGCATAACAAGTTGAAAGAATCACCTAATTATGGAAGAGGAAATCCCTCCAGTGATCCAGGAAGACTGATATGAATCACAATCGCTGAACAAACAGATCCAGTTAACCCCTTTCACGATAACCCTGATATAACTCAATAATACTTGGTGTGGGTGGGATGTTGACATCGCTGACTATTGGGTGAATGGCACATCTCAATTGTGAAGTTAGAGGTGAGGGGCAGAGATGATGCTGTCTCTTCACAAGCTCGATAATCCTATTATGTTTTAGCAGGGAAGGAATTGTGGAATCACGAGGCCGTCCGTGTCTGATCACCAGGCCTGCCACATCCTTTTGTTTTATTTATTTATGTTCAACCTTGACATTTATCTTACCATCATTTAAAGGCTTCGGTGGGTTTAGGCATTTTTGACAGGCTCTACGGTGCATTCCGTGTGGTCCTTGCAGCAGCGGCCTGGTCATGTGGAGTAATTTCAAACTCTCACATAACCAGAATTCTTAGTTTTATATTTCACCAGTTATTGCTGGGGTCTTAGCAGGGTTGAAGGCAGGAAATCTCTCCCCTATGCTATACTTCCTATCTGAGATTTCTCTCAGAATTGTCTTTTGATGTTCTTTCCTTCTGGATTGGAGAACTTTATGTTTACTGAATTTGTTTTTTTGGACACGTCTGTGTTTATTGAATGTTACCATGTTTGAGCAGTTACTGTATCGTAGTTAAATAAACTATTATTCTGTTAAGTTTTCCAACAGAATTAAGTTATTCTAAGTTCCACTTCCATTTGTTGTATATTGTCGGTAATGTTTGAATAAACTGTGTTTTGCTTAATGTCGAATATTTTGAACAAGCGAATTGCATCTAAAACATAACACCTCACATTTACCATTAAGATAAGAAAACTTTCGGCCCGAGGTTAATTTCTCCGTGTTTTTGGAGGGGATTTGCTCTGGTCTATAACAAACGGACACATATGTTAGTTTTACTTGGGTAATTACTGAATGAGGAGAAAGTGAGGTCTGCAGATGCTGGATATCAGAGCTGAAAATGTATTGCTGGAAACGCGCAGCAGGTCAGACAGCATCCAGGGAACAGGAGAATCGACGTTTCGGGCATAAGCCCTTCTTCATTCTTGAAGAAGGGCTTATGCCCGAAACGTGGATTCTCCTCTTCCCTGGATGCAGCCTGACCTGCTGCGCTTTTCCAGCAACATGTTTTCAGCGCTAATTACTGAATGAACAAATATTGCAGAAATATGGGGGTTGGCAGTGGAATGGGCGGAGCAGGAGGAGTGATAGTTATGTCGGATACTCAATCCACCTATCAGATCAAACCTGAACATGCATAATCTAAGATGAGATATCTGTTCATCAAGAAACACTGCGTAGACCAGGCTAGTGCACTGCTCAGCAATCTTTCCAGGATTGAACAATGTTCAGAGCTCACCAGTCCATTTCTTATCCCTCAAACAGTGCAATGATATTTAAACTGGACTAAATAACCTGCTCAGCACAGGGCGCTGTGCAGAACACATCAGTTCATTGTTCGATAAACACAGACTGTGTCTGTCCATCATAGGGAGCTGTGCAGTGAAATTGAATAGAAGTGATGTTATGTGTTAATCTGGAGCAGTTACCTTCCCAGCATGTGCAGCTGTCTACACCAAACACTGCATTGCTGAGTAACACTGTGTTAGATCATTGCCCAGTGTGGGGGAGCTTGCAGCACATGCTGGAAGTGACAGGAATTACAGCTCCACATCTCCATTCGACCATGTCAATGGGTGCTGTGGGTATTGAATTCACTGCCAGAGAGAGACCATGAATCAGTTGAAAGACCACAAAATGGGAGGATCTTGGTTAAAAGAGGAGGAAGATTGAGAACGAATTTCAGAGAAGGATCTGATGTTAGGTATAAAAACTGTGAAATGAAAACATTTAATAGCATCTAGCAATTTGGGTCACTGTATCCAGGTGAACGGGATATTTGTGTGTGGTCAGATGATGGAGATTTTTGGATGAGTATTTGGTCGCAGCTTTGTAACTGGGAGCAGGGTCTCCAGAGTCTTCGACTCAATGCGCTAAATCTAACATTAATTTGTCTCAGTGTCATTTTCATTGAATGTGACAGAGGGATTATCTGCACGAGGCCGAGCTATTTTCCTCGTGCTATTTTATCAAACTCACCTCATTAACTACCCGACCCACTTCATTCAATACCATCCCGATTCTCCCACCCATCATAGCTGGAAGTATTCAGAATCGCCCCGGATGTCCCTGGATATTCCATGAACCCTGGCAGTGCTGCCATCTTTAAAAGGCCAATGGGCACAATGGTGAGCTTTCTAAGTTTGGAGCTGCCCACACATAAGACCACATATCTGAGAGTGGGTTAGTTGCAGACGGGACAGTGACAGGATATATTGAATCTATCAGGAAGGTTTCTCGCGTGTTGAAACAAAGGGATCAGTTAAAGTGTGTCAGATTTAATGCAAGGAATGTTCAAAATAAGAGTGACGAACTTAAAGCATGGATCAGTACTTGGGGCCACGATGTCGTGGCTATAACGGAGACGTAGGTTTCACAGGGACAGGGATGGTCGCTTGATGTTCCAGGGTTTAGGACGTTTGGAAACGTTTCGGGGCGGCACGTTGGCACAGTGATTAGCACTGCTGCCTCACAGTGCCAGCGATCCGGGTTCAATTCCTATCTCAGGGAACTGTCTGTGTGGAATTTGCACATTTTCCACGTGGTTTTCCTCCAGGTGCTCTGGTCTCCTCCCATAATCCAAAAATACGCAGATGAGGTGAATTGGCCATGTTAAATTGCTGTAGTGTTAGATGTAGGGGAATGGTTCTGGGTGAGTTGCTCTACGGAAGGTTGGTGTGAAATATTGGGCCAAAAGGCCTGTTTCCACACTGTAAATAATCTAATCTAATCTAAAAAAGAACAGGGTGGGTGGAAAATGAGGAAGGGTGTAGCATTGCTAATCAGTGAGTTCGTCACAGCTACAGAAATGAAGGTTGTTGAGAAAGGTTTGACTACTGAGTCGGTATGGGTGGAAGGTAGGAACAGCAAGGGAACAGTTACCGCATTTGCGGGTTTCCTGCAGACCACCTAATAACAGGAGAGAGATTGAAGATCTCATAGGCGGGCAGATTCTGGAAGAATGCAAAATTAGCAGGGTTATTATTATGGATGATTTCAACTTTCCCAATATCGACTGGAACCTCCTAAGTGCAGATGTTGTGGATGAAGCTGTTTTTTTCAGCTGTGTTCAAGAGGGTTTCCTTGCTCAATATGTTGACAGACAGAAGAGGGGAGAGGCCATTTTGGATTTGGTGCTTGGCAACGAGCCTGGACAGGTGTCAGCACTCACGGTGAGAGAGCACTTTGGCGAAAGTATTCACAACTGCCTCACATGTAGCACAGTCTGGGAGAGTGAAAGGAGCAGTTTCCGAGGGAAGATATTTAATTTTGGAAAAGGAAATTATGATGCTATCAGACAGGAGTTGGGAAGTACAGACTGGGAGCAATTGTTCCACAGAAAGGGCACAGCAGACATGTGGAGACTGTTTAAGGAACAGTTGTTACGTTTAATACATATATTTGTTCTTCTGAGACAGGTAAGAACGGGCAAGATTAAGGAACCTTGGATGATGAGCACAGAGGAATGTCTCGTCAGAAGAACGCAGGCATCTTACGTAAGATGGAGGAAGCAAGAATCTAGCACAGCTTTAGAGGATTACAGGGATTGCTAGAAAGGAGCTCAGAAATGGACTGAGGCGAGCCATGATGGGGCACTAACAAGGCTTGGCAAGAAGGATTACAAAAAAACCAAAGGTATTTTTCTCATACGTGAGGAATAAGGGAATAATCAGAGAGAATGTAGGGCCGATCAGGGATAGCGTAGGAACCTATGCGTGAAGTCTGAGCAGATAGGGGAAGCCCTAAATGAGCTTTTTGCTTCGATTTTCACCAAGCAAAGGGAACTTGTTATAAATGAAAATTTAGAGGAACTGGAATAGATCACTCTTGACCCGGTCAGGATTGATGAGGTTGATGTGCTAGCAATTTTGGGAAACATTAATATGAATACATCCCCAGGGCCGGACCAGATTTACCCTAGACTGCTCCGGGAATCAAGAAAGGAGGTTGCCAAGCCGCTGGTGAGGATATTTTCCTCCTCACTCTCCATAGGAGTCGTACCGGAGGATTGGAAGGAGGCAAATGTTATTCCTTATTTCAAGAATGGTAATAGGGAAGTCATTGGCAATTAGAGACCAGTCAGTCTTACGTCTGTGGTGAGCAAAGTTTGGAAAAGATTCTGAGGGATAGAATTTATGACTATTTGACAAAACATTGTGTGGTTAAAGGCAGTCAGTATGGCTTTGTGAGTGGCAGGTCATGCCCCACAAATCTTATTGATTTCTTTGAGAAGGTTTCAAGACAGGTTTACGACGGTCGAGCAGTGGGTGTGGTGCATGTGCACTTCAGCGTGGCATTTGATAGGGTTTCCCATGGAAGGCTCATTCATAAAGTCAGGTCTTATGGGATACAGGGTGATTTGGCCCTCTGGATTCAGAATTGACTGGCTGGCAGAAGGCAAACAGTGATTATAGATGGGAAGTATTCTGTTTGGAGGACAGTTTTGAGTGGGATCCCACAGGCATGTTTTTTTGTGCCTCTGCCCTTTGTAGTTTGTTTTTATAAATGACTTGGATGAGGAGGTTGTGGGGTGGATTAGCAAATTTGCTGATGACACAAAGGTTGGCCGTGTTGTCGCTAGTATAAAGGGCTATTGTAGGCTGCTGTGCGACATAGACAGGATGCACAGCTGGGCTGAGAAATGGCAGATGGAGTTCAACCTGGATAAATGCGAAGTGATGCATTTTTAAAGGTCAAATCCGAATGCTGAATATAGCATTAAATACAGGATTCTTGGCAGTGTGGAGGAACAGCGGGATCTAGGTGTGCAAGTGCATAGATCCCTCAAAGTTGACACCCAAGTGGATAGTGTGTCAAGAAAGCATATGGTGTTTTGGCTTTCATTAACAGTGTGATCATGTTAAGAGCCGCAAAGTTTTGCTGCAGTTCTGCAAGTCCCTGGTGAGGCCACACTAGGAATATTGCGTGCAGTTGTGGTCGCCCTACTATAGGAAAGATACAGAGGCTTTGGAGAGATTGCAAAGAAGTTTTACCAGGATGCTGCCTGGAATGGAGGGCTTGCTTTATGAGGAAAGGTTGAACAAGCTTGGACCTTTCTCTCTGGAGACAAGGAGGAGAGAGGAGACCTGAACGAGGTGTACAAAATAATGTGAGGAATAGATAGAGTCAATACCCAGAGACTTTTCCCCAGGGCAGGATTGACTAGTACGAGAAGTCATAGTTTGAAGTATAAGGAGGAAGGTATAAGGGAGACGTCAGAGGTAGGGTCTTTAGGCAGAGAGTTGTGAATGCATGGAATGCGCTGCCAGCTCTGGTGGTGGAAGCAGAGCCATTGGGGACGTTTATACAACTGCTGGACATGCACATGGAGAGCAGTGAGTTTAGGGTTGCATAGATTATGTTATTATATTTTACATTAGGATTAAATCTCGGAACAACATCGTGGGCCAAAGGGCCTGTTCTGTGCTGTACTTTTCTATGTTCAATGTTCTATTTAGTATATTTATAAAAGAGGTAAATAAGTTCTTGATTGACAAGGGAATCAAAGGTTACTGAGAGGAAGCAGGGAAATGGGGTTGAAAATCTATCAGTCGTGATCGATGGTGGAGCAGACTTGATGGTCCGAATGGCTTCATTTCTGCTCGTATATTCGTGTGGTCTGATGCTATTTCGGTCCTGGATCGCATAGTGGCTCAATGGTTTGCACTGCGGCCTCACAGCATCAGGGAAAAGGGTTCGATTTCCTCTGGGTGCTCCGGATTCCTGTCACAGTTCAAAGTTGTGCAGGTTAGGTGAACTGGCCGTGCTGAATAGCCGATTATGTTCAGGGATGTTGAGGTTTGGCGCTATACACAAGGGTTTATGCATAGGATTAGGGTAGAGAATGGGATTAGTTCACATACTCTTTGGAGGGTCAGTATAGACCTATTGGGCTGAAGGGCCTGTTTCCACACTGTAGGGATTCTAAGAAAATGCAGGCTGCTGCAATGTTCCAATGAAGCACAACCCAAGCTCGCGTGACACCTCACTTTACACATTAGTACTTTACAGTCTGCAGGAGTTAATGTTCAATTCCATAATTTCACAGCCTGACCCCATTATGGCTGTTCTCCATTTTCCGTACACGCTCCATCTTGGGCTCCCTAAGTTCGTGTCTTGTATATGTGGCATTCAACAGAGAAAATCAATTTCTACTACTTACACATTAATATATCTTTGTCTCTTGCACCACAATTTAAAGCCCATTTGTCTTTCACACTGGGCTTCCAAACACTCTTTCCCACCTCTTCCAAGACACTAAAGAGCTCACTTTCCAATCCTTTCCAGGTCCAAAGAAGATTTAGACTGTACTTGAAACATTAACAATGTTTCTCTGTCTCTGCAGATGTTGTCAGACTCACTGAGTTCCTTCAAAAATGAAGTTACAGAATACATTTTCATTATAGCAAAGATAATTGGATATAGGAAATCTGAAACAAAAACAAAAATTGTTGGACTTACTGCGTGCGTTGAGGAACAGTCACAGAAGCCGAAAGATTAACTCTGCTTGCACTCCACAGATGCTGTCAGACTTGTCACTGTCTTCAGCAATTTCTGTTTTTGAACAAGTTTCAAACATGTGTGTCAAAGCTGCTCACACGCCCTTTCCAACATGGAGCGCCATACACCGGGAAGTAAATTATAACGCAAGGTATACAAATTCATTTGTTCTGAAACTACATAAGGCTGTTATCACCGACACTACAGAGCTCTTAATCATGGTCATGGAGATAAACAGAGGGAAACACATTCGCTTTAAACGGAAGATGGCATTATTGGAGGGGAAAATATTCAGGTGAAAACGTTAAATGCTATTGAGGAATGCGGCAAATTGGAGGCATGGCATCATGAAGATATCCTAACAGGATGAGAATTTTTTAAAAATGGAAGCGTTCCCACATCAGAAAGCGGGATACGGCACTGTATACAGGGGAGAAGGGTGACCGGGTCCCCATGCGAATTGAGCAGAATTGTATTGCAGATATTGCAGCTCAAACTGGGCATTCATGTGATGCTGTAAATCATAACAGTAGTAGTAGTATCAGCAGTAGCAGCAGTAGAATTATATTCAATCACAATATAATCTCTCAGTCTACCATTACCATGAAGCCGATCTCTGTTTCAGTGATGAATGTTGGTGAACATGCCACGGTCAGAACCATGTGTACGTAAACTTGATGACAACCCATTCCAGCTACCGCACTTACTGCTTACAATATTAAACAGTAGAACTAATAGCTGATAGAGAGGGCG